>NW_026267174.1:413124-422117 GCF_000697945.3 Frankliniella occidentalis | reverse complement strand
CTTTTCCTACCTCGCGACAACTTGCAAATCATTTATTTAAAATATTTTTCTTCATTTCAACTATTTCTTACCAAAATACCGATCTGCTTTGTCTAAAGACTACTTACAAATATGAGGCAAAGCAAGTGTTTAAGTTCAAATCTCCCTCGTCTACTGTCAGCTGTCTAGAGGACGAAGAACGTTCTGTCCCCTATTCGCAGCAGACAGTTCCCGCTCCTGCCGCAGCCGCAAGCAACACGCAACGCCAGTCGAAAACCCACGTGAAACTTGTCCCCTCCGCAAGTGTTTGATTGTGTACATGTGCGTGTTTGTTCTAATTTAGTGATTCTCATTCATGAGTTTTGGTTGGGATGCTACCTAAAGTTTCCCTCCGGCTTCTCAACGGAATACAATAGTTTATGGATTGTTGTCAACTTTGTTTCAGTGGCTAATAGCACGGAGCATAACCTAAGTGAAGTATCAGCAATGGCAGTTCGTGTGCAGTTTGAGAACAACAACGAAGTTGGAGCGTTTTCCAAGTTGACAAATTCTTATTGCCTTGTGGCGATTGGTGGATCAGAAAACTTTTATAGGTATGACGTGCTGTTATAGGTATACTTGTTTGTGTAGCCAAAGTAAACATATATTCAATGTTGTGCAATATCCAGTTGTCCTTTCAGTAATGTTGCAATGAATATAGTTTTATATATCTACAATATTTCTGCTCTCAAAACAATTAATTTTCCCTTTTTTCATTTCAGTGTGTTTGAAGCAGAATTGGCAGAAACTATTCCAGTGATCCATGCGTCACTCGCAGGATGTCGTATTATTGGGCGCATGTGTGTTGGTGAGCAGTTTTGAAGAATTGTTCAATTTTCAACCACTCCTGTCTTCATTGTTTTATGCACGGGTTTATGATTTTTAGGAAACAAAAATGGTCTTCTAGTGCCCAACACAACTACAGATGATGAACTTCAGCATCTCCGAAATTCTCTACCTGACAAAGTTAAAGTGCAAAGGGTAGAGGAAAGGCTTTCAGCGTTGGGAAATGTGATTGCTTGCAATGATTATGTTGCACTTGTTCACCCTGATCTTGACAAGGTATAACATTGAATCTTGATGCTAGAGCAATTAATTTCTGATTTATGTTAGAACTTGTAACTATCGTTAATTTTTTGTAGGAAACTGAGGAGATTTTGGCTGATGTACTTCAGGTTGAAGTTTTCCGTCAAACAGTAGCATCAAATGTTTTAGTAGGTTCTTATTGTTCCCTTTCAAACCGAGGTGGGTTGGTACATCCTCGCACCTCAATTCAAGATCAGGATGAACTTTCATCGCTCCTGCAGGTTCCTCTTGTGGTAAGCAAGATAATCTATTGATCTAATCCACAATTTAGATTTCTTTCCTTAACTAATTGTCTCCAATGCATGTGCTGTTTTCCAGGCAGGAACAATAAACAGAGGATCTGAAGTGGTTGGTGCTGGTATGGTTGTTAACGATTGGTGTGCCTTTTGTGGTCTTGACACAACATCAACAGAGATTTCAGTTATAGAGAGTGTTTTCAAATTAAATGAAGCTACACCTGCTGCTATTACTTCCGAAATGCGATCTTCACTTATTGAAAGGTAAAGAGATACTTGATTTTAATTTGCTATCTCATTTCCATTAACAGCATGTGTTTCTTGTGTAATGTCTTCTATTGACCTTTCTTCTTGTTATCTTTTTCAGTATGTCATAATGTTGGCAGACGGAACCATTCAACCACAAGAATATTACAACCATAAGAATTCTGCTCCATCTTGAATCATATATGTGATCTTCCAGCGTCATCAGCTCAACTACCGTGTTTATTCAAATGTGAGATTCTATCCCTATCCATGCAAACAGTCTATTTTTGTTAGAGCGACCTCATTCTACTGTAAATCCAAATTAGGGGGTGCTCGTGAGTTATTTGGGCACATCAGTTTGAAATACCATAAATAGAAGAAGGCTTCCATACTAACATTAGGGTCTGGTTTTATAGATGTTAAAAAACATCTTATTTTCAAATAAAAACGGTGTTTCTAAACTGAGTTCCATATTATACCTGTATTAGATGCTGACTTTTCATTTTATCTTGTGTACAAGGAATTTAAAAGGGAATTCGGATGAGCTGACAGCCACACCTGAAAACTGTTGGCCAAAATCAATAAAATTTTGGAAAGTTTGTTTCTTTTGCAATTCTGTTTTTAAACATCTAATCCAATTCACTCACTCACACACATCACTCAGAATTTAATGACAGAACCTCAACTTCAACCTCAACTAGATATAGTCTGCTAGTCTGCACTCTTGGTTTTCCATTTAAACTTTCCAAGCCTCAAATCGTAGAGAAGAACCAGACTTAAAGAGAACTCCCAAAATTTTAGAACTTAATTTAAGGACCTATTCTTTAATTTATTTATTTTCCAAATTTCTGGTACAATTGTGAGGCAGCTTGGGGTTCTTGCTTCATTATCTTTTCATCCCAACAAAGCTTTGTCAAGAGCCAGGCCTCAAAGGCAACATGCTTATTTTTCTTAAGGTAATGGCTTCACCCTTATCAAATTTCTGTGATGATGATTCGATGAGGTACGCCCCGTACGCCCCTGATGGCAGATTTGGCCTGCGAGGGTTTTTGAATGTGTGAAAAGCAGGGAAATATGTTGGGCAGTGGTGGAAAGTAAAAGGCACAGGTAATTGCATCAATGTCTATTTGGAAGACATCCTGACCTTAACATTAAAACAAGTAAAAATGTATTTTAAATTACACAAGTTTCAAATATACAAATAAATACATAAATTTTCTTTTTGTACAGAGCTCTTGGACTCTCCTCTTCGATACTACTGAAACACTTAAAACTTTTGTTTCAAGAATCTGAAATTCTTCACTATTTATTCACATGTTACCTACAATTTTTTTCTTGATGTTGCCATGGATTCAATCTGACAAAAGTTCATTACCTAAATAAAAGGCCAAACACAATCACCACTCTTCCTTGCAAACCCACCTACTTGTAAGCTAGAGCTCATGAAAATGTTTGCATTTGTTGTATTAGTTCAACTGATTAAATATTTGCATTGCATTCTGTTTTTATTTTCTTCATAAAATAATCTTTGTTTTTGGCATCAGGTAATTATGTTCAACAGAAAAATTAAAAATAAAATGTGACATATCCTACCACATCAATTATTATGCTTATTTTTTAAAAGTAGATATACTTGCATAGGCACTTTGTTGACTAAAAGCATGTGCTCTGAGCAGTCTGTTAGAGAATTGCAGTCTCAGAGCAGAATGTGCTAAAACTTAAAACAACAAATAATAAAGAGGTTATGGTTCTTACAAAGGAGACTGCAATAATCAACTCTAATTTTTGTTTACTTTACATTTCTAGATTTTATAATGACCTCCCTTCTCAAAATACATTGAACTGCGAGAAAGGGTCTGTACATAAGGTACAAAAGTTACACTGATATGATGAGCTCAGCAAATTTCTGTGTAAAATTGTAAAACAATAACAACAACAAAAGAAGCAGAACAACATCGTACATGGCAACGCCCTAATTATTTTCCTAAATTTTCCTTACAAACAATCAAGCAAGGGATTTCTCATCTAGATTTTTCACTATGATGCATTAGTGCGTTTAGCATAGTAGTCTCGTTCACTGAAACAGACACATCGGTATGATGCATCTTCTAGCTTGAAGCAGAGAGAAAACTTCAGTGTCTAAAAATATCAAACCAATAACATGCATTCAAAATTACTGATTTTTGGATGAAAATATCATCTGAGCAATAGGATAGCTTAGTAGCACAGATCTCTTCAGTAGAAATATTATCTCAAGAAATAGAAAGCACTTAGAATTTTTCTGTGCTAAGACAATCCAAATAGACCAGTGATTCTCAGTAAAATAAAACAATCTGGATTGTGAAACAAAACAATCTTTGTCATAAATTATGATACAGAAAGCAAAAGTACAGAAATATGAAAACCACTGGAATCAGTCATGCAGTGGTAAAAAGGTTGTATGATTCACTGTTAAGAGAGTGGCAATCACCATCTTTAAAAAAATAAAATAAAAGGGTTACAAAACAACAATCTTTATAGCATATAAAATATGCATTTAATGTACCATAATCAATCAAACATTATAAGACAACTGAGGTAAGAGCTATATGGCACAAAACTGATTTCATACAGAACAAGAAACAATTGTGCTGGCAACATAATGTGGGTGCCTCACCATACACAACTGAGGCACATGATCAAGTTCATAAATCTGAATGATTGAGTATTTCCCTTTACATGTAGGTAATTTAGAGACTAAAACATATCAAAACATACTCCTACTTGGTAACACAACTAAATAATAGATTTGGAACACAGCCAAAGCAAATATTCATTGCACCAAAAATTCAGCAACCTCTGAGTAGGATCCCTAAGCTGGATGAGTCAATAAAGTGAATAGCTGTAAGCTAAAGTGATTTGAAACAAATGATGTCAAGACAACTAAACTGATGTAGTATCTTCTGTGTCATCGACCAAATACCGATATTTTAAAAATACTATGACAACATTTTTCTTATATGATGGCCCAAAGAGTTTGTTACTGAGACTTTGGTGAGTTGCTGGACTAGTAAAATTAATCAACAGCATGATAAAAGGAATAAAATAAAATAAAATGAAGACCAAACCATACAAATTTGGACAGTTGGCCAAGCACACTGAATAGTAATCACTTTTGTCAAATGGTAAACTCAGCCACCACAAGCTTTAATATTATGTACAAATTTACCTAGATCAGGTAAGTTAATCCTTTTTAACTTTTTCAAATCTCTTGAAAAATCACACAATGGGATGTGCCCAAAAATTCATTAATCACTTACAAAAACAAATTCACTCTGAAAACAAAAATGGCAATACTGTATGTTTTCCTATGTACAGATGAATTCAAAACAACAAATAAATGATAATAAACACATTTCAATGACATTTTAACAGACATTCTCAATAAATCTGAGCTTCTTGGTTCAAGGAAGAAAATTATGTATCTGTACAAGAAATAAAAACTTAATCTTGTTCTCTTTTGCACTTTTGGCTGTATCACTACGCACTATCAGGCACACACACGTTGCTTGCGCTCACAGAGTCCAACAAACTTACGTGCATGTTATCACAAAGTCGCACATTTCTGAGACATAGGTGCTCATCTTGATCAAAAATTTACTTGCAAACGCATTGGTCAGTCGGGAAGCCGATTGGTCAACAATGAGTTGGTGCTAAGTATACCAACAAACATATCCAACCACACGTCCACCCAAATGGCAATTTAGGCAGTCAGGGTCTATGGAATCTGAATACAAAGATATGCAGATTACGACACAGTTAAGTAAAATTGTACAGTCAGCATGATTTCAACAAATGTAAAATTTACCTTGTGAGATGACGACTATCATCGTGAACATCCATTTCAGAGCTTTTAAATTCATTTAGCTCTTTCCTAATAGCTGCTTTGTCTTTAGGCGTAAGTCTAGTCCAAGGCTTGTCAGCTCTTCGATCATAATCATGTGCTTGAGTAACTTCTATGTAGTCATTAAAACGTATGATCTGAAAGAAGTCAACATGGTCATTAAGCAGCCCCTCTGATTTTCTCACATATGCAAAACCACTTCTTTCAGATATTTTGACATACCTTTTTCTCTTTTAGCTCCTCTACAGTTGGCCGAAAACTTAGTTTTCTAAGTAGCATCTTTTTCTTTTCTTCTTTTAATTTCCTTTCTTCAGCTGTTGAATTTTCTGTAAATATAAATTAAGTTAGCCTTAGTACAAATACGCAAACAAAGCTAAAATTTCAGAAAAATGCTTTTAGGCATAACACTTACTCTTTAAAATATTTCTTTCTTCAAGTTCTTCTTGAGTTGGCCTCATACTTAACCGCCTTTAGCAAAGAAACAAGCATATTAGATTAGGATACTTGTATGTCAAACAAGAGGACATCTTCAAAAAATGCGTATGTATACCTGATTAAGCGAGCTCCAACAGCTTCTTTGCTTTCCTGCCTTTCTTTATCACTTTGAACTTGCAATATGTTCCTATCTATGAGCTCTTGTCGATCTGGACGAAGAGCCAGTTTTATAGCTAAACTATCTTTGCGAGCAATTTTAGCTGCAAGGCGACCTAGACAAAACAGTTAAAACACAAATGATTAGGATTATTCCTGTAACATGCATGTTTCTTATACAAATTCTAAAAAGAACATTCTAATAAGGTATATTAAATAAGGAAGCACTGGAAGCCTTCCAGACAACTTACTCTCCTCATCTTCATCATCATCCCTGTAGAGAATAGGACCATCACCAGAGTCACTATCATCATCATGGGAAGAGTTGTATGGGCGTGCATTCTCCTTGTTCTCCATTGTACATGGCAGAGCAATGCCAAATCTTACTGGCCGAGTGCTGGAATGACAAAACAAGACATCAGTTTTGAGAAACTTAATAAGGAGATAAAGGGAATCTCAACAACTCTAGGGTGAATGTGGGTAAAAATCGTTAAGAAGAAGAAGAGCACACCCAATATAGTTATAAAATTATCCTTCTTCATGTGTTTGTATAACCCACGCAACGTGCAGGAGAATTTCAAACAATACAAATGCATTGGTCTGAAGTTTGTACTTGGTGAGATTTTTACCCAACTTCACCCAAGACTGAAGGTATCAGTCAGAATCACACAATGCACAATATTACAAAATGCAACAAAATGCATAATGAATGAAACACAAAGCATTGTTTAGAGATGTGTAAACTATCACAAATTTTAAATAAAACAAAAACAAACTCTTCATTTCTTAGAATAAAAACATACAGATTTTAAAATAAAAGTAAAGTTAGCTGTAGGTACGAGAACAGCACAACAACTCTGACATTTGAGCATTAAAAGCATGCTATCTATTTCTTAGAGAGTGCAACCTAAAAAGCTAAAGAGTGCATAAACCCTTGAATTTCTCTTTGATAATTACCAAATCCTCACACGGGACCTCAAAGGAGGCCGCCTGGTTAGTAAAAAGAAAGTGAGAAAAATGAAGGTTAGTGCTCTGCGTAGATATCATGCTATAGAATAATCATCAGACTGACAGAAAACTTTAGATAGATATAGGATAAAGTAATGGAAACTTTGAATAACCCTAGAGTAGGCTACACCCAATTACACTTACTTGAAAGACGAGTTGTGTTCTTGACGAACACCAAGAGGCCTTGACTCCTGAGTTGGTGTCCCAGGTCCACTACTGCCACCAGCACCATTGCCCTTCTTTTTCAAAGCAGATTTTAGAGGTACAGCGTGGAATTTTGGCTCTTTGGCAGGAATCTCTTCCACTCGATTTGTGTCAATATTTGGATCTGGTTGGGATACTCTAAAATTATGAAACTGGTCTTCTTCTTCATCATAATCTTCATAAGTATCATCTTCTTCCTGATCTGAAGTAAAAGAAGACAGAGGATTTAATACATAGATATCTACCTCTTGACAGAAGAGTTATCAATCAACCTCCATCTATCAGCTGAATCCATTGTAAAGACACAAAACTCCCATGTACAATTTTCTACTAAGCTTACAGGAAGTAAAATATACCCAATTGCCACACTTTTTAATAACAAAAGAAGTAGACACAGACATAGAGAAGCTGTTAAGTCCACTCTCAGCTCTATCACTGAGGTGTTGTGCCAAGTGGAGTGTTGATCCGACTTCGAGAAGAGCTGGGCAATTAGCCAAAGACAATTGCCTCATGGCAAGCGAGATAGATGGAGGTTCTTTGTGACATCTGAATATGTTACGATTGTCTCTAGGATCTAAGGACTTTTTGCGGGAATAGTTTTATGGATGTTAAGGGAGTTACTAGTGAATTGAAAGAGAGGCAAGGATAATTTCACAGGAAGGGTGGACTTCGACTTATTGTTAACCCTTTCAAAATTAGCAAACCCACCAACTTTTGATTGGATAGCTGCATTTATGAGGAAGACAAGAAAATTTACCTTGGTAGCCAAAGTTGGACAGGTCAAGTGGAACTGCATTATGAACACTAGTGCCATTGCTGTTGCTTGCACTACTGTTGCTATCCACTCTTGCTGGTCCACCATGCAGCCTTAGCAATGTTGGACTCGGAGAACTAAACATAGGTGGTGGTGGAATAGGACCAATTTCTGACACAGGGATAGGTGGTTCAGGCAAATCTGATAGAGTTAGTACTCCACTACTATTGCTCTGTTGTTGCATCTGTTGTTGTGATTGCTGATGATGATGATGTTGCTGCTGTTGAATTTGTTGCAGCTGTTGTTGTTGGTGCTGTTGTTGTTGTTGCTGCTGCTGCTGTTGCTGCTGTTGCTGGAGATGTTGAAACTGTTGCTGAAGTTGTTGCTGCAGTTGTTGTTGCAGTTGTTGTTGGAAGTGGCGCTCATTAGGAGGTGGCGTTCCATCTCCTCCAGGAGGCCCTTGATGGGAAGGCTGGGGATCACAGTTGTCGGGCACTGAAACATAAGGCATGTTCATTAGTCTTACTAATTACAATTGACGAAAAGTTTATACTTTCACACAAAACTTATTAGTTTCATCCTGAGGAGTCGTTGTCAAGAGTAGAAGAAATAAAGCAAAGGTAAATCTGTTCATTGTCTTGTATGTGAAACAGATGAATACTCAAACAAAAGCAACTGCTTGTCAATAGATCTAAGAAATTTCTCACCAAACTCACAGCTAGAAACTGACAAGGAGTCAAAGCTCTAGAAATGGATGATTAGAAAGCTGTAGGCAAACTTAAACAGGACGATAAAAGTGGTAGCAACGTCACCCATCGCTTGTTTACCTTCTCTGAAAACATTTCATTAACTTAGAAGCTTAGATAACCCAAAGCTTGCAAAAAAAGGCTTACCCGAGCTACTAGCGTGCATGCTGTGGGGGCGTGCAGGGGGCGTGCCCCCTGGGGGTCCAGGCGGCGGGCCGGGG
>NW_026267174.1:411638-413069 GCF_000697945.3 Frankliniella occidentalis | reverse complement strand
AGGGGGTGGTGGTGGTGGAATGCTCACTGTGGTAGCACAGCAGGCGGCGGGTCAGCCTGCCCGGCCCGGGGACGGGGCCGACGGGCAGCCCCGCGCCCAGGGAGGACGGCCGCTCCGGCTTGGACTGCTGCTGCTGTTGCTGCTGCTGCTGCCCCAGAGGCCCCTCCCGGTGCCCATCCGACAGGGAACCGTCGCCCGGCGCGCCGCACGGTCCATTGGCGGGCTCGGCCTTGTCCTTCTTTGGCTCTGCAATCAGGAAGGAGAGAAAACAACGCGGTCAGAAATGCAGTCCAGGCGGCGGGAGGGGAGGAGGAGGCGGGCGGGACGGAGCCCCTGGAGGGCGGGCCGCCGGAGCGCACGGCTGCACGCGGCCCGCTGGGCTGCCTACCGCGCCGGCGCTCCCCGCGCCGACCAGCGGCGCGCTAAAAGCCGGAAAGGAGACCAGAAAAAAAAACCAACAAAATTGGGCTCAGTTCAAGTAGGACGCGTGGACTATATAGCCTCAAAATAAAACGAATCAAAGTGCTATTAATAAAATGAATAAATAATCCCGGCGTACTGACTGAGGGGATGTTCCTTGTTTACCACGCACCGCTGACACACACGCGCGCGCCCCCACCCCTCCACACACTCACACACGCACGGGGCGGTATTGGCAAGCGCGATGCATCCATTTCGCTGACACACACACACACACGCCGTCGCCACTTTTACAGCCCGCGTCCTGTGACGCCACGACGCCCTCACCACCCCCTCATTCCGTCCCCTACGGGCGTCCACGTGCGATGAGTGGACCGTCGCGCCGCCGTGCCTGCGTTTCCGCCGCAGCAGGATCCACAAATAAAAGTGTCTGACATTCCAAAACTCGTATAAAAGCAGAGCGGCATTGGCACGAAAAGGGTGTGGGCCATCGTACCCGCGTCTCAGACCCCCGTCCTGTGTGTTGTGCGACACGGCTGATGGCTGCCAGACACTCTATCTGGTGCGTGCCAATCCGTCAGAATCGGTCGCTTTTGACGCGTGTTGAGTGCGCCCGACCCACTCCTGGCCGTGTTCAACAAACAAACACGCGGGAAGCACTCTGGAGGCAGCAGAGCCTCTGATTGGCACTTCTTTGGCTTATTCTCGGTCTTTACATTGCTCGTTTGTTTTACATTTAACCCGTCAACTCAAATGCGTACAGTGTATAAATTGAGTTGTGTGTATAGAGACAAGCGGCGTGCCCCTACTTTCCCTAATGAAATGTAATGTTCTTCCCTCAATGTTACTCATTTGAGTTGACAGAGAAGAGAACAAAAGCCGCCGACCGGCGCGCAACGAAACAAAACACGCGACGACGGCGCGAGTTGGCGAACGAAATGGGAGAAACGGGGCAAAGGAAGAAGGGGTTGATGGGACATCGGCGGGGAGGCGGAGGAGAGGGAGAGGGGG
>NW_026267174.1:402971-410958 GCF_000697945.3 Frankliniella occidentalis | reverse complement strand
CGCTCCTTCTCCCAGGGCCCGGTGCGTTCATCACTTGACTTTATTATTCCGCAAACAAACACAAACGGTGGCGAGGTCGCGGCTCATAAAATGGGGTTGTCGGGGCGGGGCGGGGCAGGGCACACACAGGGTGTCCTACCCCAAGCACTCGGCCCCCCGGCCGGGCCGGGCCGGACACTCGGCCGCGACGACATGACCCACATTCCATGGCCCCGCCGCTCCCCGCCACGAGAGCGCCGCCATATGGATGGTCCGGGGGACGGCGCCAAGCCGGCGGCGGCGGGGCCGCCACACGCGCACACACGCATCTAACGCACCAAAACATCCCTCACAAGTACACCAACAACACCGCAACAACTCACGGGACAGTTTTAGCAGAGCCTCTCGGCCCGTGGTGTGCGTATGGCGCTGCAGCCCCCCCCGACCCCTCCGGCTAATTCGAGGCGCACTGATCAGAAGCGCCGCACGCGGGCGACACATTCCTCGCGGCCCATTGGTCTGCACGGCCAGGACCACCCTCGTTCCCAACGCGTCTTCTACTTGGTTTATCTAACAAGCAAAAATGAGTTGTTAAACATTTGTTATACTTAATTTACTAACAATATAGGCAGAATTCGGAGAAATGTTTTACATTGAAATTAGAGTTGCGATATACTTTCAACTGAATATGCTATGCGATAGGACGATTTGCGATTCCCATGATTTGTTGCATGATAACTTTTTCTCGTAATCAGACCCAACTCACCTCGTTTCAGAACCCTTGCCTCCTTGCTTCCTTGCCCCGTCCGTCCGTCAATCCGTCCGTCAGTCCACCAAAAGTCAGTATACGGTAACTAACGTAAACAGAGCAGCTTTGATTAACACTACCAACTCGTGCGTTCGTCATTGACCATCGATATTAATAACAAAACTTACCCTAATCCTAATTCCTGTACCTTTCCACAAACTAGTCCACACACCTTCTTCTCTGCACCGTTGCAAAATTTGTCTTGATTTTACGGAATTTTCTTAGTTAATTTTCCTTTACGAAAACTTCTTTTTTTAACCAAATACCAAAAAGGATGAAATTTGTATGTGGTTTGTCAAATTGTACAAGCCGCTGAGATTCCCCGAGAAGCGTCCGTCCGTATGTCCCGAAAGTAATAATGTCCGTCCGTCATGCCAATTTCACCGATTTTCAGCCATTTAAACGCAAGACTCGACGCAAGACGTGTTCTGACCAAAAATGTTTGTCATCGCAAAAAAATTGATAGAGGGTAAGGCTAAGTCCAAATTTCGAAGGACAAAGGCGAGCGAAAACCAGTGAAGTGATGCGATTACTTTAAGAACCACAAAATAAAAGTTGTTCATACTTTTGTGTCAAGGTTATCGAAAACCCGGCCTCTGCAGTGTGCTGCATATATGCATAAGGCTAGCAGAATTTCGCTCAGCCATTGTTACACGCACAACTTTTCAATTTCAACGACGCTAGTCATTCACAATTTTTACATGGTTGTGCATAAAACGTTCAGTGGTTAAAGTCACGGTGGGTAAAGTTCAAAATAATTAAAGCAGCAGAGCCTTGACCGGTGGGGTCGTGGTCCTGCGGGGCGCGCGAACAGCTGCCCCTGCTGGGGCCGCGTGGTGTCGAGTGAGTCACAGCGCGGCGTGGCGGGGCGGGGCCGGGCGGGGCGAGCAGCTGAGAGGCGCCCCTGTCGCGACACCTGCTGGGCGTCGCCCGCCGCGTCGTCTGCTGTTACGAAACGCGGCGGTCCTGACCTCCAAAACTCTGCGTACGAGAGCGACGGCACACACACACACGCACACATACAACTTCACAACAGAACTTTTCAGATGGGGTAAGGACGCAAAAGGGAGAAGAGTGTGAGCGACTATACACTACGTCTGCTTTCTGCTCAAAAAATACCCCCTCCCCAACCTTTTCCCTTCTCTTATCACCCCGCTTTGAAAAAACCCTGTCTTTTTTCCGAACCTTTTCGCGCCTGTCCACTTATCACCGAGAGGAGCGACGATCCGATATACGTCCTTGGCGTGCTTTCGGGGTCGAAATAGGTGAGCGAGAAAGAGCGAGCGAGTGAGGGTGTGAGAGGCACAGAGATGGAGAGAGAGAAGATTGGCGGAGAGCGGACAGAGAAAGGGAGAAAAGAGACGTGAATCATCCGCAGACTGTCCCGGGCCGGGAATGCGACGCGGCAAAGTGCCAAAATCAGCGCACGAGCGAACGTCGATATTATACCTTGGCAGGCGCCGCCTGGCCGCGGGACGGACGGGGTGGGAAAAGGGGGGGGGGGGAGGAAGCGCGGGATGGACCGAAATTATTTTACGATTACTCGTGCATTTTTTTCTCTCTTTCCCTCTCCCTTTGGGCCTATCGTCCTGCGCAGTAGCGGGCTGCAGTTGGCGGGTATACTCATCCCGACTCAACGACCGCGCCCGCCTCGCGCCTGCTGCTTCTTGTGCACGGCCAAACCACACCAGACGCGGCGACCGCAACATACCTGCAACAGACAGAGAAGAGAAGCGCGCGTTAGTAACGGGGTAACGATCACGCGTTAGCGGCTCACTGCGGAAAGGCGAGGCGAGGACCAGCTGGCTCGCGCGAGCCTTCCACAGTCAAACAGGGTGTGAGCGAAGTGCGCGGTCAGCCCTTACGGCCGTATGGGCAATTCGGTGGGTCAGTCTTCCGAGTTAAAAGAGGACAGCATAATGTCCCATATTGTTTAAAATGTGCGACACGCTTTTATTTGCACTGTTGAAACAGTGGGCCATTTTGATCTACTCTTTGAACAGTGAGACTACGTCCAACTGTTGCATTTTCAGAGGACTCACCAACAGGCTCGCGCTAGGCTAGCATACGTCACAGTTATAGTATTACGACTCAACAGGTTTGAGTTTAAATAAATGACACGCCCGGCACGTAAGAGTACTGAACAGCAAAAATGTGCCGAGTGAAATGAGTTGCGTTTGCAGTGACTACTGAAGTGGCAGCAAAAATACATTTCTCGAACAGACGTCAACGCACTCTTTTGTGTGCCTTTTAGGTATTGACATCGCCACAGTGTAACGGGTCCAATCATCAACACGCGTGTGTTTCTGGCAGGCCGACGCCGGCGGCGACTCTCTTAGGTCGCCAAGGCCAGGCGGCACGTGTCGGCACGTGTGACAACCGTGACAACAGACACGTGTGACGATAACAACACAGTGTGCTACTACAGAGCTCAGCCATTAGAAAAGTGACGAATTATTTTTTTCTGCAGTTGCATCTGCAGAACGGTTTTGTTTGCCGCACCCACAAATGCATACGTACACACTAAATGTATTTGCATCTTTCATATGTAGGAATTTAAGAAATCAATTTCTTTTGCAGAAAAGTATGCGTTATTTTGAACACTTTTGTGCATTTCATTTGTACGAAATCGTACACATTTGCGCACAAATTTGTTCGAAACGAATCGTATGTTTAACGAACACGAACATTTTGCACACAATCATACAAAAACATTTGGCAGTACCAAAAATTGTCTAATGTAGAACGACTTTACGCCCTGATTGTCAAGCGTGAATGGAATAACAAAGCAAATATTAGTCTGTGCGGAGAGAGGGGGAGAGAAGAGCGAGAGAGAACACCGAGCAGAGAAAATCAAAGTTTCTCGCACAGAGGCATGAACAGAGATTAAGAGGGATCAAGCGAGACATCGGGCTTCCAGCTCGAGCTCTCTTCGTACAGTGTAAAAAATATATTCGTAGACGCAGAATATATCTTGAAGTATACTATTTGCTCGTACTACAACATCGCAATCTTGCTCGTCAATGGATTTCAAGTCGATACGCATATGCTTGTAATTGAATTGTAATTGTACGACACCTTCCGTGGAAAAGTTCCTGTACCCGGGTACGGCAGTTTCTCACGATTGTACTTTAGACAGTAGTAGGCTGGCCGGACCTGTGGTGGCCTTGAAGGCGGCGGGCGGCGTGATGGGCGGCACGGCCCCGCTGTCCCAGGTCGGCACCACGTCGGGGGTGATGGAGCCCGAGCCGCAGGGCGCGGCGGGCGCGGGCGGCGCGTCGGGCAGCTGCAGCGACCGCTGCTGCTTCAGGCTGCGCCGCTTGCGCCGGATGGACGACGGCGCGATGGACTTGACGGCCGCGAAGAAGCCGACGCCGCTCATGGTGGCCGACGACGGCGAGGTGCACGGGGGAGCGAGAGGAGAGGGTGCGGGCTGCGGCGACGGAGGCGGGCGTCCGTCAGACGGAGGGCCTCAAGGAGGGGGCTGCGTCATACCTTATCAAGTTCAACGGGACCGATGGTTGGTTTCAAATCAAAAAGCGGTTTACTTGGGGTCACTTCGCGGTCACTTGCTTTTTCACGGGTTTACAACCATGCAAAACAGTGGATGGTTTTAAGCCACATGAAAAGAGCCCCGGCCGCGAATGTATTTCCGTTAAGGAAAATCCTCTATAGTTCTGTTCAGGTTTCGAGGGCCACGAAATTAAGTTCCCCACAACATTAAAAAACAAAATGTTTACGGTCGTCTGCCTCTACTACATCCCTTCACTCCTACCTCTGGATTGGCTAAGGCTGTGGCAGCTGTCCACCAAGTAAAAAGTGAAGCAACCCTCGCCCTCGCACGGTTCGGCTAGCTGACAGCCAGAAAAAGGTTTCATTGGTTCCGGTAAAATTTGAGGATAACGGATTCTACTCCTTAAATTCACTGTAAATTTTGTTCACGAGAAAAGGAATCCAGCAAATATATCCTCATTATAAAGGTAATTTTCCTCAGACTAAAGGAAAAAGTTTCCTTATGCTCAAAAGGTCAAAATTTCATTGAATCAAAGCAACTATTTTCGGTGTGTGCTATAGCCATGTGAGGGTTGCTGCATATTTCTAAATTTATATGTTGGCGTGCACCGGAAAGGCATTGCGAGATCAGCTGATGTGGAAAACCCTAGGCCAGGGCGCGCGCCGCCGGCCCGTCACACGGCCCGCCACATGTGTTTCATTGCGCCCCGCCACGCCCCGTCACGCTACGCCCGGCCACGCCTCGCCGTGACAGCAGAGGGTGGGTGACTGCCTGACGCATCGCGACAGGTGTGTCACCGTCACGCGAGCCGCGTGTGTACACACAGTGTACACGGGGGACACAATGGTTGGGCTCGCGGTCAAGACCAAGGTGCACGCGGGCCGGGCCGGGTGTTCACGGTCAGGGCGGGCCCGGGGGTGGCGCACACCGCACCTATCGCAATGTGTCGCTCCCGCCCCCACCGCGCACTCAAAACGAATGTGAATCCGACGGGTCTGAGAGTCTCTGGCAGGGACGCCTGCTCCATAAAGTCGATGTCGCACTGCGCACTGCGCGCCGCACCAACCCCGCTGCAGAGCTGGGCCAACTAACTCAGTCACCCCGTCAAGGGCCATAATAATAGCATACAATAACTTTTAAAAACGCGGAAAATACATTTTAAAAATGTAATTTTAGAAATTAGCGGAATTGAACGTGTAATTTTTGAGCATGTGCCATTTACGCCTCTCAATTGGAGGGTGCGCTGGGGGCCCTGCAGGGACTGGAGTGGATCGATGGCCAGCCCAGCCCAACAGGTCCGCGACGCTCCGCACTCAGACAGCGGAGCCAGCGGCCCACCCAAACGGCTTCTGGAGAGGGGAATTAAAACTCTGATCGTGGAACAGTCCGAAACAGCTGCAGTGACTGTCGTCGGCTTGGAAAGGGTTGCTGCCAAGGGCGGCAGAGGGGGCGGGGGGATGGGATAGGGTGACCCACATTATCCAGCGCGACCCGCCTCGTCTCACTAAGCGGAGGCTGGCGTTGGGCTCGTCCGGGCTCGTCCGTCTCGCGCTGCCACAGAGCGCGTCCAAATGGCGCGGAAATCGCCAAAGGACGCGGCTTTCATAGTGTATACACTATATAGGCTTCCTATAGGAAGCGTCAGTCGAAGGGAGGCGGTTAACAAAAAAAAAAAAAAAAAAAAAAAAAAAAGACTCTCAGAGTGGCGAGGGGTAAAGGGACCATCCAAGAAGTGTGTGTCCGTCGTTCGCAGTTCGGCCTAAGCAGCACGCTGCGATAGCGCCTGGTGGGTAGGCAATATCTCGCCAGCAGCGCACGCGTGTACGGCGGCGCAGCCTACCCCGAGTCTCGCAGGCGGCCAACTGTCAGTCATTCTTTGTTTGCAAACAAATCTGTAAAACGGGCGCACTTTCTGGAGGAACCCAAGTCGTTTGCAGAGTAGCCAACAGTGACGCAGTGGGGGTGGCGGGAAGGGGAGGGGCGCGTGAAAGTGAGAGCAGAGAGGTTAGGTTGGCCGCGCTGGTTGTGTTGTCGGCAGAGTTCCCCCCTGTAGTCAGCGCAGCGGACGGCGGGGGCGCTGGCTGTCTCCAGCTGCGCTGCGGGGGCGGCAGGGGGCGGCGGGGGGCGGCCCAGCCAAGGGAAGGGAGGTTATAGGGTTGGTTAGGTCCAGCGCGCACAAACACACAGCGTGGGTTAGTGGAGTCAGGCGCACATGCAGGACGGCGTACCGGGCCCTCGCCGGAGGAAACACAACCCCCTAAGGGCGGGGGCGGAGGACGGGGGCGGCGTCGGCGTCGGCGGCGTCCAGAGAGGGCGGAGGCGGGGGCGGCGCAGAGCCGGGCCGGCGAGCGGGCCCGGCCCGGCGGGGGCCAGCTGTACCTGCGAGGCCGTGGCGACCTGGGGAGCCCCTAGGGGGGCGGTCGGGGGCGGTCGGGGGCGGGACAAACACAAGGGGGCTAACGCGGCTGACGCGGCGATGCGAGCGTGCGGGGTCCACCACCCTGGTGCGCGACGCGGGCGGCACTGCGGCTGGGGCCCGCTGCGGGGCGGCGATAGGCTAGCGGCCCCCCACCCCCCACCACGCACTCGGGGCCGGGGTGGGGGCACCCATTCACTGCCTCCGGTATGCCCGCGCGCCCGGGGTATGCCGCGGTATGGCGGCCCGAGGGTCGGCGGTGGAGCACGAGAAGCAGTACCAGCCCAGCGGAGCCTGGCGGAGCCCCCTCCGGGCCTGGCCGGCCCCCGCCCGCCCCCTGGGGCCCAGGATGCTGCGGCAGCGTGGAAAGAGCGGGGGAGGGGGGCACACGTACCCCTGGACGCTCCTCTCTCTCTCTCTCTCTCTCTCTCTCTCTCTCTCTCTCTCTTTCTCTCTCTCTCTCACAGTCTTTCTCTCTCTCAGTCTTTCTCTCTCTCAGTCTTTCTCTCTCTCTCACGCCTCGGGCTGCTGGTGCCCCTCCGCCCTTGACACTGGCTAGCACTACCAGCACACGCCGTCCAACTCCCGCGAGGGCAACGCTGCTGCCGCCAGTGCCCCACCTCTCCCCGCCCCGCTCCTCCGCCCCGCCTACGCCGCAGTACGCGGGCCGGTTTTTAAGCGGCAGACCCATGCTCCCGAGACCAGAAAGAGTTTCCACTAACTAGATGCTCTGGTAAATTGAGTGTCCGAACTCCACTGCCCCGGACCGCTGCTGCGGGGAGGGCCGGAGGGAGGACTCGGTGCAGCTGGGGGAGGAGCCCAGCAGAGCAGCTGCCGTCGTGGTCGTGAGATATGGCCGCCCCGGCACGAGTCACTCCCCGCCGCATTACATACATTCTCACATTGCAACTCTTGGCGGCGAGGCATTCTCGAAAAATACGAATGTGGAGCCGTCCGTTCTAATTGCTACAAGGCGGTGCATCACTTCGTGCGCTGCGCGCGCGCGCGCGCGCTCACACACACACACACACTCACACACTCACCCTCACGAGCGCGACACGCCGCAGGGCGTTGAGAACAGGGTATGTATGTACGACACTTTGTACGACGGCCCGGGGCTTGGCCGGGAGCCTGAAGCACCCCCTGTCCCCCGCAGCGCCGCGCCGGCCAGACGGAGCTGGTGATTGTTCTTGTGAGTCACTGGCGCCAAAGACCTCCCTGCGCCTATATGTTCTGCCTCCTCCTCCTCCTCCTCCTCCTCCTCCTCCTC
>NW_026267174.1:400448-402671 GCF_000697945.3 Frankliniella occidentalis | reverse complement strand
GGCTTGCCGGCGACGCCACTTGCGTGACGGTGTTTTTCCCACGGAAGCTGTCAATAGCCGCGAGACAGAAGCAAATGACTCCCAAGGTCTGTCCCTCTCTCCCTCCGCAAATGGATCGCGGTTCAAACATCCCACCACAGCCCGTTCCACCATCACGTCATCCCACTCCCAGTTTCCATATCTTTGTACCAAAATACAACCACCCCTCCCCTCCGTTTTCTCATCAACGTCCCCCGCCCTGCAGAACGAGTCGCAGTCGGTAAAGTATTTATACTCTTAAAGCAGTCATTAACCGGCAGGGCCCGACGACCGCGCGCCAACACATAACCGACACCTCACCTCGCCACAGTCGATCTAGTCGCAGAAATGTTCACCCACCCCAAACCACTGGCCAATACACTCTCATCCCGTTACTGATTTTTTGCAGCCCTGTGTCAGTACTCATGTTATTTTTTCGTACAACCGGAACACTCACTGTAGTTTTCGATCAGTAAAACGGATTAATTCCTTTTAACATTACTGACAATTTGACTTTTTATGATCTGAGTTCAGTGAACGAAACTATACGTAATAATTGACAAATGGATCAGTAATTCCTGCAGTAGAAAATTCTTTAAAAAATCAGTACAGCACTATAAAAATTCTTTGTCGTGATGACGAAAATACCATGGCTAGTTTTTAGTACAGGGGTGCGGTCAAGGGTTTTCAGATGCACATTTAAATCCAACAAAGTTGTGAATGCTTTCATGCTTATGAATGTGAATAGTTAATTCAACAACCTGATATGCACCGACACAAAAGGATTGGGATAAGAGTCACCACATCTTACATCGACCCACTGAGAGAGAGATACTTGCGACCAGAGAAGCCCTCGCACATCACACATATGAGCACCCCAGGGCAAGCGGGGCGGGTAGGGGGCTTTACAGGGGCAGGGGCTGCTGCGGGTTGGGGTTGGTAGGGGACCGGGCCGGACCGGGGCGAGGCGGGGCAGTGGCCAGGAGATCCTAGGCGTCACTGCGCCGGGGATGAGGAACCTGTACCCCCCCCCCTCCTCCCCTTCCGGTCCTATGCTCCAGCCGCCCTTGAGGCTCGATCGTTAGTCGCCCCCACCCACCCCCTCCCCATTCCATTGCACGAGAGGCAGGGTTGAGAGGGGAGGGGTGAGGGGCGGTCCTGGCCGTTTGTTTATTTGCAACGACGGGTGTTGGTGGGGAGGGGCGCTATACAGTCCCATGAGGAGCGAAAAGGGTAGCTCGCCCTCCGTCGAGGGATGTATGCGGGGGTTGTGGCGAAGAGACGGGTGCGACAGACTCCGACTTTGGAAGTGTGGCCCAAAATCAAACAGGATTGGCTGAGTGTGACGCGCGGCGCGGGCGGCATACAGAGCGGGTGAATATGCGCCGTGCGGGACCGGAGCAATCAGACTGGCCAGCCACAGTCAGTCAGACTCGCCAAACTGCCGGGCCGGAGTAAGTTTGTTCGGCCGCACCCCACCCTGCGGGAGAGACTGAGTCCCTCCTCGCTCTTGCTGGTACCACGAGTACCGAGACTCGCTGCAGCTTTTTTATAGCAGGATATCCTGCTTAATTTTTGTCTCGCCTGGAAAGCATTTTCCCGCCCTTTTGTTTAAATGACCCGGGCAGAATTTTCATAGCTGCTAAGTTTGTCCTTTGTGTGTGTGTGTGTGTGTGTGTGGCGTAAGTTATTTACCGGGCGAAGCCGGGCCGGGAGGACGGGAGCAGCGTGTGGGAGGCGGCCGGCGCGGAAGCAAAGGGCTTTAACGTTTCACGAGGTGTTCCGCACAGCAGACGGCACGGCGGGGCGGGGCGGGGCGTGGCGTGGGCGAGGCGCACCGTCAGGGGGAGGCAAAGCCGGCAGGAGCCCCGTGACGTAGGAGGAGCGCCGGGGGTCGAGTGGGGGATCAGAGAGAGAGAGAAATAGGCAAGAGGGAAGGACAGTCCGACAAGCAGCAGCACATACATGCACACACGATTGGGAATCCAAAGTGCAGGGCATGTCGCTCACCTTCAGCCAGGTGCACTGTTATTCAAGTAGGTTGAATACTCATCCAAATTCGGCACTTTGGGTGTGTTTTCATCCCTCAGGTGTGAATACTCATCCAAAAATCTCGCCTTCCCCCCGGGGATGAAAACGGGCGCCCCGGGGGATGCTTCCCATGCTCCCCCGGGCGCTGCATACCCGTCCCCTCGGGGATGAAAA
>NW_026267174.1:397514-398753 GCF_000697945.3 Frankliniella occidentalis | reverse complement strand
TGAGGCCTAGGTGGTGGGGTGCAGACCAGCGGGAGATAATTCGAAAATCCTATTTTTAAAAATTTTGATTGCACAAAATCCATCCCCCGGGGGAGGCACCCGACACGCCGTCGGGCGGCAAAAGTCATCCCCCGGACCGCGCCTGGGACGCGCTGCGGGGCGAGAAAAGTCATCCCCCGGGCCGCGCCTGGGACGCGCTGTGGGGCGAGAAAAGTCATCCCCCGGGCCGCGCCTGGGACGCGCTGTGGGGCGAGAAAAGTCATCCCCCAGTCATCCCCCGGGGGTGGTGAACTCAGCCAAATAGGGCGCATAACTTTCATCCCCCATGCGTTGTAATCTGGTTCACGCCCCGGGGGATGAGTATTCAACCTACTTGAATAACAGTGTGGGCGAATACATTCACACCGGCAGGTCAGAGAGAACGACACCCTTTACTTTGTTATTCCCTGCGAAGGATTTGGCTGTAACCCTATGAAAGAATTTTTTCGCCATTGTGCAGAGACTTTTATTTGTACTCCAAAAGAAATTGTTCGCAATTGGTTCGCAAATTCAAAGAAGTTACGATGCGGTCACTGGTCACCAACACCGACACCGAGTGCGGAAAGCGCGTGAAAGATCCTTCGCCAACCTCCACACTCTAAAATTTCCCTAGTAATGGTAACTGTACAAAAGACACTGACACTCCAGAGTACTACGGCTCCGGAGCTCATCCTTCTGCATCGCACGGCACAGAACAATGCACATCACACAAGACTCCCGACGTGGTGGACCTACTGGCGCAGGCCGGCGGGCGTGGCGCAGCTGTGCAGCAGGTGGCAGGTGGCAGCAAGACGGCTCGCCTGTCCGTCCGGACACTTACCTGTAACACGCGAAAGAAAAATAACACACATTAGTCAAGAGCAAAGCCGTGCCGTGTGTGCACAGTATGGGGGGGCCTGCCAGAGGGAGGGGGGTTGGGGTTGGCTGATGGCAGCCGTGCACAGCAGGATGTGAACGCAGCCCCTCCCTGCTGCCGCCCGGCCGCGCCTGGCCGCCGGCCCTCGCACCTGCACCACATGACGGATAACAGCGTCCCCCTCCTCCCATCACACACCTACGCTTCATCGGGCAGCAGCAGCGCACCCTTCGGGAGGGAGGGAGACAAGGGGGGTTGGGTTGGTAGGCAGATCGCTATTCAGATTAAATCAAGGTAGATGGGTGGATGGAGGGAAAGGGCGCGAGTGCAAGCCGGGGTGGGGG
>NW_026267174.1:390459-391624 GCF_000697945.3 Frankliniella occidentalis | reverse complement strand
TCTCTCTCTCTCTCTCTCTCTCTCTCTCTCTCTCTCTCTCACCTTCTCACCCCCTCTCTCACTCCCTGCCAGAAAACAAATAGAGAACGCTGAGAGAAAGAGGAAAATAACGTTGCCCTGCTGCGTCAGCCAAGGGCGGCAAAGAGACATTTCCAATGTAAAATCAATCAACGAAGTCAGCCGTGACGACTCATGGGGCTCCTGAACCAAACGGAGCGGAAAGTGAAAAAAGTAAAATTAAAACGAAACAAACAAAAATAGGGAGTGGGAGGGGAATGTAATATAGGATAGGGTGTGGAGAGGCGCAGCACCTCTCGCACACAACACATACACACGGAACCCGCAAACATGAAACGATTCAAATTCCTCGCGCGCTGCGGTTCTCTTTGCAAACTGCCTGGGCATCGCAGCGGGGCAGCGACCGTGTAAAACAGAGAGAAAGAGACTCGAAAAAAAAACAAAAAAAAAAACAAAAAAACGAAAGGAGCGAAAATTCTCCTGTCAGCCAATAACGCCGTTCCACCGCGCCGATCACATTTCGGGATCACGGACGCTTCGCCCGGGGTCGGACAGCGAGAGGCGTGAAACGAGTCCGCTAACAACGCCCTCCTCCACACACCACATTGGATTTTGTTTCCCCGCTTGTTATTTTCTACCATTGTCCAGCTGCGGAAGCGGGCGAATCGGGGAAAAAATGAATGAAACGGGAATCAAAGGGGTATTACTTTCTTTTATATAAACAATTCATGGCTATCGGGCAGCCTGACCCCACCCGGCCCCACCCGCGGGGCAGGCGGAGGCGGCGAAACCCCTCCCCACCGCACCCCCTGGAGCTGGGCCCCTCTCAGCCACCCACAAAGGGTACCTCGAGGTCCAGATTCCAACGCGCCCCTGCTGTAAGCATAGCCTGCCCGGGACCCACCCTAGCCAGCCCAGCGCCCGCTCTCGACGGAGCGTTGCAATATCGCGTTACCATAAAACGCGAAAAAACAGACGTTCCCAGCAGGACCCCCGCTTTAAAGACGACATGGAGCGGAATGCGAAAAGTCGGCAGTCGGTGGCGTAAGGCAAGTTGGAGAGGCAAGGAGGACGAAGACGTCACCCATCAATGCCGCCCCGCTGCACTCCCAGGGCGGCCAAACCCCACCCACCCCGCCCCACCCCA
>NW_026267174.1:382283-384329 GCF_000697945.3 Frankliniella occidentalis | reverse complement strand
GAGAGAGGGGGGGGAGGAGGGCACAGGCTCCTGGAGGAATGGCAGGGAAGGGGGGGGGGGTCTGCTGTTTGACGTCATGCCACTACGCAAACAGGCGAGACAGAGCAACTACACGCGAGACACAGCGGGACCGGGCGCCGCGCTCCGTGCAGCACGGAAGGGAGTACTCGTTGAAACCATTCGCGAACGGACGAGTCAGGTTCGTCAGTTTGTAACACAAAGTTATCTCCTCGTCCAAAAGGGACGAGGGCGCGGGCGGCGTAGGACAGCTGTTGCTCGAGGGCTCACGTGTAGCTAGCTACTGTAGCAGAGGAAGGGGGATCAGATAGAAAATAAATCAATAAATATTTCAAGGTAATGGCATCTCAATCAAAGGATGTACCTTGGAATGATCTTCTTTTTAAAGCTGAAATCATTCTATCTTCTACGGGCTCTCCCTGGCCACATATTTTATTTTCTACCCCCAACTATAGTTGCGGTTGGGGAGAGAGGATACGGAGGGGGCGAGGCAAGAGACACTGCGAAGAGCCTTGGCAGCCTGGCTCAGCCAGGGCGGGCCTTAGTGCCTCAGGCCCAACAAAAGCAACAGGACGGGAGGGGTGGGTGCCTGAGGGAGGGGGGGGGGGGGCAGAGGGGTGGGCCCTTTCGCGCGGTGAAGGAGAAAAGAGGAAAATGTTGAAGGTCGGCATTTATTTAAATAGAAAAGTGTGTGTAGTCCCCATCTTTCTCAGAGAGGTCGCCATTTATAGGGTCGTTAGCATGCGTGAGTAACGAAGGGCTGCCTCACAGGACTGCGGAGGGCAGCCTTGGGCCGTCGGCCAGCTCCTCGCGCCGCCGGCGCAGCCTGCAGGCCCAGCGTGCGCTGCCGAACGCCTCCTGAGGGGCCCTATTGTCGCCAAATTAACTTGAAATAGAGTCGTCGTCGTCCCCCATTGAATTCCAAGGATTCCTGGGATTTCTTCAAGGAACACCCACGAGGAGGTCCTTGTCCTCAAGTTCGGTCGCCAGGGCGGTGCAGCTCGCCCCACAACGGAAACGGGCGAATCGACGCCTGCCGCCTGCCTGGGTGGCTTGCGAAAAAGCGAGGGGGGTAGGAGCAGGTGGCGAGGAGGGGGTACAGGAGGGGGCACATGGACCACAGGCGGGACTGGCAGGAGGGACTGGCGGGACTGGCGCCGCCGGCGGGGAGGGAATGCCTCGCGCGCCTGAGGGTGGCGCCACCTCACGGTCGCGGTGCCTCGCGGGGGGTATCGCCGGCTGGGGGAGGCTGGGGGAGGGGATTGTGACACAAGGGGTAGAGACACCGCCGGGGCTACCCCGGCGCTACCCCTGAATTCGCCAACCGCGTCGCCACCGGGCTGGCTTGTGAATACAACTCTTTGGCTGGACCCTTCTAACTAATGCGCTCGCTACGGCATTTGGCGTTGATGTTAGTGTGAGGTTTCCTGGATCGAAAACCGTTCGCCCAGCAGGGAGGTACACATGTGGTGTGCTCGACCAGTTTGAGCACGGAACGCAAACTGGAAGCTTCACTGTTAATGAATTCCGTCGCGAATTAGTTCGCAAATCAAAAGTAATGAATATTATTCGTCGATTTTGGGTACGAGCGTTCCGTGGGGGAAAAAAATCAAACTAATAGTAACATCATGATTTAAGATGGAGTTAATTGATCAGGATGTTAGAGAATTTTTTGTGTGTAGGTGATGCGTTGACTGAGCGACAGACGATAAAGCACCCCTCGCACCCCGCCTCCAACTGGAGCAAATCGGAGCCCAGATACGGACGGAGGGCAAAGAAGGGGCAGGAAGTAGAGAGGAAAAAAACACGAAAGCATGGATCTGTTACGGACCACAAAAGCTCCCACCTGTCCTCAAACAGACACCATGGACGGAAGGGAAGAGAGAGAGAGGGAGAGAGGGAGAGAGAGGGAGAGAGGGAGAGAGGGAGAGAGAGAGAGAGGGAGAGAGGGATAGAGTGAAGGAAGAGAGCCCCACGTGCGAAGGGACGCAGCGCTCATGGAAAATCATTACGGCTAACAAGCAGATA
>NW_026267174.1:376976-381343 GCF_000697945.3 Frankliniella occidentalis | reverse complement strand
TCTCTCTCTCTCTCTCTCTCTCTCTCTCTCCAGACACAGCCTTTTCATTAGAGAGCCGGGGTTGAGCGTCTGGCTGTCTGGTGCAGCTGTCGAGAGCTCAGTCTGGAAACGGACACCTTCTTTGGTACAGCCCGCCCCAACCCCCTGAGGAATCCGTCACACTACACTAGACTGCTAGACAACAGCTTGTCATCGAGTAGTGTAGTACTCAAAGTTATGTAATTGCAATGACTACAGTTGCAAAATAAAGAGGCAGGGAGGGCGAGAGCTAGAGGGTGAGAAGAGAGGCCCGGGGGGGAAGGGGTGGGGGGAGCTGTCCATTAGGTATAATCCTGCACCCTCCCCTCACCACCCTCCTGCTCCTGCAGCTTCCAACACATTTATCTACCCACCCCACCCTCCCCACTTCCCCAAACCAGCACCGTGCAACCAAGCTAAATGCCGGGTAAGAGACGTCAGTAGGCGAAACTGCTTCCGACATTCTCCTCCTATCCTGCTCCCATTTTCTTTATAATATAAGTAGGAGGGTTTGATAATTTATTATCACATTGTTGTCTAATTTGACAAAGATGACTTTTCACTGAAAACCGCAAGCGTGCTAATTTCGCAAATCTGAAGGTGCGTGAAAGCCTATTCGAACACTTAGCGGAGTAAAGGTGTCAATTTTCCAATGAAATTCACACATGTGTGTCTCCATGTTTACGAATGTCATTCAAACACCCAGAACTGTGCGACATTCACAATCTTGCGTTATTGGTGTACTAGACAATACGATGGTCATAACGCGTTATCACAATTCAATGCACACACATTGCATACTGTAATTGTTAAAGAAAACTAGACAGTACAATTATCCAGTAACAAGATTTGTTTACCTTTGCTGAGGCAGGCACATCCCATGATGTAGCCCATCATCGGCCTGCTGGTGCTCACCGACCAGCGACACACACTCCAACACGGACCATCACTGCGAGAAGTCACTCACTCTCATTCACACGTTCGAAAGGGGGGAAAACAGTTGTTGTCCCTCAAGGTCAAACAAAACCAAGTCTTCCATGAAAGATTCTCACTCCTCCCGCACGCACCCTCCCTTGTCCCCTCCAATCAGTAGTCGCTCAATTAGACAACGGTACTGCAGTCTCAACTGACGGAGCAGGATACAGAGGAGGGTGACGGGAGTAAGAGAAAAGGGGGGAAGGGGGGGGGGGGGGTAATTTAATTTGAACTTTATTTGCGGGCTGGGTGGTGCTGCTCCGGCCGCGAGTCGGCCCCGGGGCCGTCCATAAGTAACCTAATGCCTTTTATTGCACGACTCTCCCGCTCGCAGTCGGCGAGGGGAGTGGCAGAGATCGGTGCTTAAGTGCGGCCCCCTCCAACGTCAACCTAAAACACAGCTCCTCCCACTCGGCGTTGTCGAGAACAATTTATGAGGAGGGTGCACGGAGGGAAGACCAAAGAAGAAGGCTGTTGTTGTTGTTGGGTGGCGTGGACCCATCTAACCCATCTCTTAACAAATAAGAAGATGAACAACGGTTGTCCAGCAGAGTTTGGGTTGCATGTCATTATAGATCATGCCGTTTCCAGCGAGACGATGCACACAATAATTTGAGCAATATCTTCGTAGGTTTAAAATATACTGTGTATAAAACACTGTGTGCGGTAAATTAAAGACAGCCGACAGCCCATTCTCGATCAAAAGTAAATTCCAAATCGATCGATACACAGAGCTTGTTATTTTAAAATTTTGAATTGTAATTTCTTCAAGATTATGTTCACGTAAAACCTAAAACTATTTTTCACAGTCCATGCATCCAGCACCGTCCAGCACCATATGGTACTTTTCTCTAAGATATCGTTGAGAAAGTACGTCCGTTACGAATCTACCCAGTTCAGCTTGTGCAAGTGCGCAAGCAGTCGTAGCGCCCGTAACGCCTGACGTGTAGGCAACATGAATCCTGAAGTGCATGCCTGTACTGCGGGGTGGCCTACCCTGAGTCTCACAGGCGTCAGGCTCCCCTAATTTTGTGGCTGTGATATGTGATGGCGAAACAAAATGTTCTCTGCTTTGCTTTAGGAACAGCGCCACGCTCCACCTTTCGTCCTGTTCTTCCGACCGAGCACCTCCCCCTCAGGAGCGTTTCGCTTCTTTCCATTCCATCTCAATATAGTCCTTTAGGTTCTTCCCACAGTGCACGTCGCACAATACAAAAGAGTGAAGGATCGTGGGGGAGGGGGAAAATTGCCTGGAATGCTTCGGGCGCGCTGGGACAGGGCTGCCCGGCCCTCGGCCCGGCCCGCAGCGCAGGACACAGAGTGACTGAGTACCCTCCGCTCTGTGAGACGGGGTTGCGGGCTTGGGGCGGGACAGGGGCAGGACAATGCCGGGGCACTGTCGGCCAGCACTGGCTAGTTAGTTAGCTAGAGGCGTGCTGTCAATTTAAGCCAAGTGCGGTGGAGTCATAGAAGTGTTTTCTTCTCTATTTTTGTGTTCCAGTTCCAGTTCCCTTTCCTCCCCACCGATCAAAAGTGATTAATTACACGGACGGATTTTAGATCTTACGAGAGCCGCGACAGAGTAAGATGATTTTAATTTGTCGAAGCATCTAAAAGCTTGATAAATTTAGGCGCCCGAGCATTTTCAGGTAAGTTAATGCGAAAAACCTAATGGATATGGTTTTTGCCGAGGCGCGCTGCGAGGAAAAGTGGCGGATGGGGTGATGAGAGAGTTTTGTTTTCGACCATACGATATAATTGGCGCAAGAGCGCGAGAGACAGGCGGTCTGGTGGTGCAGCGCGGGTCTGCCGGGGCCGGCCGGGCGGCGTTTATGAACCGGCATAGCACCGCTGCAATTAAGCGTCGGGGGCCCGCCCGGCCTGCCAGGCCCGGCGCGGCGAGAATCGATTGAGCCGCACGCACGGCCCGCGCTGCACAAACAGAGAGAAACAAGGAACGCGAAGCGCGGCGGCGGCGGCATTTCAAACAACTTTGCGAAACAACACGACATATCGGATCACTTCAAACTCATCCGCGCGGGATGACGCGCACGTTCATATTGCCTTACGCACAGCGTTGTTATTGTACCCTGTCCGGACGGACATCCGCGGCTATCCGGCGGCATGACCGGCTGCAATAATGACAGACGTCGTTATTCCTTCATGGATGGCGGGGGCCATCGTTTCGCAAATAGGTACCAAAACATTCCGTGACTTAATGAACCCTTTATACTCGCACAGGATGCCGCGCATTATCACAAATCAATAATCCGGGAATTTCAGTGTGCCACATGGAAAAGGGGCCATAGTTACTCTCCTTGCCCTTACAACCAGAATGCAGTTTGCGAAAGCATTTATTATTACCAAAAGTTAGAAACATATGGTCTGCCACTACTATTTCCCAGAGGAAAGGAAAAATAATGACGTAATACAAAAAGAAAATCCTAAATCATCTGCTCCTTCGAATGCGTGCGGCACAGGTGTCATGACTGCCAACCATAACTGCATCGCTCCGCCCCACCCCGGCACCACCCCGCCCCGCCCGCGTCGATTGGGCGCAGAGGGAGGGCTTCCCTCGCG
The DNA here is from genome assembly GCF_000697945.3 of Frankliniella occidentalis. NCBI lineage: Eukaryota > Metazoa > Arthropoda > Insecta > Thysanoptera > Thripidae > Frankliniella > Frankliniella occidentalis. Next base: position 377,770 of record NW_026267174.1, on the reverse strand, counting down.
CGGGCGCCACCACACCTGCTACCAAAATGATAATCAGGGAAAATTGCTTGGAATAAAATCGAAGGCCATTGGGTCTGCAGCGCCAAACCCACGCCGAACTTACTCGGAGCGAACGCACCGAGAGTGAGAGCCGGTCGAACAGACGCAGACAACTGCCGCGCCAGGCGCACCCAGAAAAATGATTAGCTTCAGCAACCGTCCTATGATTGGCTTAGGGGAGAACCATTAAATATGGTTGATGCAACATTCTTATGGTCGTGAGAACAAAAAATATTGGTTTTACCGCGAGGTGGTGGTGGTTGTTTCAGTCATATTTTCTGGTTCCTCCTGAGCCAGCCATACATTGGCTGCCTTAGCTAACAATATTTTGGGGAGCAGACGAACATTCACTTGCGCCAATAAGCGTCCCCCTCCTATTCGACCTCTCATTTCCTCCTTCCCACTTTTCCCTACTTTCTCAGTGCCTCTGCTAACACGAAGAAGACGAGACACGACTCTACGACTCTACGTCTTCCCGGAGGCCACGCGCCCCAGTCGCCCGCATTTGCCAAAGCCAAAACGAAGTTATGTCGCGTCCTCAACCTTCTAATCAAATTTCACCGGAACCTTCGCGCGTTTTGAGAGCGACATCCGGTTTACTAGGGGGCTTCAGGTGGATCTGGAGGGGGCGGGCCGGGCCGCCATATTACTTTTCGCACGTCCCAGGTGTGACAGGCGCCCACCGAAGCGCCAGCATGCGACAGGCGCCTCTGTGAGGGTGAATGGTGGATGAGGTAGGTGGGGTAGGGTGGGGT
>NW_026267174.1:372080-376926 GCF_000697945.3 Frankliniella occidentalis | reverse complement strand
GGCGAGGAGGTGGGCCCTGTTCTGATTATGATTATTTTCCAGAGGGTGGGGTCATTTTGGGTTGTCACGCCCGACCGACCTGGCGCCTATAACTGACACGGGGCTGGCGCCAGCAGCCGCCACTACAGCGAGGCGCCTCAGCAGATAGGCGTCACACGATAGGCGCCGTATGCCCAGATAAGCCCGGGCGTGGCGGGCTGGAGAGGTCCTCTGGCCGCCGCCCGCCCCGCCTCGGCACCCAAGTACTTTGGCCCAATTTCAGCGCGCACTACGCTCACCCGCCTCACCCGCCGGTGGCCCATAAGGGATCTCGTAAGGGATGTTGTTTGTTCAGAGGCGAGTGAATCCCTCCGCCCAGACACGGATCCCATTCCCAGGGATCCCCGCCCCGCCCGCTGATCCCCGAGCAGACAGACAGCGCACCGCACAAGGCGGCGCACGCTGCACTGTACCGCGGGCTGGGTGGGTACTTTCTATAATATTTTAAGACGACGCAACCCCGCAGCCACGCACAGCCACCCGGACGTTTTTAGATCGTCGTGCTCCCAGCCGCCCCCCTGCCACCCTGGGCCGAGCCAGCACAGAGGCGGAGCACACCAGGTTGCCGCCGGGGGCCACCTGGGGGGCCCAGCTGCCCAGCAGGAAGGAAGCCGTCCGGCAACGACGCGACCCTAAAGAAGGGCCCGGCCCCGCCAAGCAGCTGCCAGCATACGGCTCCGCCGAGGAGGAGACGACACGGCAAAGAGCTGCAAACTGCGTTCAAGGTCGGCCGTGCGAACATGCCATGCAGCACGACGGGTCTATTTAGTCAAGGGTGCGGGTGCGCAGGAAAGAGAGGGCGAAAGAGAGGGGGGTGGAGCTAGAGGAATTCAGGAAGTGTTTGTGTCAGAGAGAGACAGAAGAAGACAGAGAGGGGGGGGAGAGAGAGAGAGAGAGAGAGGCCTTTGATAGCCCTCACTGTGCGGCATGGCATTTGGGGCGTGAATTCTTGGCCGACTTGGCTCGACGCACACGCCATCGCAAGACGGAGAAAACGGGCCCAAATCCCCGAGCAGGCCGCCGCCACCGCCGCGGAGGTAGAGGAAGGCGAGCGATCCAAAAAGCCTGCAAGGCCATCGGTCCGGCGCGAGCAGCTCCCGCCAGCCGGACGGGGAAAAGAATGGGCATGTCGAGGCGGGCTGTCACGGCGCGGCCGACCACCCACCCGCCAACATAAGGCACGCCCGATAAAGGAACCTCGTCGAAATCGGGAGATGGATTTTCTACTCTCAAGCGCACACACACACACACTCACGCACACACAGGCACAGACGCGCGGGTCTGTTCGAACGTTGGCGCCACACCCGCCCGACCGGCACACACGGCGGGGTACCAACACACCGGCTGCAGCGCGGTTCAGCCTCCACTCGCGACGGCCCTCTTCCTTTCGTCCGGACCGCGAACCGCCCCCACGGCGATGTGCTCGCGGACGCGGTGTGCCCGTCGTGGCCCTGGAGGCCCTGCGCGCGGCGAGGAGGTCCCGGCCCCCGGTCTCTAACCCTCAGACTCGCGCGGCGCGGCTCGTGCACGGCCCTGACGCCCCGCCGGCCGCGGCCACACTGCGGCGGAACCTAGCCGGCCCTGCCCGCCGGGGGAGCGGGAGGGGGAGGGGTGGAGTGGGGGGAGGACTTGGCGGCGCCGTGGTGCTGTACTGTACTGGCCAACGAGCGCCGCCGCGCCCCGCCGCAGGGGGCCCGCGGTTGCCCCCTCCTCCCCCTTCCCCCACCATCCACCCCAAAACACGCGTGCCACCCTCGGGCGGCGGCCTCCTACACAAGGGCATGTGCAATGCAGCGGCCTGGGGGTTCAAATACCGAGGGCTTCAAAAGCAGCAAGCAGCACCCTGTGCGCCGGGACGGGTGGGGAGCGCCGTGCGGGTAGGCCACCGCGGGAGCGTGGGACACCCCAGGGGAGCCGGTGGCCTACCCAGCTGGGCGCTCTGCGCTGAGTCGGGAGGGGAGCGCCTCGGCGGTAGGCCACCGCGGGAGCGTGGGACACCCCAGCGGAGCGGGTGGCCTACCCAGCTGGGCGCTCTGCGCTGAGTCGGGAGGGGAGCGCCTCGGCGGTAGGCCACCGCGGGAGCGAGGGACACCCCAGCGGAGCCGGTGGCCTACCCAGCCTGGGGCTCTTCGGCTCTCCCGCGCTAGGGTGTCCTCCTGCAATAAAAGTTTGAGCGCGATTTGGGTATGGTCCTGATCTCGGATTTTCAACGAACGTGAGGCTTGTTTGAAAGGTAGTTTGTTTGACTTGACTTGCATATTGGGTTGGGACACCATTCGCCGAGATGTCACCATGAAGTGGCATGAGAAATGCGGCAAATATTTCTCCACTCCTTTTATAGACCTTGTTCCGTCGCCCCCATCTCCGACGTGCTGCTGGTAGCACGCTCGTCACCACTCCCACCGCCGGCGGGGCCCGCCCCCAGAGGTAATCAGTTTCCCTGGCGGTGCGGCCCGGCCAGCCCCCGCCGCCCCCAGCCGCCCCCGCTGCGGACTGGACGCCGGCAACGCGCACTTAGCGGCGCGGCCGAGGCGGCGACCGGCCGGCCGGCAGCGGGGGCGGAGGGGCGCGGCGGTGGGGGTAGAGAGGTGGGCCGGCCCGCAGGGCCCGCAGGCCTAATGTGATTCCACGCAGATTGCGGCCACTTCTGCCCTCTTCGTCGCACTCCGGACGACGACCAAGCGAGCGAGCGAGCGAGCGAGCGAGCGAGAGAGAGAGAGAGAGAGAGAGAGAGAGAGAGAGAGAGAGAGAGAGAGAGAGGGACGTGGAGTGAGCGGCGCTATGCCGTTTCTGGCTAGTGCGGAAGTAAGGGAGGAGGGAGGAGGGCGTGAGCGGTGAGTACAGTGAGCGGTACAGTACGCAGTACAGCACACTGTGCGGCACCACCGAAGAGCGGCCCGTCATGATGCAGATGGACTGAAGCCGTGATCGAGCGCGAGCAGGCGAGCACGTTTGGGACGTCCGACGGCACGGCGCACGCACGCACGCACGCACGCCGCCCACTTCCGCGCGCAGAAGGAAGGTATAAAGGGGCAGGATGGGAAGAACAAGCGAGGAGAGATGGGGGAGGGGGGGGGGAGAAAAGTCGCAGTGGATTACGGTACGGGGCTGCACACGAACATGGAGCCCGGATACGTTAGGGAAGGAGTGGGGGGGGCTTCCACCCTTGAGCCACGGGGGGTGCCCGGAAAGAAAGAAGAGGTGGGGGTGGTGGAGACAGAGATAGTGCCGGGGGAGAGTTTTCAACCTGATTTGATCCCGAACAGCCCCATCCATATCCATCTTGGGCTGCTGGTGATAACCGTAGCTCATCCTTGGTGCTCTAGGAAGCGCCCCACCTGCCTGGATGGCCCCCGGCGGCTGCAGCGGCGCGGCCTTGCAGGCTGCACTGGGTGCGCCTCCATCAGCAAGAAGAGGTCGGCCGGGGCCAAGGTGACTCACCTTGTAAACTAGTCGGTCCATTCTGCTGGGGCTGCTGCGTTGACTGTTGCTGCTGCTGTGGTTGCTGCTGTTGCTGCTGTTGTTGCTGTTGTTGTTGGAGCTGCTGTTGCAGTTGTTGCTGGAGCTGTTGCTGCTGCTGTTGTTGTTGTTGTTGCTGCTGCTGTTGCTGTTGTTGTTGGAGCTGCTGTTGCAGTTGTTGCTGGAGCTGTTGCTGCTGCTGTTGTTGTTGTTGTTGCTGCTGCTGTTGCTGTTGTTGTTGGAGGTGTTGCTGTTGCAGGTGCTGTTGAAGTTGCTGTATGTGCTGCTGGTGTTGAAGCTGCGGAGTCAGCTGTTGGGGCGCCAGCTGTTGTAGTAATGACTGTTCCTGTTGGGGTGGCAGGTACGACTGCTGCTGTTGTTGCAGCTGCTGCAGCTGGTGTTGGTGGTATTGCTGCAGGTGCTGGGCCTGCTGCTGCTGCTGGATCTGCTGGACCAGCTGCTGCTGGAACTGCTGCTGTTGATGGAACTGCTGCTGAGGAGACAGCACGGTATATGGCGGGGACACGTCGGCTCCTGAAACAGACACGGAGAGATGGATTAGTTACGTGCATTTGCATTATCAGCGACTGCAAATAACTGATGATAACATTTGTTTCGTCTATTGTTTCTAAAAGCTATCGAAACATAATGTTTTTAAGTTTTGAATAATCATCCAACCCTTTTACTTGAATCAGCAGCCGTTTTGCTAAGAGCAACACATTGGCTGTCCTTTACACAATAGAGCTGATGCCTTTTCTTTCTCGGCTGATGAGCGTTATCATGTTCCCAAGAAGAAGCACTTGGAATAGGAAGCCAGACATTCGTTCCCACAACTAATAATCCAACGCCGCAGCTTATAAAAAGGTTGGCTGAGTAAAAATAAGTCGATATCCCAACCAAATTTAAGTTGTCTCAACTATGTTTTTTTCTTTTGATTACTGTATCACGAACGAATAAAAGTGTCATAAATTGGAGCAGAGAACCTTGTATTGAATCAATTCTTCTCGACTTCTTACAAGAACCGTAATCTGTGAAAAAGCCAGGTCATGATTATTATTTTTTCTGGCAAACTTGGGGAGTGGAAAAGTAGGAGGAGAGGAGGCATGAACCGCTTTAGCGCCACGAAGCGTGAAGCGGACGGGCCAGCGCATGGCCAGACATGGCGAGGAGGGGAGGGAGAGGAGGGGGAGGCCAACACACGTGCCGGTATTCAGCTGCTGGCTTTTTCGACACTTCTCGAAAGGGCATGCCAAAGCAAAGGCTTGCGGAAATAAATTCTAGAGGAGGAGCCTCGGCAAAGAGAACGAGAGAGCGGAACAGCCAGAAATAGAGAGCGAGCAAGAGAGAG
>NW_026267174.1:368706-371993 GCF_000697945.3 Frankliniella occidentalis | reverse complement strand
GGGTGGGGGCGGAGGGCGCAGTCGCACTGTCTCCCTCACGCTTATGCGCCCTGCCAGTGCAAACGGCCTCTGCTCCGCTGTTTCATTCCAGCTCCAATAACTCTCATGCCATCCACTCAGCACCCACCAGTGCCGTGCCGCTTCCTCACACTTCACAGAACCAACACACACCCACGCACACACAGACAGACCAAGCGCCGTGTGGGTAAACCCCCGACGCCCACAAGGATTACTTGCTCTCCAATCGTCCAATTGTGCCAAATTGGTTGCGGTGGCGCTCGAGGCGAAGGAGGAGGAGGAGGTGGAGAAATTAGAGCACCCCGCCCTGCTGCCGCGCCCCGCCGCTCCCCACCATGCGTCACTACCAAACTGGGCCCGTCACGCGAGCCGCCAGTAGTGTTCACGCACGGCGTCACGGGGACCCCGGAGAGATCGGCTAGGGCGGGAGGGCAGGGTCATGCATGAACGTCGTGACAGCCCATCCATAGGCCTCCCCAGAGAGCGAGCGAGTGAGTGAGTGAGCCAGTGAGTGAGTGAGTGAGTGAGTGAGTGAGTGAGTGAGTGGGTGGGTGGGTGAGTGAGTGAGTGAGTGAGTGAGTGAGTGAGTGAGTGAGTGAGTGAGTGAACTGTAGTGAGGGGATAAAAGGTGGATGGATATAACTTGGATATAACCCACTCCCTGCCCCGCAACCCCATCATATGTAGTGGTGCGGAGCGTCGTCCAGATGCGCGCCCCCGCGCCCCCTCCTCCTGGCGGTCACTTTCAGGCGGAACCCTTTCGCCCCGCCGTCCCGCTGGGACCCGGGGACCGTCCATTAATTATGTTCCCCCCAGCGAGGGACCGCCCCGGAGTTCATCTATAAATTAGAGATGACGTGCGGATGCTGTTCCCGGAGGTCCCAAACAAGGTCGCGGAATGGCGAGGAAAGCACCATACCCAAACGACGCCCAAAAGAAACGAAGTGTGATCATTTTCTCCCGTTTCAACTTCTTTTCATGTTTTTGCTAGGGGGTAAGACTTCCAGTTGTTACGCCACAAATGGCACTGCCAATCTGTTACGACACTCCATCAAAAGGGCACTAGCTATGCTTCAGTCTTTCACACCAGCTTGACGACGAGAGAAAGAGGACCGGAGTCGGGGGTGAGTGTGGGTGGGGGTGAGTGTGGGGGTAAGTGTGGGGGTGAGTGCGGGGGTGGAGCGGGGGACAGACGGGCTCGCTCCCGCATAACGCACCGCCTCGTGGCGCCTCTCCGACCCCCCGGGGCCTACCGTAGCTCGAGTGGGTGCCGCTAGGTGGCGCCAGCCTGCGGTCCAGCCGTCTCCGCCACCATCTCTCTCTCTCTCTCTCTCTCTCTCTCTCCGTTCCTCCCTCCGTCCCGTCCCTCCTTCTCTCCTCTCTCGCTTGTCCATCTCACTCCCCCTCACTGTCCCTCTCTTGCTCTTTCTCGCTTTGTCGCTCTCTCCCTCTCCTCTCTCCCCCCTTCTCTCCCTCTCGCTCCTCCCTGTCTTTCTCTCTCCTCCTCCTCTCCCTCTCCCTCTCCTCTCTCTCTCTCTCTCCCTACCCCTCTTCTCCCCTTCGGCCGGCTGTTGAACCTAACCTCCATCAATTACGCGGGCCGTCCCCGCGTAATCGCGTCTTAATCCGTTTCATCTCCAAAATGCTGATTGGTTTGTAACGGCCCCGCCGAGCCCTGCCCATGGGCGCCCGAGATCCCGAGCCGAGAGCAAATGAAATGATTGTCACTCCAAGGCCGGAACAAACTGGGAAATTGTCAAAACCGTGCGTGCGCGCGGGAGTTCGAGACAGTGTGGCTATGCGGGAAACGCTTTGAAATAGGACCCGGGGAAGTTGAAGGGGCGCTGTCTGCGCCAAAGTCCAATGTCGAACAGCGACGGCAAACTAAAGTGATGATCCAGTTGTCGCCATGGCAATCATGGTAATGGACGGCTGGGTTCAATTGGAGAAAGAGGCTCAGGGATAATTCGACCTTAAGCTCAAATATTTCATGAGGTGTCCCTGCGTAGCGGCGGGACAGGCACGAGGCACAGGAGATGGCCGCCCACCTCGCTAATGAACTTCTCGTTAGAAACGGCATCCTCCTCCGCCCGACCGTCGGTGCCCCCCCCCCCCCCCCCCCCCGGGCCCCCCCCCCCCCCCCCTCACTCTCTCTGACGGAACCGCCATATAGACAGAGATAAACATTTGGGGAATGTAGCAAAATGATGCAGTAACACTGGAAAAACAAGAGAGCGAACCCCTACCTTTAGAAGGCACTAACAAAGTTTAGTGCCTTTTCAAAGGTACTAAAGTTTCGTGCCTTTGGAAAGGCACGAAACATTAGTGCCCCAGGAAAGACTAAACTGCGCCCTTGACTTTAGTGCCCCTGGAAAGGTGTTGTTTAGTGCCTTTGTTTTTCCAGTGAACCCGCAAGTAACCTGGAGTAACCTGCAATAACCTGCAGTACGGAGGCTATCCAATGCTCAAAATACCAAAATACTACCAGTATGATCCCGCACTTTCGCTCAACTCTTAAAACACACGTTTCTAGCCCTGCTGACGCGCTTTGCGAACGCTTAGGAGCTTTTATGTATTGAGGGGCTCGTAGGATATAAAGCATTCATTTACTTTAGCAATTGCAAAGAAATTTTCGTTAAGACGCTCCGAATGCTTTGTAGATTGCAGTCTATTAGGTCTGATGACAAGGCAATCCAAGGACTTTCCACAGTGCGGACGTAGATCGGAAAGCAAAATAAGGAGAAAACAACTATTATGCCTATGCGGTTTACACGAGAGAGCATTTCGTGCAAGCGTGGATAGTGCAAACTAGTAAACGAGTCACCTGCATAAGTTGCGGGGTTTGGCGGGGCTGCCAGGAGGGCTGCGCGACCGAGCCGGCACGGAGCCCCAGCGAGGCCCTCTAATGCAAGTTTTAATTGGAGGGGACGTCCCGTGTCCCGCGCATCCCCAAGGGCACAGCGTGACAGGGCGTGGCGGGGCCTAACGGGGCGGAGGAGAGCGAAGCGGGGCGGTGCGGGGCCGGGTCTGGGCCGCACGCGTGGGCTCTGCCCGCCACCAGCACGACCCCAGCAGCTGCTACTTCATACTCTCCATCGGAAAGGGCTTGTTAAAAATGTATCTTACACTTCCACGACGCAACATATTTTCGCCCGTCCTCTTGGGACGCGTTCTGGGCGCTCGGGCTCGAGCCGTGCTGGCGTGCAGTACATCGGGGGGCGCCCGGCTCGGCCTAGCAGCGCCCGCGGCTCAGCGCGATGTACCCCCCC
>NW_026267174.1:366926-368656 GCF_000697945.3 Frankliniella occidentalis | reverse complement strand
CCCCCAAAGGGCTCATGCACCCCACCCGCGCCCCACAGCGCCGCGGGCCTCAGAGAAGCTGCGGGGTCAAGATCGACGCCCGCTTCAGGCCGCTACCGCTAGATGGCGCCGCCTGTGGCGCTGGCGCCCGCGCCGGCAGCGCCAGGGCCCGCCAGGCCCGGCACCTGACCACCCCAACACCTCGCGCCCAATCGGCTGGAAACGTAATCCAATGGCGATAAATATCCCCAGAGCGGGGCAGGAATATCGCCGGGGCGCCCCGGGGCCGCCGCCCTCCAGGCCTACGCAGCCAGACTCACCGGGGGGCTCGGCGATGGGGGTGATGGGGCTCTCCGGCAGCAAGATGCCCTTCTGCACCAGCTCCTCTCTGTTGGCACGGACTGAGATCTTCCTTTCCAGGGCTGGAAACAAGAAAATTGCTTTCGATAAGCGGTTTTCGTCTCAGTGTAAAAAAAGAACAAAAGTATGACAATTGTGGCCGATTGTGGCGGAGAAAATGGCTGAATTAACAACAATCTAACTGTTCCATTATGACAGCTGACCTCAAAATGCCAAACTTGGAAATTGTTATTTCAAGGATATTTTCCAAAAGATTAAAAGAATCAAACATTACCGGCACAGAAAGTGGCACCGTTTAGCTACAGTTTGTAAGAGTATAGCCGCGGAATAAAAAACCTGCCACTTCGAACTATAGCCAATTGGTGTTCAAAGACAGAAACATTCCCAGAGCTCGGTTAATATGTTTCATAAGATAAGTTCATAGAGCATGGAAGTTATAAGTTAAGCTGAACTTATACTCTGGCACTAGTGCTTCCAATGCAACGCGACATGGGGGCATTCATTAATGAATTGTTGAGGCAAATGACTTTACTCACATCGACTAGCGGCTTCGAACTTCTCTGACTTTTTCTTGCGTCTCCACTTCCAGGGCTTGAACAGCCGGCCCAGCGCGGCGAGCTTGCTCCTCCTCTCCAAGGGGGGCGTGCGCGCGCCGCCCACGGGGCCCAGCCCGCCCAGCCTCAGCGCGCCATTCTGTTTCTTGGCTGCAACAGAAAGAGAGAGAGAGAGAGGATTAAAGGGAGGGCAGGAGAATAACAAAACAGACTGCAACGAAAAACACAGAGGTCATCACGGCAAAACAGGGCAGGGGTTTTCACAGATTCCCAAACGAAGTTGACAGTGCCCTTTCCCAGACACATAGTTTTCGTGTACACATTAGTCACCATAACTGCTTGAAATTTGGAGCTCGAAAAGAGCACCGCCGTAGAGTTCAGCTCATACGACGCAAACTGGAAATTCAGCGTGGAAATGAAGAAATCGATCTCCAATTTCCGCGAGGCGCGTGTGGCGGGAAATGCGATAACAACGGCAAGCAGCCGCGCAGCAGCCGCGCAGCCCAAACATTCATTACATTCCGGAACGCAAACCGCGCCATAGTAAACCAAAGGCTCAGCCAAGGCTTGCCCAGCGACGCGCCAGCGACCGGGTATTGCGCTATTTCCGCTTACGACGCTCGGCGGCGCCACGCCTCGCCACGCCCCGCCACCCTCTACGTACGCCCAGTCACGATGGCATTGCACACACATGGACCAGCAGCAAGTCATAGCGATATTTATTCATGCGACGTGGACGAATAAGGGAGGGGCGGTGAGAGGACGGAGAGACGGAGAGACGGAGAGCGAGGTAGAGGGAGGGTGAGGGAGGGAGAGGGTGAGGGAGGGAGAGGGAGA
>NW_026267174.1:364485-366876 GCF_000697945.3 Frankliniella occidentalis | reverse complement strand
GAGAGAGAGAGAGAGAGACACTATACGGCCGGAAGTTAACAAGCGGCTTGCTGGGGGTGTAAGAGGCGCCTTTCTTTTCATTAAGAGAGTGCGTGAAGGAGAGAGAGAGAGAGAGAGAGAGAGAGAGAGAGAGAGAGAGAGAGAGAGAGAGAGAGAGAGAGTCACATTATGCGAGGCGACACGCGGATTACATAAGGCACACAAACCGCTGTGTACAACCAAACCATGCATTGTGCGACGAATTAAAGGGGCGGGGCGGGGTGGCCGAATACCACGGCGTGGCTGGAGGTGGGGAGGCAAATTGGGTCGCCTGCTGATCGCTGTCACACGCCCACGCACTTGTGAGGAGCGAGCGAGTGCGAAAGAGTGAGTGACTGAGTGAGTGAGTGAGCAGAGGCCATATCGAGAGGAGAGAGAATGGACCAACCTATTGTCGCCAACCATTAGAGAGGGAATTCCCTTTCGAATAAAATAAAACCAGCAAACACACTGTAAAATGCTTACGAACTAAAATGCTTTGCAGCGTTACGCACAATTTTCATTCATTTTATGGCAAAGAAATTGTTTGTATATTGTTTCTAAGGCTTGAAGGGTCACGAACTATCAGTTTGCATTACGAACTATTTGTTCGTAAGCTTGCGAACCATTAGTTAGTAACACAACGCTTCAAAATCCTTCGTAAAGCTACGAAGGATTTGTTTTGCATGCGAACATGTTGATCGTAATGCAATTTACAGTTCAGACAGATGAAGCGGAGGCATTATGGGGACGAATAGGACTACCAGGACCTCTGCGAGCGTGTGGTCGGGGCAGACGGGTCTTGATGATCATCCGCGCACAGTAGGCTATCGGCACGACCGTGGCGGGGCGCGGCGGGGTGCGGCGGGGCGCGGCGGGGCGCGGCGGGGCGCGGCGGGGCGCGGTGCGCTCGAGCCGGATGGCGCAGACACACATGCACGTATTTATAGTGCGACGTAAAATACGATCGGTATGCATGCATGGCTTCACGGCTTCACATGGCGATGCGCGCGCGCGGTGCACAGCGGGGCGCGCGGGGCGCGGGGCGCGGCGCGCCGGAACGTGGTGGGGCGGGGCGTGGCGGGGCGTGGCGTGGCGGGGCGGGGCGCGGCGCGCGCACGGGGTCAGCCGCGCATCCTGCATACAATGCGGCACCCACTCTGGTCAATGCCATGCAGCTCCGGCGAGATAATGGCAGACCGTGCCGTGCCGTCCGGGGCCCCGCCGGGGGACGGTCTGGAGCCGGATAGAGCGTGCACGGGACCATCTGGGGCCACCGGGGGCCATCGAGGGCCACCTACGACCACCTGGCGACCACAGGGGGCGATCGAGGATCACCTCAATGCATTCCTGGGTTCGAAATTCACCACTACCACAAATCGGTCCGCGCCTTTCGGAAATGTCGGTAACGTCAGCCAAGTTATACATGGCAGTGCGGGAACTTTAAACCCCCATCACATGGAAATTTGTTTGAAAGCGCTTTTTACCGATAAACGGAAAATGACAATCACTTTCCTTCTGACAGGAAGTAGTGGCCAAAAATTTAAGGTGATCATTGCTGATTAATTAAAGTAGATGCCATGTACACTGATAATTCAGTGAACGCATGATGATCATGATTATCAACGATTCAACGGATATATCAGCGAGCGATGTACACAATCAAGTTTTTAAGGTATCACTTAAATTTTTATGAGTATTATTAAACATGTGGCTGTAGCACAATAACGTCTAAAAGTTACGAGCCAAATTTTCTAGTGAGTGAGGTGAGGGGTGGGGGGTTGCTGAAGGATTGGGGTAGGATGAAGGGCAACATCACAATGTTGCGCTCAACATCGAAGTCACTAGCTTGGAAGAGATAAGTCACCAAAAAGGGGGTGGGCATGGTGCGCACCAGCCTTCAAAACCCCGCGTGTGTGTGAGGGGGAGGCGGGGGGAGATGAATGCTCAGCCAGCAAAAGGACTGACGAGCAGGACACAACGACTTGCAAGAATGTAGTGGTTGGGCGCGCGCGCACGCCAGAAGCACAAAAAGCGGATGACGTATAGTAGTAGTGTCACTGGAATATGATGACTTCGATGGCTCATCCCGGGATAACCCAACGACGCGTCCGCGACATGGTGCAATGCGTGGACCAGCTCTGCCTGCCTGTCTCAGCCGGCATTTTGCATTCACGTTCCGGACCCCTTCACATTTCGAAAAAAATAATAATAACAAATCTCAAAGAACACAAAATGTTTGCCGAGAGAAGAATAAATAAAATTGAGGCTTATTTTGGTCTTAAATCTTGTCGCCACTAAAACCGCCAGGGATTTGCAGGAATCCCCATTGGACCCGACGGCGGGTATAGTAGTAGGTGTGCAATGTGGTAG
>NW_026267174.1:361279-362900 GCF_000697945.3 Frankliniella occidentalis | reverse complement strand
CAAAAATTGCAAGCTTACTATACTTTTATTGGCAGAGGCTAAAACATAATATTGATATTTTAGGGGGGGGGGGGTGAGGACAGCATTTGGCCAGTTCTAGGGCTCCAAAACCATGACTCCTGTAGGGATATGGTGAGTGTGGTACTGTAGACAAGGTAATAGCATTTAATTATTGGTCTATTGTAGCCATTTTCCAGGCTTAAAAAGTATCTTAACTCTCAAGAGTCACCCTCAACAGCAATTCTACTAAAGTGTTACAAACCAGAAAAAAAAATTTGCGCGCAAGGTTTCTATGCTGTGGTTTGCACTACAATTCTGAAACTTTTCCTGTAAGCAAGGCTCCGGCGATAAACTATACAATCCTCTACTTTAAGGGGGATCAGGAGAAATCAGCAAATGTCAATATCAAGAAAATCCTGTGACAAGATTTCAGTATTCATATGACAAAGCGCTTCGGCACTGAAGGGTCGGATGGAGAGAAACGAGAATTCGGCACTAACTTCAATTTGTCAGCAGAAACAAAAGAGTATTTACATTCCGTATTTATACATGGAGTCAAGCTTGACTCCATTATGAAGGGTTGTTTGCCTTTGCTCTATATTATCTTATGCGCTTCGTGGCGCATCATGTCCCAGTATATTTTTGTTTTCGTGTGGTCCGTGTGCGTCAGTGCCATTCTCGTGTTCAGTTTGTCTGCTCCTCACTCTTGCATGAGCGAATGCGGAGCGTGACGGCCGCTACTTAACCCGCATGTGCAGCAGGACGGGGCATGTTGTGATCTTTGCGTCGCGTGCATTTCGTCCCGGCAAACATCGACACAATGTGGTCTTATAGTACACCAGATAAACCGTATTTCTATTTTCGTGCATATGAAAAGAAAGTTGATTTTTGTTTGGTTTTGTTAACGAGCCAGCAGTTGAATTTTTAAAAATAGGCGTTAATTTGGGAAACATAAGAAAAGTTAGAAACTACAGTTAATTTTGGGCTCGCTTGTTTTCTAGCCAACATGGCGAGTGTTTTGCAGAGGATCATAAACTGATGTTGCCTGGGGATTCTCACAGCTGGAGACTGGCGGGTACGCACGTAGCCACGCTAGGTCTCAACACGGTGATCTGGGTTCGACTTAGCGAGGCAAAGCACCGCACACATGAACCAGATGAGGCTGGCTCTCGCAGGCTCTCTCTCTCTCTCTCTCTCTCTCTCTCTCTCTCTCTCTCTCTCTCTCTCTCCCTCTCTCTTCCTTCCTCTCACCCCGACGAACGTGCAGGAACGCAGAAGTGAGTGGACCGAAGCGAACGTAGTGCGGAAATCGGGGGGAGCGTCTAGTACAGCATCAGCACCATCTGACCAGCACTGCCAACAGTTTTAAAACAACAAGCAGGCCCACCCGTCCACCAAACGAAGTTGCCATGGCTCCATTTTGCTTACATTACAACACACTTTCATTTGCAAAGCGCCACGATGCAGTTGCCGTGCGATCGACGTCTAACAAAAGTGGTCAGAATGCAGAAAAGGCAATGACCGAATCGGATGAGATGGGAAAGTCAAACTACAACTTTCTTGCGAACCGCCTGTACCGCCGCAACGGTTGACAGAATAAGAGAGAGAGAATAGACCGGGG
>NW_026267174.1:349892-361229 GCF_000697945.3 Frankliniella occidentalis | reverse complement strand
GGGGGGGGGAGGTGAGTAAGGACAAAGGAAGAGGCTACGAGAGGAAGAGAGTAGGGCCGCGGCGAAGGAGAGTTCGCGCGAAAGGTAATTCAAAGCAAGCAACATTCTCTCATCAGCAACCCGCAACCTTGACACTTTTTTGTTTCCCGTGAAGATATATTATTCATTCTTAAAGTCGCTGCTCCTCTTCCGCCTAAAAGCATCCGGCCACGCCCAAGAAGCGAGAAATTTTAGCCAGAAGTAAAATTAAGCATACGCCTCAATATGATCGTTTACGAATCGTTTTTACCTTTAGATCATTGGACTCATCGAATCCCTTGTTCCACAATGTAAATTTCATACAAAGAACTGCTCCCTGTAACGTACAAAGGATTCGGCGCAAGTGTAACAAAAAAAAATCCGTTGAAGGGCTCAGCTGTCAAAGATCAAATTTCAGTAAATTTAACTAATTATAATATCATAGTATCATATGAACTTGTTATGAACCTGCTCACCTGCTCACAAGCAGACAGCTATACAATAATAAAGGCATTTTGTTCGGGGAATTTCAGAAATCTTTGCTGCTGGCTGCTGCCACCGCTTCCAAGCTCGCGAACGCCAAGAGGTCGCAGAAATGGGCATCCACGGAGGGGAGAGGGAGGGGAGGGTTTAGGGGCACTCACAGGCAGAGTAATTACACCGGATGTGGGGCACCTTGCCCCGCCACTACGAGGAGCGTAAGTGCGTGCGCGCGCCATTCTTTGAACAGGGCTGAGTTTCTAGTGGTCTCGTGCGCCGGCTGCGGCTGCAACCATTTTTGGACACACCTTTTGCATCTAGTTAGAAAGCATTTTTTGTTTCTACTCCAGCACGTGTCTAAATTTTGTATCATCGCTTTTTAAATAGAACGAAAAACGTATTAAAACATTGTCTATAAACTGGTGACAGTCCTGCCCCTATACACTCCACTCACAGCTAAGCGGATTGTAATTATCCTAAACAGAAGACAGAGAGAGAAAGCGAATTAGAGCAGGTGGAAGTGGAGGAATAAAAACAACAGGCGACAGAATTAATGCGGGGCCGGCAGAATGAAATGAATGAGACCGATCATCGATCAGGGAGACACAACGCGCCCGCCCAAACAGGAGAGGCACACACACACAGAAAGGGAGAGAAAGAGAGAGCGAGAAAAATGCGGTGTTTGAACCCGCTAAATATAACAGAGGGGCCACCGTAAATCCAACGGAGTGGGTCATTAGTGACCAACACCAGCCACCCGTCGAGGCCCCGTGCCCCAAGCCAGCAATTTTTTAAATGCAACTACCAGCGTTTTTGTTGTTTTGTTCTGTCCTCGTTCCCGCTGTACTCTAGAAAAACAGAGACGCAGTACACTGGAGGAGATAGATAAGTCATTCTTGGTTGGGGTACGACCAGGCCGCACACACAAGGAAGCACATTCTGCTCCGCGGCAGCTCAGTTCCGTCCCGACGGTCCCATTCCATTCCAGCGGTGTGGGAAAATTAGCATGGCTTCGGGCTGAGTCACTTGCGAAGGACGAAGCCGGCCGGGCCGCCGGGCCCGAGCCGGGCCATACTCCGAGCCACAAGGGGCTCGAGAGATGGATGGAGAGATGCCAGGATCCATGGCGGAGCGTGATTTTGCGAATAAATATTTGAAGGACCTATCCGGGTAGGCTGCAGAGCTGATGCTGCTGCTGTTGCCCCCAGCTGGTCGGTCCCACGGAAAAGACGCGAAGAAGAAAACGTGTTCGTTGTTCCAGCGATAGGAAATAAGATTTTGCTCTGACATAGGGGGTATAAAGCCTTTCTCATTTGAATGTTGAGCACTATCGCTGGAAAGTCAAATGAAAGAGCAATTGCTCCTCCGAACCAGTGATTTGTGAGTCGACAAAAAAAAAAAAAAAAAAAAAACACTCCTTGGAGTTATTTGAAATAAATTGTGAAATAAACTAGCATGTTTCCCCGGTGCACCTAACTTTAATCCCAGCCAAACGTCCACACGAACTAGCACAGCAAATCAAGGCGATACGGGCTGGCTCTCTATAGTGCTAGTGAAGACGAAGAGTGCGGATAGGGGAATGGAAGCGTTTAGAGAGGGGGGAAGGGGGCGGAGGGAGAGGGAGAGGCCGAGGGCGAGGGAGAGGGAGAGAGGAAGAGAGGGAGAGAGGGGGAGAGAGAGGGAGAGAGGGAGAGAGAGAGAGAGACAGAGAGAGACAGAGAGAGAGTGACAGAGAGAGAGTGACAGAGAGAGACAGACAGAGAGAGAGAGGGAGAGATCGGTATAATGGTCTGGTCCTGGTCGGCCTGATATTCGAATCCACAGCTCGGGCCGTCACGTGAGCCTATGTGTGCCCCTGGGGAGGCCGCGCGGCACGGGCCATCCCGGCAATCCATCAGAAAGGGCAGACGGGGGGGGGGGGGGGGGGGGGGGGGGGGGGGGGGGGGGGGCTGTTTGAAAATCGTACGGCAAACCTTCCAGGGAATATGTTGTAAAATTACGATTTGGAATAATTGTTTAACTATGAAATTCATAAGACTTCTTGCAACAACTTGGCTTTCTTCGACGAGCAAAAGATAAATGGATCTGTCGTAAACTGACGATACTGATCGACATTTTCCAAATATTTTGTAAATTGCTAAATACAAAAACAATTACAATCGATCTGACAAGGATATTCTTGACAGTGAGCCAGGCCGAGCCAGGTCGGGGCCAGATCCCGCTTAGCTGTCCTCCCCTTTGGCCCGCGGACGGGTGCTTATGTGAACTTCCCGGCTGCATGTGGCATCGCATTCCCTCATCCCGTGCGGGGGGGATATGCTGAGCGTACGCCTCGCTATCCACTCGACGGTGAGGGGGCACCCAGGGGGCGCTCACCGGGGCGGGGCGGGGCGCACCGGAGAGACAATGACGAATGACTCCCCGGCCAGCAGCATGCGAGACAGGACGTCAGACGAAGGTCCTGTCGAGCATGCAGATGAGATGAGCCTCGTGCCGGGGAGCGGCGCGGGGAGCGGCAGGGCGGGGCGGGCAAGTCGAACGCTAGAGAGGCGGGCGCCGCGCAAACCCCACCCGAATTATTTTTAAATCGGATCGCCTTCCGTCCGCACTGGCGCCATCGCAGTCGCCGCCGCGCCGCCGCCGGCCCGGCGCGCGCGCGACAAGCGGACGGTAACGAAAATACCTTTGCTTCCCTCGTGTGGCGTTCCGACATAGCGACGCGAGGCGGGGCGGGGCGGCACAGGAGGAGACAGTGGCGGCAGCGGTAAGGGAAGCAACACTGAGAATAACCACAGACGGGCGCGGAGTGCTTGCCGATTTCCCCCCCCCCCCCCAATCTCTCTCTCTTCCCGACATTTGGCCCTTCCACTTTTTCTCTATTTTTATTCAATGTCTGTAAGGGTGCGACTGCATGAGTCGGCGGCGAGGGGCGGGGGCGCAACGGACAGGTCGAGGATGGCGACGAGGAGGCTGTGGACCTGCCGTGCACTGAAGCAGGAAAAGTGGACAGGGAAGGAAGCGCATTTCTACTCAATAATAATGTAAGCACAATGTGTGCTGCGCCAGCACAAGACTCCTTCCTCTCTCTTTCTCTCCCCACTGGCCACAGCAGCACACAACACACACACAGGTGAACGCGCGGGACCCCTTCAGCCTAGTGGCCTCGGCTTTCAAAAGCTTTCGTATAAGCAGCAAGCAGCACTGAGTAGCACCGAAGCAGCGGGACCAGCCTTTCAAGGGCTTCTCGTTCTGTCGGCAGTGCCTCGCGCATGCGGCTGATTAGAGACACGACCGAGCGAAACTCAACTCATCATCTTCACAGACGTTCGGGGAGATGAAGGACCCCGACGTGACATTGACAACGTTTGGCTTCATCGCACACCGCGCAAATACATGGGCATCTCTCTCCAACCAATTTATCACGCCCGGAAGACGAGCCAATTACTATTACTACATTAGGGTGAATACACGAATTTCCTCGTAGCAGAAACTGCGCGGCGGGGAAGTAAAAAATAAAAGTATTACATTCGACATTAAAAGGCAACAACAAATAAAAAAATAATAAAAGTTTGTTCATCTAACGAGTGAAATATCCTAAAACTAAAAACTTTTTTCCAGAAAATTCAAGAAAAGTTTTCATAAGAGGAACATATTTTCCTGGGTGTGATTCCTAATCGATCTCACTCAGATCAGTGCAGCGGCGTCGAAAGGGGGGAGAAAGAGAGGAAGACAGGCGCTCTGTGGCCCAAACTTTGTGATGGGGAAGAGAGCTGTGGCGTGGTGGCAGTCCCCGTCGGCTCCCGTGTGCTCGGGGCAAAGAGAGGGGCGGCGGGGGCGGGCGGAGGCGGGCAAGGACCGCGGCGGGTTTGGCTGAACTAGTTCTGGACAAAAGGGGCACACTTCTGTCCTCGTGAGAGGGGGAGGCTGTGTGGAGCCGAGGGGAGGCGAAGGGTATCCCCGTCAGCCGCAGCAAGCCACCCCTCCCCACAGCCAGTCGTCGCCATTGTGCATCCCGGCCAACAGCATCCATTTTCGTGTTTCTATCTCCGCCGCGAAGGGGACTCTGCGGTAAAAGGGCAGCGCGCCGACGGCCCGCGAGCCGAGCCGAGCACATACACATGTCCAGCCGGGTCCGAGCCGAGCCGGCCAAAGCGTTTATTTACTTAGCCTTTTATTTATAGGTTACGTGGGTCCCTGCGGTGGCTGCGGTGGCTGTGGCGGCTGCGGCGAGGCTGGCGGTGGTGGCTGTAGAGCACTGCGGGGCTGGCGCTTGTGCTGAGGGGTGCGAAGGAGGAACATTGACCCACTTGTGCATACAATGAACGCGTTCGAACGCCATAACCTACCCCACGTATAAAGGGGGCCGGCCCACATTTCAGGGGCGGCGCCGCTCTTTTGCCTCGCCCTTGGCGCGCGTTCAAGAATGCTTGTGCAGTCTTGCAGCAACATGAGGAGAGGGAGGCTGCTGAAACAAAAGTCATTGAGCAGCAGCATGTTGTTCTCCGAAGCAAGTTGAAGACGTGCCAGATTTATGGCAGAGCGTGAGAGACATGCGCCACATGCGCCAAAAGATTGAATTTATTTGTCTTTTGTCCATGTTGTATGAACCCCCGATTCCAGTAGATGTTTCAGAAGAAGCCTGAAAAGAGGTCGACTTGTAGACTATTTTCGACCATTTTGCTACATTCCACTGCAACTTTGCAGGGCTAGCGGTGTGTTTGTGTGTGCCTTCGTGCCGCTCGCCGACCTGCAGCAGCAGCAGCTGGCGTAATGTATGGAGGTGGTCTGCTTCTACTCGCGGCGGGGCGGGTCAGGGCGTGGCGTGGCGTGGCGGGAGGGCGCCGCAGTGGGTGACCTTGGCTTGCCGCAATTAGAGAGAGAGAGAGAGAGAGAGAGAGAGAGAGAGAGAGAGAGAGAGAGAGACAAGGCGTAACCCGCGCACTGCCACTCTCACCTCGTGTCCTTAGGGGCGGCGGGTCTAGGTGGCAATGACACGACGCAAGTGGATGCACATCCGCAAAACGGGGCACTACACAGAGCCCACCTTTATCCAACGGCATCAGCAGCGTCTTGGTCGGACTTGGTCGACACCGAACAACTACCAACACAACTATCATCACTACAGTCACCACCATCAATAACATCTCCAACATCATCATCACCACCATCACCATCATGCCACCCATCCCATTGTGCAGCGGTCGGCGCCCGGTCACTTGCTGGGCTGTCGCCTCACGCAAATTTTCCTTTTTTTCTAGAGTGATTTTTTCCCTCGTCGTCGTCGTCGCTTGCGGTCTTCACTTCACGCTCCGCGGCTCGGCGCGCCGGCGCGGTCGCGAAGGGGCGGGGCGGGACGGGCGGGACGGACACACACAGCCAAAAATATGATAAAACAACACCCAGTCCGTATGTTTTAAAAATTTACGCCAAGCCTCTCGTTGGCAAATCTTCTAAGGTCAAGTCAGGTACGCCTTCCAAGCCTAGGCACACTCCGAGGTCAGCCGGAGGAATAAGACAATCACCTTATCTAAACATCGCAACCGATCAACACGTCGGAATGCACCCGGGCCGCGCGCCTGCAGCAGCAGCAGCAGCAGGGTGCAGCGGAGTCCAGGTAGCTATCCGCTCGCATCGTTTCCAGTGTACGTGACATTCGAGATTCCATCGTGTGTTTGTTACGCTGTCGGGGGCTTTCGCAAGGCGGTGGCGGCCAGAGGCGGTGGCGGCGGGGAGCAGGGGGTGTCCTGGGCTGTCTCCATTCCAGAGAGGCCTGGCTACGGCTGCCTGTCGCTCCGGCGCGGCTCTCCAGCGGCTCCGGCGGCCCCAGCGCGCCACAAGGCCGGGCTAAGGCGTTGGACACGCGGGCGCGGCGCGCCCCGCCTCGCCCCGCCCCGCCCCTGCTGCACGCCCCATTCACCGTCCAGGCGGTGATCAAAGGCTTTTCAAAGGCAGCAGTTTGTTGTTCCCATTCAAAGGCGCCACCACGTAATTGCGGCATAGGGCATATCTGCATAATCGCACCGTTGCACCAATTCCAATGACGCTCAAATGGGATACCCGAGGCGGGCGCGAGAGTCGAGGCGACGAAAAAATAAAAAAGGTACCTTGACAGCAAAGAAAAAAGGGTAGAAAATGTCGATCTACAAGAGGATTTGAACCCTCAGACACCGCAGAACGAATCCGTCACGGGCGTCACGCTCGTTGACATGTCACACCGGTTGACATGACACGCTAGGGGCCTAACGGGCCAACGCCCAGCGCGGCTTGGTTGGAGTAGAACCCTGGAGTGGGAGGGGAAAGGTGGCTGCAGAGGGCAAAAAAAATGTCAAATGATAAACTTTGGAAAAATACAATTTCCTTCATTGATAGCTTTTTTTTCTGAAATTTTCCGTCTAATGTAGCGAAATATGGTTTACGTAAAAATTGCTTCTATATTTTCGTTTCACTTTCGGAAAACTGCTACAAAAGCGTTTCATGGGCATGTTAGACATGCGTAGACTTTTAAATTCTCGCGCTCACGATGAGGAACTAGCGTCAGAACCAGCGCCTGCTGGAAAGCCCTCGCGCTGCATTCGCGACAGCGCGGGGTGCTACCCGATCCAGCCCGGGACGGCTCGATCGGCGCACGACACGTCAGACGTGCCTCGGTCCTTGGCCTGAGAACATCAGCCTAAATAGTAAGTACTTGGTGGTCGGCCCTAAGAACTGAATATCTTTGCACTTCATTTCTTACACCCTTCAACCATCGTGCTACACCCTGCATAGCGTGTCGGTGTGTGGTTTACCCATTTCGGTCTTAGTCAATACCCGCCCGGCATGACACTATACTGGGCATTTTGTGCACGCCGCTCACTATATTACCAGTGCGGGATGGTTCGCGAAGAGGGCTGACTGTACACAGCAAAAAGCAAGGAAAATGAATCACGGCCAGGAAGTGGCATCAGCGCGAGCGCACTGGATTATTTATTTATTACCGCTGCAGATCGGATTTTCCGGTCGAGTTGCTCTGTCTGACCGCAACCACCTCGCGAGGCCGCGGTACCCCCACCCCCTACCGAAGAGCGAC
This sequence comes from Frankliniella occidentalis, assembly GCF_000697945.3. Taxonomy (NCBI): domain Eukaryota; kingdom Metazoa; phylum Arthropoda; class Insecta; order Thysanoptera; family Thripidae; genus Frankliniella; species Frankliniella occidentalis. The sequence goes on along the minus strand of NW_026267174.1, from coordinate 353,665 downwards.
CAGCCTCGTCATATAAGAGCGAAACATGGCAAATAAAGATGTTCAGTTCAAAAACACAAAGAGGTGCATGGCCGTCAAGAAACGCAGACACGCACAGTAATAACATTGCGAAGAAATCTCTTTGAAAGCTAAAAAATAGCAAACAAAAAAAAAAACCAAAACATTGGCTTTGCAAGCTTACGAACCTACCGCTTTACGAAGAAATTAATTTTCAATTTATTTGAAAGCAGAAAAAAATCTTTGAATTACAAAGCAAGCTGCATCGCAAAGCAGCCAAACGAACCGCAGCCTCAGCTTGCAATAAGTGTTCAACTCAATTTATAAAATACTTGCATGTGTACAACTTTGCAGTTGGAAACTTATAAGTGTGCAACTCCAAACACTTTCCTTAGAGGCGCTTTGGCACTAGCGCTTACTGTCTGGAAAGTGTTCAACAAAACAGAGGAGTTGCACACATGCAAGAGACAAATACCAAGTTGAATAGTTGCAAATGTATACCGTCCTACTGCGTCGAACAGTTGCATGAAGTATTCAACTTGCCTGTTTCAAATTGACATGTGTTACGAAGTTTACAATTGGTTCATACCACTCACGGTAAAAACGGGTCCTAGGATTCCCAGGATAGTTGGAACTACTATGGAAAATGAAGTAGACTGGGAAATCTCAGGGCTTGTATTTCCTAGAGGGTATATTTGCTTTGAAATTCGAAGCTTCTCTTAGCAAAGATTGTGCGGCAACCGGCCGGACGTCGCGACGCGCTGCATTACGGTGTTACGAAAACGTCAAAATGAATATGATATCGACCGGGCGCCGCAATAACAACTTTCGCTCGCATAATCGCGCGGGGAGCGCGGCGCGCGCGCAGCGCAGCCAGGACGATTGCATATTTGATGCCTTTACTCGTGTTATTATTACTATCATTATTATTACTATTCCAGCAGCGCGGCTGGCCAGCTGGTCGCAGGTGTCGGCAGCTGCTGCAGCTGCAGCGCGCGCGCTTCTGCGTGTGTGTGAGCCAACAGGGACGCGGGGGGCCGGTCCCGCTAGACTGGCCTGCTCGGCTCGGCCCGCCCGGGCCCCGGGCCCGCCCAGTCGGCTCTGGCGCGGCTGGAGTCTCTGACCCACTCCTGACGCGGGGGTGGGGGCGAGGTGAGGTCACTCACGGGTCATGTCAAAACACACTGGCGTGTTTGTCAGCCCCACACGCAATAACCTTATCGCGTCTGAAAGAGACGGAAACAATGTTTACAACCAAAGCATCGTTTCCTCAACCCCCCAAAACACGTCTTCTTGATGTGTACGTAAATTGCAATTGATTTTCCGTGTACATAATTTGTTCTTGCACAATAATGCGCTTTCAACAAGCACATTGTCTTTGACTAAATCAAGTTCAGAGCGGACGCCGCAGTGTTGCGGGTTTAGCTACTCGCGTCTCGCGTCAGCCTGTAGTGATGCTGAAACGTCCTTGATCACTGAAAATGCCCAAGTCAGATATCTTGCTGTCAGGAGAAGGAGATCACAAAAAATATCGCTCTCCTGAGAGGGAGATAGCTGACTCTCATTCAATTTTAGTCATAATTTGGGGTCCTCATTGGACCAATTATAGTGCGTTATCCCCACTGCAATTGGGCGAGGTTAGGGAAATCTTATTCCTTCAGGCTGAGAATTCGGTGCATATGACTCAAATAGGGTAACCCTTACAGTCATCGCTCTGGTTGAGCGAGGGAAAATTGTGTCACTCATATCGAGCACAACCACCTCACGCATAGGTTTTCAGCGACGTCAAGACCTTATTTCAAAGATACTGTGTTCTCGGTATACATTTCGAAAACGAAACGAATATTATAGAAAACGTAACCCGCCCTTTTGAAAGAAAGTCACCCGGCTGAACTCTACGTGTGGCCGCGGCTTGCTCGGCACCCCGCTCATAAGTGGAGACAAACGGCCAGGGCCCTGGGCGCGGCCCTGCGCTGAGAAAATTGTTTCGTCGCAGCCATCAAAAATTCTTCGATCAGTCGGATTTAGGCATGGCCATTAAAATTTTAGTGGCAGCAACTAAACTTCTGGTTACAGCAACCACAATTAGGGTTACAGCAACTAAAATTTTGACGTCCACGATTAAACCGGACTGATCAAACAAAGTTTGGTCGTTGGTACCAAAATTTCGATAGCAGCAACGAAACATTTCTCTCAGTGTGGCGCGCGTGCAACGCGTTCAGCAGCAGCGCCATTACCGCGCGTTTAAAAAGGACACGGAGTAGTACGTCTTCAAACACGACCAGAGCAGCAGCGCCAGCCCCGCGCAAAATAAATGTGGGCGAGCGAGAAATGGGCCATTACTATGCGGGGAGGTGTGTCCGCCCCCTAAAGCCCTTCCTGCCCGGGGACCGGGGCCCGGCCGGAGCCGATGGAAAACGCGGGCAAAAACGCAGACGCGCGAGAGTCGGCTGCGGTCCTTCAAACAAGGCGACGGGCAGGGCTGCCAAACCTGCGCAACGCCCTGTGCACTTATCGGAGTCCTTCTCATTCATCGAACTGTGATAGAGAAAGAGAGAGAGACGTGGGCGGGCCATAGAGTAATCTCCCACGGCTGGTATGTCTGTAATTGTCAGAGATAAGGAGCATGTTTGCCACACAGCAGCGTCAGTGGCAAACGGAATCGAATTGTGTGTTGTAGGTTCAAAGACCCCCGTAAGCCACGTCGAGCACAACGCTTAAGCGGTGTCCCTTTTTTCGATTTCTACGGCACTTTTTTTGTGGGGAGGAAAAGAAGGAAATTTCCGCTCCCACAACATGGCAGAGGGGAAGCACATCAAAGAGTCTTCGCCCGGGGCTATGAGGTGACATGAGGGGCTACGACACACAACATACAACAATGGACTTGTCTCGGCAGCGCTCCGCGACACTGACGTAAATGTGACAGTCATACTATAACTGTACGGAGAGGTGCGAGGCCACTCGCCTGCATCCCCCGCGTGCCTCTGGCGTGGCTCAGCCCCCTTGGCAAGCACCCCCAGCTGCGCTAAGTAAGCCAGGGCCGGCCAGAGCCCCCGCACACCCGAGCAGAGATACAGCCTTCGGTTCAAATCAGTGCAAAGCGGTGCAAAGAGACTCCACTCTTATTCGCGGCACTCGCTGCGTACTTTTTTCTGCAAAACTTTTAACGGCATTGCATACAAGGCCAACTATAACAAGGTGACAGTTAAACTGCATAACTTAAGGAATTACAGTTTAAACTGCAGAGCTGAACAGTTACACAGTTTGAACTGTAGAGCTACTTAGTTTTGCATTGTAGTTGAAACAGCAACATTGGTTTAGTTTTTCAGTTTATAGACCGCAAAACTTTTTACATACAACGACACTCTCGTTTCAGATGCTGAAGCGTCTGCTCTAGTGCTCTAGTGGGTTGGCGTTGGCCAAACCGGGCGGAAAAGCCTTGTTGCCGTCAACCTCGAAAATATTAATTATTCAACCCCTTTCGGCATCGCTTTCATAAAGAGAACCAGCGGGGCGTCGCCTCTCTGACAGGGACACTCTGCTCCCGCTTCTCTCTCTCTCTTTCTCTCTCTCTCTCTCTCTCTCTCTCTCTCCTGGTTAGCACGTACTCTATTTTCCTCCGAGCGCCAGCAGCGATAACTGGAACAAGTAGGCAAAGAAGCGAAACCTTTCCCTGACCACCCGGTGAGCAAACACACTAACAGGAGAGAGAGGGATAGAGAGACGGAGAGGGAGGGAGGGAGAGAGAGAGAGAGAGAGAGATGGAAAAGGGGGGG
>NW_026267174.1:343020-349164 GCF_000697945.3 Frankliniella occidentalis | reverse complement strand
TCTCTCTCTCTCTCTCTCTCTCTTTTCACCAACCACCTCTCATCTAGCAAATATGCACTTTAATTTTCTCTCTCTTTCCTTCTTCTCAGTCTGAAGGAGTCGGCGGAACAGAGGATAGGGGGCACTTCTAGGACCATGCTGCTACTGTCCAGCATAAGAAGGCCCCGACGGTCCTAAAGCCATTGTTCTGAGAAGAAGAACGACGGCGGCCCGCAATGGCTTCATGGCGGAGCCCGGCTACGCCCACTTCTCTCTCTCTCTCTCTCTCTCTCTCTCTCTCTCTCTCTCTCTCTCTCTCTCTCACGCATAACTCAGCATGACTCGGCCCGCCGTGCACACAGCCACGGCGGCAGCAATGCCGAATTCAAACCCAATCACTTATATTGTTCTCTCTCAATCTTTTTCCTATCGCAAATTTTCAAGTGTTTTGACCCTTTAAAAAAGAAAAAAAATGTTCGTAAACGCCATGCTGCCTAGGTAGGTGCTACGTGGCAGGGCTGCGAGCAGGCCCTGTAACGCTTGTTTTGGGCCAGCGCCAGCTCTCCCGGCCCCATTGGGATCGGGCCCCGAGCTTCAAGCCCATTTCAGCTATCCAGCACACTTTTACCCATCCCCCCTCTTTTTGAAGAGCAAGACCGAGTTAGTTCGCAACATCGCAAAAGAACTATGGAATTTATTCGGTAGAAAACTACAGCGCTTTTCGAATCCTATCATACTAGCAAATGTCTTTAGAAACACTGCAGTTCGCTTTGAACGAGCCGTGCGGCTGTGAGGCCAAGTATACTTTCGGACAAAGTTTAGTGGAAAAAGGGGCTGCGTCGGGTCTGGGGCTAGATCATAAATATGTTCGGCTTATGTCAAGTCGCCACCACCTCTCGTCACCGGGTGGCGATCGGCTGCTCCGCGCGCGCTGATTGCCCCCCTATTGCAGCCCCATTGTCCGGGCCGCCGCCCCGCAGCCCCGCGCGTCTCCAAAATATAAAATTTAAACGCGTCGGAACGCATTGAACTACAGAGGTCGGAGTCACGCCAATCGACTGGAAATCTCAAGGAACCTTGAAAAACATTTTGAAACGTACTTGTACGACGCTCCGTTCAGATCGCATGAAGCGGCGATCTTCAAAGATCATTCACTGCAGTTTCCGAACGGAGCGTCGTACAAGTACGTTTCAAAATGTTTTTCAAGGTTCCTTGAGATTTCCAGTCGATTGGCGTGACTCCGATCGCTGTAGTTCAATGCGTTCCGACGCGTTTAAATTTTACATTTTGGAGACGCGTGGGGCTGCGGGGCGGCGGCCCGGACAATGGGGCTGCAATAGGGGGGCAATCAGCGCGCGCGGAGCAGCCGATCGCCACCCGGTGACGAGAGGTGGTGGCGACTTGACATAAGCCGAACATATTTATGATCTAGCCCCAGACCCGACGCAGCCCCCTTTTCCACTAAACTTTGTCCGAAAGTATAGAGTAGGTTAAAGGCCTCCGAAAAATATAGAAAAAACAGCGGCCAAAAGACAAGTTCTAAAAATTAAACAAGCAGAACTCAAGTGTGACGCGGGCCTGTTTTAAAAAACTCAAAGTGGTATTTAAATACCTCGCGCCGTTGCGCACCGGAAACGGCTCGCATGTGTGAGAGGGAGCCGCTCGTCACCTTGGCGCATTTAATTTGCTCTCCAGACCCCCCCCCCCCTTCTCCCTACTCTAACGGTGACGGCGCTGGTTTGGTGAGCAAGAGGGTCACTGCGTTGTGGGTCTGCTCGTACGCAGCGCACCGCGCGCCACTGCCAACGTGTTTCTCTCTAGCGTCCGGCTGGCCGGCTCGCAGGTCTCTCTAGCAGCCGCCCAGCAAGAGCAAAAGAGAGGGAGAGGGCGAGAGGAATGTGAGAGGGGGGGGGGGAGGGGCTGGTCAGGCGGGTGGTGGTGGGGGCCGTGGGGGCGGGGAGGAGACAGACAGCTGATTGCAGGCAGGCCAGGCCGGGGCGCCACAGCCGGTCTGCGCTCGTGGAGCGAGTGTGTGTGTAAGTAAATAAAAAGTGGTGGACGGGGATATGCACGCAATGACCTCACATAATAATAAATAATAGCAACAACAACAACAACAACAACAACAAATCCGCACAAAATTCACCCAGCACACAAATTCACATGTTCAACCTCACACAATCGCATACGATTTGGCTAGGAATGTACTCCTTTTTGGTTCTTTTAGTAGATATTGGAACCCATTAAGACGGGGACAAGTACACACTGAGAAGAAAGCTCTAGATGCCATTGAATGTTTACCTCACACTCTAAATGTGATAGGACAATTTTGTTTCTATCCAGGTCGGGATGCATTCGTTGAGAGTTCAGGGAAAACCATAGTAATATGATTACAAAACTAGCAGGAAGTTATCATAACCATATTGGAGTTCTTACTGCCAATCGAGTAAATTTCATGTTGCCTCATCTATTACTTGATGGCTTTCCCTGACATGAAACAACCATATGATGGCTGCCACATTTTTCCACTTTTCTGGGTGCAGTAAATCTCTGAATAGCTCAATCAGCTGGAGTGACCTTACCCATGCACAGGTGCACCCCCACTACGCCTATAGCCACCTGCCCGCTACGGGGCCCTAAAACACACCATCCTCTCCCGGAAATGGGAGCCGCGTGGTAAATGGTGCAGGTAGAGAAAACACCCACGGTGAAAAAAATAAATAAAAAAATAAAGCGTCTCAAGATGAGTGGAGACGCTCGAAAAAGAACTATACTCCCGCTCCACTGGTAAGTGCTGCAGGGCGCGTTAGAACAAAGCGAGAACAATGAGACCGCACGGTCATAACGCAACAGTCAGCTTTCTCGGAAGCCAAAGGCCGCCCCACCGTCTCATCCCCCGCGAGAAAAGAAGCAGGGAGCAAACAAAGGTAGGGCAAGGGCCCCTCAACACACCCGGCCCTCGCTAAACATAAATAAATCGATACGGCCTAAAGCCGGGGACAACAGGAGGGAGACACCTCGCAAAAGACTTTAACTCCACTCGGCTTTCTACCTGCTAGGAGGATCAGAGGACCACAAAAGAGGCGACCCAGTTGCAGACGGTGCACCGCTGACCTTGAACCAAGCGTGCAATGTGCCTTTCAATAATACGCAACAATATTTTTGGGGGTTGTTCTCGGCAGTGTACCGACGCATCGCGACGCACAGTCGCACTTGGGGCCGCCTCGGGGGAGCCATAGAGCGCAAAGGGGCGACACATGGGGGGCCCGTCCTGGAGCGGCGAGAGTTAAGGCAAGCGTTGAGGCAGCCAGCTCAGGGGAAGCGTTAAGACCAGGTTAAGACAGCCGCGGCTTAAGGTGGGAGTTACGATGAGGCAGGGCTTGCTCAAGGCAGGTTCTAAAATGATAAATATACGCCTCAGAACTGCCTTTGCCGGGGTTAGTACAGGTCAAAAGATGTGTTCGGGCGTGCGCAGGAAACACTAAACAAGCTTATAAAACGGCTTTGGTAAATGATTGTGCAGGGAATGGCTTCCTCCCGGCTCCCTACCCTGTGACAGGCGATGTCGTTTCGTCGTAGGGGATGAGGACGAAGAGGAGGTGGGGGGAGGATGGGGGGGTGCGGTTTACAATACGAAATAATCCGGAGGTCGGACAATGGTGACAATTGGTCGCCTCGACAATGATTAAAGTCGTCCCGGACGGCCACGCCAGGCCACGCCACGCCGGAAGCACAAGGTGGATGATGAGAAAGAAGACGGAGAGAAGGAGGCTGTGACAGGCGGTAGGCCAGCAGGACCACCACCGGGGCGATCAGCTGATACTCACAGACTATGACTTGGTGGCCGGCGGCCGGCAGCGGCCCACCCAGGGGCCCACCCAGGGGCGCGTTCAGGGGCGCGCTCAAGGGCCCGCTGACGGGCCCGTTGGCGTGCAGGAAGTCCGAGAGCGACAGCGACGACGCGATAAGCTGCCGCTTCTCCTCGAAGTTGAGGTAATCCAGACTATTGCTCCGCTGGGGAGGCTGCGCCTGCTGCGGGGTGGGCGTCACGATGGCAACCTTGCCCAGCAGCCCCTGGGGCCCGAGGGGGTGGCTGGGCTGCGGCGCCGCCAGCCCGTTGCCGTTGGTGGGCGTCGTCGCTGCCGAGGACGACGTTGTCGCCGGCGGCGGCGGCGCTTTTTCCACCGCCATCGATTGGTTGGGCGATACCAGGTACACTCCGCTCAGACGGACCGACATCCTGGGGGGTGGCGGCGGCGGCGGGGGCGCTTTTTCCACCGCCATCGATTGGTTGGGCGATACCAGGTACACTCCGCTCAGACGGACCGACAGGGTGGGGGGTGGCGGCGGCGGCGCGTGCCAATCCACTAAGGGAAGGCCGAGCACTCCCCGTCGCACGAGAGCAATGCAAATCATTGATGAGGGAGGGGGAGGGTTGGAGGGAGGGAGGATGGCCGACTCTCTTGACGCTTGAGACGCACTTCGCGTCCATCAAATGTCCACCAACCAACCGAGCGGGGTAAGCAAAGCGGCTCGCGTCACAATCAGCCCTGATGAACGAGGACGCGCCGAGCAGCGAGGGCTGAACGGCGTGATTCCCTCCTGACGGCGCATGAAGAACGCTCCGTTATGGTGATCCCTGTGGTGCGACAGTTCTGGCACCTGCCGTTCGTTTTTTATTTATTTAGTGTTGTTCCCCGCGTACTCCGGGGCCATTCCACATGGGGTGGTTTATGCGTTCGGCCCGCGCGGGTTTGGCCGGTAGTCCATCAGAGGTTCACAAACAAACCCACTCTCTCTCTCTTTCTCTCTCCTTCCGTCAACACGCGGGTGGCGCCTCGGCGCCGTGGGGGAGCCGGAGGAGATTGCCTTTCCGGACTATGCCCCTTCCTCGCGCCGTTGTATTATGATTATTTTTTTCTTTCGCTACCTCCCCCGTTAACAATTACCGCTCTGCCACACACAATGGAGGAACTGATAAGACCACCGAATTTCCTTGTCCATTTCCAGTTTCCTTTGCATTAAAAATGAATGGCGTGCAGCCCGGAGGCGGGCGCGCCCCCCGCCGCCCCGCGGAGCCTCCGGCAGCGCAGCCTCCACCAGCTGCTCCCCGGAGGGGGAGGCTTGCAAACCGCATACGGCCTGCACGCCAAGTAAACATTATTTGAAAATGAAAGTTTCACAGTGTATGCATACGGCACACACACACTCTCTCGCACTACTACACTCGTGGCAAGGGGTTGCCATATTAATTTCCCACTGGGCGTTGGCTGCCCCTCCCGTGCTCCCCCGCCTCCCCTCTTCTCTCTCCATCCACACACACTACACTACACTACGCTTCGCCGCCGCGCCAAAATTTACTCAATATCGGCAAATGCGATTTTCCCTGTCGGCCCGCCCGCGCGCCGCCGCCCCGTTTCCTGGAAGGCGTCGCTGTGCGGCGTGGTGGAGCGTGCGGCTCTCTGCGGGGACATGCGCGCGGGGGAAGGGACCGAAGGGACGGGCCCGCGGGGCAGCATGACGCGTATTTCATCGTGTCATGCGGGGGAGAGAGGGGACGGCCAGCGGCGCATGCCATCAGTCACCTGTCTGATTGCGAGGAAGGGTTGCAAGGCGCTGCAGGCGCTAAGGAGGGGGTTGCAAGCAGCGGCAATAAGGCGAGCGAGGAAGGCAGCAGCAGAGCAGCTCAGAGCAATGAGGCTTTTGTGCCGTGCTGCTATCAAAGTCCTAATTGCGTTTTTCTCTCCATCATTTTAGGGGGAGGAAAAGGAATAATGTTAAAGTAAAGGCTGCCGAATACAAACATAAAAAAGTGCCCCGCGCGAACCGCGCGAGGCTTGAACGCAGTGTTTTTGTTACAATTTCAATTCGTTTCTGGCCCTTGTGGTATATGAGGTGAGCGGAGTGTGCGCGGACCGTTCCCTTCCGCACCCCTTGGCTGGACCCCCGTGATAAAATCGTCCTGTGCACAACACGTGCGAACCGCGTGCACAACGCGTGCAAACCGCGTGCAAACCACGTGCACATTTGTGCAGAACGCGTGCACATCGCGTGCAGAACGCGTGCAAACCACGTGCAAACCACGTGCAAACCGCGTGCACAACGCGTGCACAAACATTCTGTGCACAACTAGCTTGTGCACAAGATCGGCCCCCCTGCAGCAGG
>NW_026267174.1:337766-338830 GCF_000697945.3 Frankliniella occidentalis | reverse complement strand
GGGGGGGGGGGGGCAGAGGGGCAGATACAGCAGAGAGAACCTGATCAATCATACGGGCAGCGCTGTACTAGAGAAGACTCGAGCTCAAGTCTATCTCCGCTGCTGCTGCTGGAAGCTGCGAGGAAGTCGGCCTGGAAGTGCTGCTGTGCCGAGCCTCCAGGTACAGAGTTTGCACAGCGACAGAGGCTATCAAGGTTATTGATCTCGATTCAATCAATAGTGATAATAATAATAATTCCAGCTGCCCAGAGGCGTCTTTGCCCCAGTTCTGTGTCGCATCCAGCGGTTCCCTTTGGGGACTGACTCAGAGAGGGCGACCCCCGGGAAGGGCCCAGGAGAGTGGCGGGGCATGGTGGGGCGTGGCGGGGCGTGGCGGGGCTGTGCTGTGGGTCATCTAGATGCATTAGGCGCAGCGAGTCTACACTAGCCTCCAGGGCTACTGGGGCAAGAGCAGGGAGATGATGATCTTGCGTTTTCAGACCAGCCACAAAGAACATTTAAAAACAAACATACACAACAAGAGGTTTCCTGCTGTGCTAACCGCGGCCGAGGTGACAAAGGATGCGATTTTTTTACACGCCCTTCCTTTGCTGCTGCTGTGATGGTTTTTGTTTTCGTTTCCTTTACTTTTTCGCACTCCTGTAGCGCGCGCGTTTCATGGGACATTAAACTGCGTGATGTCATTAGGTCATCATTTTACGATACCCTTTACGACACACGCACCTCTTGCGCGCGCGTGTATGTGTGTGTGTGTGTGCGTGTGTGTGCGTGTGTGTGCGTGTGTTAATACTTCCACGTGGGTTTGCTTCGCGATCATTACAACCGGCGACACAAACACGAGGTGCGGGCTGGCAGGGCCGGCGCGGGCCGTGCAAAAAGAGGAGGATGACTTCACCTCCGGTACCCGCCGGTACCTGCTGCCGAGGCTAATTGTCGTGCCTCGGGTCTAGCGCTGCACAACACAACACGCTGCTGCAGGCAGGAGCGATACAAAGAGGAAAGCGAGAGGATAACAAAATAGAGAGGAAATGGAGAGACTGCTGGAAGTATGAAAAGGGGGGGCG
>NW_026267174.1:334000-337716 GCF_000697945.3 Frankliniella occidentalis | reverse complement strand
CGGGCCGGGGGCGGGCCTGCGGCGGGCCGGGGGCGGCTCGCTCGATACGCCGCGCACGCCGGGGCCCACACAACAACACTGCCGGCTACCTCATGGCACAACACCACTGATCACTTTAGGTTATCCAGGGGTAATCCTCAGGGCACTCACACACTCACACACACACTCGCGAGACGAGTCCACTCCCGTCACAAGTCGGTGGCGCGCAAGCACGGCGCCGTGTGCCTGGCGGTTGGCGGCGCGGACGGCACTGAGCGCAAGCCAACCGAACCAACCGGCTGGGCTGGCCGTCCGTAGTACAGCGGCGGCGGCGTGGCGTAGCGTGGCGCGGCGGGGCGGGGCGTGGCGCGCTGCAGTACCAACCCATGCACGCCAAACAGCCGGCCGGCCGGCCCGGCTCGGCCCGGCTCGGCTCTGCTCGGCTCTGCTCGGGCAGCCTCGGCTCTGCAGCGGCCCGGCCGCGCCGGCCCCCTTCGGCTGCCTTCGGGTTGGCTCGGCAGTGAGGTTGGCTGCCCTGGCGAGCGCCGCGCGCTCAAGCCGAAGGTGGGGTGGGGACCAGCCGTAAGCCGGCAGTCATTCAAAACAAGGAAGCGTTCCCACCACAACAAGTGTTCCCACACGGCTGGAGGTATTCCAGAGGTCGCCTGTACTCGCGAGTTGGGTTCCTCTCTCCGGGGGCGGCCGAGGAAGCGGACTCCCGGTGTGAGCTCCTGGACCACACGGAGCGGGTAATCCAGGGGCTAACTTCTGTGACTCAATGAGAATTAACTCTTCGCGAGATGCTTCACGACTCTGGTCCCCGTTTCGCGCATATGTGCTTTCTTCGACACTGCAGTAAACATGCAGGACAGTCGTCTTCGTCTTCCTCATACACTACAGTACCCGAGTCGTCTGGTGTCGCCAAGGTTTTCCGATGGATTCTTCGGATTCTCCACGGGTCCTGTAAGGCCCTTCAGGGCCCCCACCACGCCGCGGCAGCCTTTCTGTCCGCCTCCGTCGTGGTCCTTCAATTTGAACCGGTTGTTGAATACTCGTTATGGAGTTCAATTCGCCCCTTCCGGCCCCGCCGCCGGGATACAATAACATGTCTCGGGCCCTTCTCTGGTCTCTTCCTTTCTGTCTCTCCCGGGGTCCCTCTTCTAGCCTCTGTCTCTCCTCAGGCCCTCCGCTTGTCTCCCTCTGTGCCTTCCCCCCAGCCTCTGCTCGGCGCCGCAGGACCGTCGCGTCGCTCGTCCTTCGCCGGCAGGGATCAGGTGCACAATGAGACGACACAACTTGGCTCTCAGGCAGCGATAGCCTGCGTCCCCAGACGGGCGGCTGGCGCCGAAATAAAAGAGCAACAGCAAAAGAAATGCAGAGCGCCAGGGCGTTAAAAATTTGAACAGCTGAGGGAATGGCGTTGCTTATGGCGCAGCCTGCCCCAGGGATGGGTGAACATCATCATAAAGCTGCGCAGGACCCGCCCCCTGAAAAAGCGTAAATAAAAAGTGTTCAAAAGTTAAAAACGGATTAAGTACGGCCCCTCCCTGCTGCGCGCCGCTTGCGCCGCTGCGGGCGGGAGTCGGGACGAGCGCGCGGTGCGGCGCGGTGCGTCGGCGCGCGCGGCGGCGGGGCGGGGCGGGGCAGGGGGGGTGGAGGGGGCGAGGAACTCTGCCCTCGGCTGGCGGGCGGCACACGGCGGGGCCCAGAGGCCCGGCCCATGGCTCCAGCAGCACGATCTCCATGCGGCTCGATAGCACTCCAGCGGGTCCAGCGCGGTAGAGAGGAGAGGAGAGGAGAGGAGAGGAGAGACGAGACGAGATGAGACGAGAAAAGCAAAGAAGAGAAGAGAAGAGAATAGAAGAGAAGAGAAGAGAAGAGAAGAGAAGAGAAGAGAAGGAAGAAGAGAAGGGAGAAGAGAAGGGAGAAGAGAAGGGAGAAGAGAAGAGAAGAGAAGAGAAGAGAAGAGAAGAGAAGAGAAGAGAGAAGAGGCGTCACACACGGCTGCGAGGTTATGGAATGTGAATCAAAAACAACCATTAGCGCTAGCACGGGCTGAGCCCGTATAGCGCCGCGCAGTGCCGCGCCGATCAACGAGTCCTGACGGCAAAATGTCATCCGGTATGGTCATCAAACAACGACCACGGCGCCACGGCAGGTCGCGTCGCGCGATCGATAGATAGATCCCTATCCCATCTCGGTATAGACTCGACGCTACGCCACGCCCCGCATGTAAATGTCGCTCAACGGAAAGCGATAACCGGAAACGAAAAACTATATGACGACCGTCGCATCACCATGATCGCTGACTGACTGACTGTACTTAAACACACACACTCACTCACTAACACTGAAAGACGATGTACTTGTAGACACACGTAAGTGTGTGTGTCTTTTACTTTATGTGACGTACTGGGTTTCGGTTCGGTCAACCCACATCATGCAAGTACACCAGTCCACGTTCTTGCATCATGCCCAGTAGTACTTGAATCGACGAGAGTGAAATGTATTTGATAATCCAAAGTACAACTGTACTAGCGTTTGGGCTCACTTTGTTCTCAAACCGTTTCCCCCATCTCACTCAATTGGGCACGCACGGAAAAAGGGAATTAGTTCCCTAACTAAAGATTTAGTTAATTTTACGATGACTAACCTGGTGTTAGTTTAAACCAACATTTCCTATTGGAACCAAAACATAGTTGCGCGGGAACGAAGCCTTGGTTGAGGGAACAAACTCGTTCATTTTGAGGACCGTAAGAGGTTTTAAAACTAAAACCAGTTAGTCATCGTTAAATTAACTCCTTAAAGTTTAGTTCAGGGAACTAATCTCCTTTTTTTATTTCCGTGTGGACTTGAGTCATTCACCCAGCGAAGTTCTCTCTACACGCTCTCTACCCAGACCAACAGGAACATACACAGGCAACGCGTTGTTCCGCGACTCTTTCTAAAAACATCGTCAGAGAGTGCAACAAATGTCACGACCGGCGCTCTCTGTATCACAAAAGCCTCGAATCAAATGAACTACAATAAAAAGAAACTCATTACGCGTCACGCAAAGTCGTTAAAAACGGCGACGTTTCAACGATGCACCGCCTCGGGCACATCAATTCACTGCAAGTGCACACGTATACACTGACTGCCACTGGCTGTCAACCGCACGAATTGTGAATTACGGGGAAGTCATTTTCTCGTGCGTTTCTTTTGTAATTGTTTTTGCGTCGTTTTCCCGACTTGTCGCGATGTGATGGCCGCGCTGTCTTCTGGTGTACAGTGTGTCTGTTAAGTCGTGTTGTGTTGCTGAGGGCGTCGCGACTGGCGCGCGCAACCGTGCTCATTTCAGGTTCACTGGTTATCACGGCGCGGGAAGCAATTAGGGGGGGGGAGACTGCAAGTAAACATGCCGCACTGCTGACACAGTGGGCTGCTGGCTGCTGCTCAGCGGTATGCGAGTGATAACCGCGACGTGAGTCAGAGTGGACTTACACGGCAGAAAAACACTCCAATCAGAATGCAACTCTCTCGCCAATTCTTATTGCAACATTTTCCCCTTCCTTATAATTGCTTTTTGGTGTGTTTCTGACGCAGCCGGTGTCCATGCCTTGCCTCTTTTGGCACACGGCGGTGGCGGTGGTACCCTCCGGGCCCAGTGCTGCCGATACCTACCGGGGAGTGGCGGGGCGCAGCCGGTCGAGGCGTGGTGGGACGGGGCGGGGCGAGGCGGGGCGAGGCGAGGGGGG
>NW_026267174.1:317333-324133 GCF_000697945.3 Frankliniella occidentalis | reverse complement strand
AATGCTTACCCATGGCAGTTTGTAGAATCTCTACAGGCACCTCACCAGGTAAAAAGGAGCCAACCATCTTTTGTGTCAATTCTTGAATTATTAGTTTAAAAAGAATGTTTGATGTTTTCTTCTGGGTTGCAGCTATGAGCAAAGCCTTGCTTAAGGCAGAATCACTGATGAAAACATTAACATCCTTAACCAACCGCCTCTGTATCAAATGAAAATGCATCATATGAATTTTAAAACATAAGATATGTTGGTAAAATTTACATTTAAAAGGCTGTCATTAAAAGAAAATACCTTTCCATATGCTGCTTCTTGATAACTTCCACCGTCCATGAAGTTTGTAGAGCCCTGCATCTCATCGACCTCCTCTGCCTCATTGTTATGGAACCATTCCAGAATTGAGCGCATAGTTCCTATAAATTCCTTGGGCACTGATAGTAGAATAGAAAATAAAGCAATAATTATTTGTGGGGATAGGCCTCTAACAAATTAGTGTCTAATGAATTTTAAGGTATTTTAACAAAATTTGATTTAAATTTCATTGTGAATGATTAACTACATACCTGGGGGAAAACTCTGCCTTTTCAAGCAAAATGAGCACCGCTCTGTCTCTCTACTTGAGCTAGCTTCCGTCACTTTCACAGGCTCAAAAGGCTCCACTTCACTGGGCACCTCAACTGGTGCACTCACCCTGCTCTCCACTGCAATGGAATTCCTTGGGGTTGGTTGCTTTGATACTGCCTCCTGGTTTTCTGAAACTTTTCAATAAATGTTACACAGAGATATTTGTACTAGATTTGAATATTCCCTGCCTAAGTTTAAAAGTTGGTCCTCTCTTAGCATTTTTTTTCTGCAAAAAAACTCTTAAGACTCTTAAGAGGCTAAAATTTTGAAACTTGTCAAATTTAGTGGTGTAAATATAAAAACAATAATGAGAGGCTGAAATGTGACATATGGTAGCCATGGAATCTTTTCTTGATAGCACAATTCAAGTGGCAAATGATATCTAAAATTTTGGTAACGCAAAATCTGTCAATGAGTATGTATATTAATGAATCTTTTTGGTAGGTACAGTCTGAATTTGCTAATACTCACAACATTACATACTAAAGTTTAACCACCAATAAGAAGTATTTTGGAATAATACCTTCCCCTTGTCAGAAATATGCTTGTTTCAACAATTTCAGGTTTGATAAAATTGTCCCCCCCAAAAAAGAGGACTAATGGGCATCAAACTTGCAGCATGCATAGCATTTAAAAAGCCCAATACACTTTATAATTCTCAAAAGTACTGAATGGAAAACAAAATTACTAAGGACCACTTTTATATCACATGCAGCGCATCACACCATGTAAGTAGAGGATCCGTGATTGCACCAACCTTTGGAAGGCTTTGCTGCTCTGCTGCTCTTCGGTCGGTCAGAGTGGCTCTTACTAGATTTGAATTTGCTCTTGACAATGGAAGTATGCGACTCTGGTCCATTATCAGCCTGCAGCATTGCTTGATCCCATGCACCTACTGCTGCTGATGTGGAATGACCTGGGGAAAGAAAAAACTTTAGGTGCTGCGGCAACGTCTTGCCCTGATTTTACAAATGATCTTGGGAGAAAAAGGCCAAATTTTCTCGGGGGACACCTGATCTTTCAAATTTAATTTTTTCTTTACATACTGATATTGTTTTCCACGAATAAATCAAAAACATTCTCAAGAGTCTTCCGCGAACACAATTTGGCCATTTTCCAAGTCTAGGTAAGCAGCGGTAGCTATGCATTCGAATAGTACACAAAGACAAGTCACATATTTTCTGTCGCTCCCTACCTGAACTTTTATGATTGCCATTCAACACTGATTCCACTCCAGATTTGTCAATATAGCTTAACAGTTCTTGAGTTTTCAAATCAGAACTTTGTCTGAGAATTACATTCTCTTTCCTTTTCCTCCGAGTTAGGTCCAGCTTCTTGGCCTTGATCGCATTTGGTGGCAAGGGCTTCTTGGGAGGGAGAACTGTTCCGTCCTCCAGAACTGTAAATCCTTCAAGATAGTTCTTGTCCCCTGAAAAGAATGGTTTACATTTAACAAGGAGTGTAACGACCATCCACACTTCAGTACAATGCAGGTCGGGGCTCAGAGGCAATGAGGCACTCCTCGACCCGTAACGTTGAAATTATAAAGACTATTCGAACAAGAATACTTACTGCTAAGTCGAAGAATTTGACAGTGATGGACAGATTTGTCCTTAGGCCACACCACCCATCCTTCTTGCCCTTCTAGCACCTCAACATTCTCCCCCTTCTTGGCCTTGCTTTTGAGTTTACCCATGGATTCCTTGGACCATACGGTAAAGGCCTTGCTAGACGTCCAATACACCAAAACATATTGTGGTGTTGTAGTACTCATGGTGCTTGTTACACAGGATACTTAAAAAAACGAGAAAGTTGATAAAAGTGCAGCAAAACTCAGAGAAAAATCAGGCAAAACAAACGTGGTGGCGGCGGACAGACGAGCGGGGAGCGGGATGAGAGCGGGAGAGACAACTTCCATGGCGTCCCTGTAGGGGAGCCACCGTCGCCAAAATCGACAAAGCAAGGGCGACATAATTACTGCATGTTTATGCCTTTATTATTAATATAGTCAACTTTATAAAATTATTTAATAATAATAAAATTAATGTGTTGGATATTCTTGCAAGTCCGCGACAAATATCTAGTTTTTAGTTTTACAGCATCTATTCGAGAGTTCGATTGGGGCGAGAGCAACACGACAGCTGACAATCGGCTTGTTGCGTCAGTCGTGAGGAGACGAGTTTCGGGAATGATGTAAACAGCACATCGAATTTCTGCTAAAAAGGTGTTTACTTGTTGGTTTTTTGCCGATTACAAAAGTTGACTGGTATCGCGACTTTGAGGCGGGTGATCGACCTTTATTGTCAAGCTCAAAATTTCGTTTTATCACCGC
Organism: Frankliniella occidentalis; assembly: GCF_000697945.3. Classification (NCBI taxonomy): domain Eukaryota; kingdom Metazoa; phylum Arthropoda; class Insecta; order Thysanoptera; family Thripidae; genus Frankliniella; species Frankliniella occidentalis. The sequence goes on along the minus strand of NW_026267174.1, from coordinate 321,180 downwards.
CATTCGCCCGTATGATTCGTTCCCATACCAGACGTCGCACAAGAAAGGGTTAAGTCGTTTCTGTCTGTTGTCTACAAATATTGCTGGACGTGATTTCCTTCGCTTAAATCAGTTTGTGTGATTAACAGGACCTACAACCTCGCTGGTCTGCGTCCTTCTCCAAGATGGGGAAACGGAAGATCAATTCGCAGAATTGTTCACGCCGGACGAAGCGCAGGCGTGTCAACGCTATACCAGTCGCTGAACAACAAATGGCCGCTCATTTGGCTAGTCTTGAGGATGACAACGATTCGGACTACCAGTGGGTCCCGTGCGCTGCTGCACCCAATGTCAGGTAAAGTTTGTGGTTGTGTCACAAGCAATTTATATGCTGTGTCAAACTCTGCTCCCTATATTAACAGTTACCTTCTGTGTTCAGGCTTAACTGTGATGACCCAGTGGATGGTCGTGGTGCAGCAGGGGCCTCATCTGATGAAAATGATTCAAATCCAAGTGACAGCCCGGAGTGTTAGTTTTAAATAGCTTTTTAATACAGAACCTTTTAACGCGCTGTCATCAAACTTATGTTGTAACCTTTTTTTCTTCTTCTGTTTAGCTGATAGTGATGGCAGCGAAGATGACCCTTCATCTCTTTCGGGATCTGATTATGACAGTGATGCTACTAGTGATTCGTCACCAGATGAATCCCCTGATGACTCATCGTCAAGCAGTGAAAGTGAGGATGACAATGATCCCGAGGAAGATCCACCATATGATAATGACCCAGACGAAGATCCACCACTTTATCAGGATGCTCCCATATCTGTTGGAGAAAGTGTCTTGTCCGTCTTGTCTCTTGCATTGGCTCACAACTTGTCTGGTGCATGTGTGGCGGATATTCTAAAACTGATTGAAATTCACTGTCCAGAGCCCAATCGTTGTGTTAATAGTCTGTACAAGTACAAAAAATATTTCTCTGCCTTGAATTCTCCATTGGTTCGTAGGTATTACTGTTCTTTTTGTGAAAATATTTTGGGTGGTCAAGATGAAGTGTGTGGACTGTGCCAACGACGTAGAGGTGTAAGCTTCTTCATTGAAATGCCAGTCATACCACAGGTTAAAGCTTTGTTCAAACGCCCTGGGTTTTATGAATTAATTAGGGATAGAATGAGGGATAGGAGGAGACGGGTTGATGGCAACTATGAGGACATTTATGACGGGATGGTGTACCAGCAGTACCAAAATGATGTTAATATACAGCCACACAATAGTTTGTCTTTGATGTGGTACACTGATGGTGTCAGAATTTTTAAGTCTAGTAAGGGGCAACTGTGGCCTTTCATGTTAACTGTCAATGAGCTGCCCTACTCCCACAGAACCAGGATTGAAAACACTATCATTGCTGGTTTGTGGTTTGGGGAAAATAAACCGAACCCCATATCTTTCCTTAGGTTTATTCGGGAAGATCTGATTCAGCTTCGAAGGGGAGTCAATGTTAATTTGCCTGATGGGAATGATCTTCATATTAGAGCCAGTGTTATTAGTGGTACATGTGATTTACCTGCCAAGGGACTTTTTCTAAACATGTGTCAATATAATGGCTTGCATGGTTGCCAGGTCTGTAAATTTCGGACTACAAGACTGCATCCAGCTCATATTAGGAATCCTAAAAGAATTTATCCGTATCCAAACCGAGCACTACAATTGCGAACTGATGCAGAGCAGCTGGTCTTTGCACGAAATGCTTTTCAGGTAAGGAGACCTGTAATGGGAGTGAAGGGGCCCTCAGCCTTAGCACCAATTGTCCAGAGGCCTGTGGAAACCACAGCAATTGATGTCATGCACCAAACATTTTTAGGCCTTACTAAATTTCTTGTCAAAGTGTGGTTTGATCCTGAATGGACTGATAACCCAGCCTCTATTTATGCATTGGCTCGTGTTGTCGATGACAGGCTGCGAGCAGCTTGTCCACCTGGGTTTGTAGAGAGGCATGTTCGTTCTATTTCAGACCATTATAAATATTGGAAGGCTCAAGAACTGAAACTGTGGCTTTTAGTTTATTCATTACCATTTACACAGGATCTTCATCATCCTAGATTTTCAAACCATCACAAGCTTTTGGTGTTTGGCATAAGTATTTTGAGTATGGATAGTGTATCACCTCAAATGGTAGAAATAGCAAGTGAAGCTTTTCATGAGTATGTTAGACAGTTTAGTGATCTCTATGGCAGAGACTGGATGTCACCCAACTTGCATTTACTTCTTCATCTACCTAAAAATGTGGAGAAGTTTGGACCATTGTGGACCACTACTTGTTTCCCATATGAGAGTTTAAATGGAGTGTTAAAAAAGTTTGTAACGGGCACAAGGTATGCTGATCTTCAGGTGTATACTGCCGCTTCAATGTTTCTTAATCTATGTGCCTTTAGAACAGAAAAGCTTGTTCCGGGGAGGAAGCCTCATGCTTTTTGTGAGAGACTTGCACATTATCAAAAGAGATATGCTCTGACAAACATATCTGACAGATTTGCAGTTGTAGGGAAACAAACGGAAACTAATAATTTACCAGAACAGGTAGTACATGCACTCATTGGCATGGATGTTGAGAACGCTAGATTTCTTCAGTTTTATCGCATGTTTGACAAAAAAACAAATATTTTATTTACATCATCATGTTATGTTAGGGGGGTGACAAGAAACTCTTCATGCACTAAGTTTATTCATCAAGGCAGAGAAATGTTTGGAATTGTGCATTCATATTTACATGTTGTTCAATGTGACTGTGACAGGCAATGCGGTAATTGTATAAATACTTTTTATGCAGTGATAAGGCAGTGTAGTGTTGCTGCGGCTTTTCGTGTGCCAGCTCTAGCAAATGCTGTTCTGCCACTGATCCATCAACTAGTGAACAATATGGATCAGTACCATGCTGTGGAAGTCCACAGTTTAATATCAGTTTGCCACCTTTTGAATGTTGGAGACTTACATAGATCATACATAATAGAACCAGTCAATACCATGGAGGCTGAGTAGGATTGTCTTTGCGTTTTCTTGGTTTACTTTTTCTTTGCCGGAAAACTTGGTATCTGAATACATAAGTCTGTGTTAGAAAATTAGTTTTAATAATTTAATTTTCATTGTTAAGAGATGTGTTATTACACTTGAAAAAAAGTCTTGCTTTGTGATTGAAATCCGTACTAATGTATCTTTAAACTGTGCACTAAAAGTGCACTAATTTAGTTATAATAACTTACTTTTTATTGTTAAGAGATGTGTTATTACACATTAAAAAAAAATGCTTAGTGATTGAAATCCGTACTATTGTATGTTTAAATTGCGCACTAAAAGTGGATTACGTACTTTACAAACTGTACTATTGAACAGAATTAACATCTTAAGTTTATTAATGCCTGGCTCAGCCAGTAGTGATTGAAACCCGTTAAATGGTATATTTACATTGTTAACTAAAAACGTACTTGACAAACTGTAGTCTTGAACCCAATCCCTATCTTTAGCTAATTAATGCCTGGCCTAGCCAGTTTGTCTTATTTTCTTAATTGTTCCATATTGTATCTCAAGTACTTCCCGGTAACTCACTTGTTGGCTGAGCGATTAGCAAAGCCTATTATTCCAGTGATGATCAAAAAGGTTCGCGTCTGTCTGTGTGTGTGTCTGTCTGAACGCACGATAACTCGAGAACGAATTCAGCTAGTAATTTTAAAAGTATTCTTTTGATGTTACCAAGAACATTGTGTTTGCGCTAATTCTCCTTGGAATACACAGATGTTTCTTATTGAACTGTAATTTGTTTTCATTAAGCTTCTATAAATGAATTTTTTTTATATGATTGAAATGCATATTGATTTTG
>NW_026267174.1:312698-317283 GCF_000697945.3 Frankliniella occidentalis | reverse complement strand
TGCCCCCTCCCCCCCCTCCCCCTCCGCCAGCAGGAAGTACACAATAAAGTTGTAATCCCGGCCGCTGGGTCCGCCTGGACGCGACCAATCAGGAGCAAGCACAGCAGGAGAGCGCCTCGGCCTTCTAACTCCTTCGAAAAACCCCTCCCCGCCCCCGCCCACCAGCAGCGTGCATGACTGCAGTCCAAGTTGTTGCTTTTTGGTTTCACATACAGCCGATTTCCTTTCCATGGGCTCTTCACCATAATCTTACACGTATTTGAAAAACCAGCACTTAGACGGAACACTGTTAAAAATATTATGTCATTTCCCTCCATACATACATGCGAGAGATTTAGTGAGTACTTGACCAAGTTCACACTACCTCCTGCATACTTGCCAAGCACACAGGACCTCCTGCATGCATTTAGATATGCAAGAGGTACTGCATTCAAGTACACACTTGGGTTTCCAGAGTAAAGTTGATCAATTTTTGGTAAAGATGAAGAGTTCTAATTTTTTTGGAAAATCACGAAGCGTTTGGGCAACTTCGTATCGACGAATTCTCCGTGAAGTTCTGACTTTCTTTTTGTTCGGCATTTGGAAGAGCTTATCAGTCATTGTCACACACAGATCGACAAATAATACACCCAGAAAAGCGAGTACTTGATCCAATTGAGTCCGGTTGGAACTTGAAGTCAGCTTTCGGGGTTGGGACAAGTGAAATGCGAACTTGTGAGATGAATGCACGCTTTTGCTGGGTGTAAAGAAAAACTTGTGAAACACTTTCCAGCTGCCGCGATGTGCAGAAAATTCCACACACAAAACAAACGCCCCCCCCCCTTTTTCCACAGTGTAACGGCAGCGATCACCCAGTGAGGTTGTACTAGTACTTGTGCCCGTGCGCGCTGGGCTGGCTTGGCTTGGGTGGTCTCTCCCCCTCTCCCCTTTCCTCTCCCATCTCTTGCTCCCCTCGTTCCTGATGTCTGACTCGCTTCTCGTCCCGTCCTGATGCGGCCAACTCCCCTTCCCACCCCGCTCCACCACAACGCACGAAAGGTGAACAGCAGAGCCGTTGAGGTGGCCTTAACCTGCTGTGGGTTCTTGCCTGCACTACTTACTAAGAAAGGCGGCAAAACGAACCGCGACAGCTTACCTGAAAATAAGAAAAACAAGTTTAGATGAACATCCAACTAGAACACATTTTACCAGTGGAAAACGCGAGTTAGAGTATTGTGAAAAAAAAAAAATCCTTGTTCGTTGACAAACAGTGTTCCGAATCATTTTTCCCACGCTAGATGCGCAAAGTTAAGAGGGATATAAAGGACGATGGTGCAACAAAGTTCTCGCCTGGTCCTTAACTTTGCATGCCACGACACAACAGGCGTTCAGGGCTCCAGGCGGGCGACAATGTTGGGCGAGTTATTTAAATGAAGCCAGGCCAGGAAACATGAGATGCCAATCAATAGTAGAGCCGCATTCTCCGCAAGCCCCCCCCCCCCCTTCTCACTCTCTCGCTCTCCCCACCTGCTCTGACCCGCTCTGACCCACGGCCGACCTGCGCGCGAGACACCGCTCGCCTGTCGCACGCTGGAGTGCGCAGATTTTATCAAGATGGCGCACAGCCAAAAAGACACTCAAGTCTATTTTCATATTAATGCCAAACGCCATATAGGAGCAGGAGAAATATTTGACAAAATACGCGCTTAATGTTTTAAAGCTATGTTGTGAACTATCGTATCACACCTATCCTATATCATGAGAACATTTAACAAAGTGTGTACACTCTGGTAAAACAAGTGTTTAATTTTGCACGTCAATTGACGTTTTAAGTTCAAGTGTGCATTTTCTCGACAATTTGTGGTGTTTAACTATGTTATACGTCAATTGGTGTTTAAACTTTCGACACTTCTGAAACGTATAGCAGCTGCACACCGTATGGTTCCCTATTGACAGCATAGAACTGTGTGCATCCAAGTGTGCAGAATTTAACCGTTTACAAAACGTCGAAAATTTGCACACCACGCAAGTGTGCAACTTGAGTTAAACACCATGTAATGTGATAAATCACAACTTGCACACGTTTGGTGTGCAAATATTGCACACTTGTTTTACCAGTGTACTTCCGTGTATTCTAGTGCCCCGTTATGAAGCATAGTCCGTCGGCCTGATTTCGAAATAGATCGCCTAGACGCGTCGAACCATTTTTAGCGCCATGGAACACAGCGATCCATCTCTCTCTCTCTCTCTCTGTCTATGACGGATGTGTCGATCCGGCTGAGCTATTATGGGTGGGCAGCAGTACAGTATGATCTGCTCCACAGTGCTCCGCCCCTCTGCCCCCCGTGCAGTCCTTCCCTGATGGAGAAGCCGTGTTCCATGACTTAGTTGTGCGTTGTGCGTCGCTTTCCGTGCGTCCTACTGGTCGAGCGTGAGTGTGCGCGTGAGTTCGTTCGTGGACATGCTGTTGGCGGTACAAGTACAAACCTTGGTTTGCTTCAGCAGACAATATTTCGAAAACAGTAAAACGTAAACGCCTCTAGCTCTTTAATGACTTTTACAGGTTTGATGTCACACCTTTGTTTTAGCAGTGGACTCTGACTCAATTTAAGTCATAATTTGCGGTCCTCACCCACTGCAACTGGGCGAGGTCTGAGAAATCTTACTCCTTCAGACTGACAATTCGGTGCATTCATACATGCACTTAACGCGCACCTTTAGCGTACAAAACATTTTGGGTCGGGATGTCTTAAATGGGGTGAGCCTGATAGTCATCGCTCTGATTGTGCAAGGCAAAATATAATTGTCTCACTCACTTTGAGAACGATACCTTACCTCACTCAAGGGTTTTCACTGTAGTGTTGAGCACTTAAAAGTGCACGCCCGTTACACTTTATTTATCAGTGTCTGCATGTTTAAGCACAATAAAATGCAAAAGGGTTTAGTGTGCTCATTCAACCAAAGCAGTGGATTATTTCCGTCTCGGCTGTAAGCTGTACTTTTAAGCGTCACCTCAGAGTTAGCTAAAGGCGATTCATCATAACGTTCATAATCACATCGAAACTAAAATTCACGGTTTGATTTTGAAGCTTGCGGAACATTTCTGGTCCCGAGCGGTCACCGCCCTCTCAGAACGCCCACACCCCCACACGCGTTTCATTATTCTCTTCTCTGCCTCTCTCACCCTTAGAGTACAGTACGCAGTACGCACCCCCTTTAGCCAGCCGGAGAGGAGAGGGGGGGGGGCGTTGGAGGGAGGTGGAGGGGTCTAAGAGTAATCGAATCACTGGCATCGCACGCGCGTTAAGGGGGGATCCTAGTGTAGCGTCTCAAAAACAAGGGTAATTTTAGGAATTATTTAAAAAAAAACTATAGCTCTTATCAAACTGTACAAAACACCGTTTAAAAGATGGCAGTTTCATCTACAAAACTAAAGTAAAAACGTCCTGATCGCTTGAAAACTGTGGCGACACGCCCTGGTGGAAGATGGCGTGTCACAGGTGTGGCGCTATGCTGGCCGTACACTTTCCCACGGACTGGTGCGTCTAAAACAGTCGTACGAAACGGTGTTTTGTTCAGGAGGAACCTGGCTATGGTCGGTACTAGGATCTTTACGATAAAATTATTTTTAGTATTTTTTTGAGTAAGTCAAACTTTTAGTACTGAAGTTGAGGTAAAAATTTTCAATGTTTTAATTTATTTTTAATATGAAGGGCACTTCCGATCCCAGATCTTCTAGTACCGACCATAGCCAGGTTCCCCCCGAACAAAACACCGTTTCGTACGACTGTTTTAGACGCACCAGTCCGTGGGAAAGTGTACGGCCAGCATAAAACTACATGCTCCCTTGTAGCAGGCCGTGTCGCCACACCTTTGAAGACACTGAGACGCTTGTTTTTGCATTTTTTGCATTAAAGTGCCATCTATTAAACCGTGTTCTCAAATTTTCGATACGAGCTACAGTATTTTAAATACAAAATTCGCAAAATAAGCATTGTTTTTGAGCCGCTACACTAGGATCCCCCCTTAATACCGAGGCGCCCTAGGAGAAATGATCGTCCCTGAATCTTGCCTGAATGTAAGCTGAACCGAGTTGGCATGGCAATGGAGAAGGGATAGGGTCGTGGCTCCCTGAATCCATGCCTAAAAATCTGAACCATGGCACGCATTCAGGGTCGCCCCGGCCGGGGAAAAAAAGGGGGGGGGGGGGCCCTAGCAGGTAGACGGCGGCTGGTAAGCGTGTATTCAGGGGGTTCAGGGTCCAGCACTGAGTGGTCCCGTGCGGCCGGGCCAGTGCAGTTCAGGTCAGATTCATGGCGGTGGCCTGAATAGTCGCCCTTTCTCAGGAGGGCACCACAGCCGGACAAGCAGTGCGAAAGTGTGGACGATTCAGGAAGTTGCCCTGAGATCAGTCATGAACCGCGCTTTTTCCCTACAATGCAAATATAACTCAAATCACCAAATTAAATTAACTCGGGAAGACATCCAAATCCCTGATGACTGCCAGTTTGAAAAAAATGAGTATAAATAGTTAACAAAGATTGTGATAATAGTAGCAATTTAATATCAGCATTTTAGACAATGAGTCAAACAAATTTTCACAGCC
>NW_026267174.1:301174-303943 GCF_000697945.3 Frankliniella occidentalis | reverse complement strand
AGGCTGGAATGCACATCAAATACTATTTCCATACATTTTCCAAGTTCATCCCCTGCTTTTGAGACAGTAAAATTAAACCCAAGAGTTGAAACTCAAGTGAAAATAATTAAAGGGTTTGGACGCTATCCAACATCGGAAAAGTTTGAGAATAACATCTCCAAAGGTTTTGGTCTATCTAATCATGAAGTGACACCTAAAATTAGTAGAATTGAATCGAAATTTAAAGCATTTAGTAGATTAGAATGTTATCACACCATTAGAATCAGTTAATTTAGCCAAAGTATTAAAATTCAGGTAAATAACTTAGAAATACAACATTTTAAATTCATAGCAAGTAGTTCTTTATTTTGAATATTTATTCAGCACCCAATGCATGTAAAATGTAGAACTCATTACAATTCATTTACAGAATATTAACCAAAAGGAAATTAGTTCCTTAATGCATGTTCACTCACAGATGATGTGGTCTCCAAACACTCTTCCAACAACAGCCAAAAGTAGAATTTATGTTACATATTCTGCATCATTCTTCTGGGCTTAGTTCTTGCACAGCATAGAGAAGCAGACGTTTTAAAAGCTAACTTCACAAAATATACAAAATTATACAATACACTTCTACATGTTAAAAGTAATTTCTTGTAAAAAAATACATAAAAATTTAAAACGTAATATTTCTAATTTAGCTTTTAGTACTAACGTGTTGACTTCAAATTCAACTTGTGCCATGATAAAATGTAAGTAACACCTGGTCAACTAGTTATGAAATAAAAGAAACAAGAATGCTACTATCGTGCATAAAGCAGGTGCCCCCACTTGTTCTTAGTTGGAATTCTAGACAGAAATCTCAGAGACAAGCTAGAATTATTGTTGGGGTTTGAGTTATTTAGAAAGGGGAAGTGTAACACTATGTAATAGAGCCCAACGGATGACCAATAATATATTTGTCTTGAAATAATAAAAATGTTTTACTTAGTTAGTTAAGCTAAAACCATAAATTGGCAACCACAGCCAATCAAATTTGTATTATTGTTTGCCAGTTGGGCTTTATTAAATAGTAAAACACTTCCCCTAAATTAATAACTTAAACCTCAACAATAATTCCACTTTGTCTCCGAGATTTCTGTCCAGAAAGCCAGCTAAGTACAAGACATTTATTGTTGGAGCACCCTAAGGGATATTTTAACAGTCCAACAACCAATAAAAAGAATGCATTATTACTTCATTCAAAGAAGCTTAATCAAAAAGGAACTACTTCCTCTATACATGAAATAAAATTTACTGACTATCAATGTTTTAGCCGTTTCGATCCCAGAGCTTGGATCCAGCCAGTACTCGTAATTTGCAACACTGGCTTTCTCTGTGCACACCGTTTCCCTAAAACATAAAGAGCATATGAATAAGAGTTGCAACAAAACGTGTTTCTAGGACAAGTCAGAGTCAAAGAAAGATATGGACATTTTACAAAACAAGAGTGCCATCACGATGGCTAAGCCTTACCTTTGAACTTTGCACCATTGGAGAATGTTGCAGTGTGATGCCTTTGTCTCCCTGATTGTGACGGAGGTCGAGTCCTAGGCTGGTCGATGCTCTGAACTACAACATAAACAGGTACATAAAGTTAGACTATTATTAAATGTAAATAGTGGTTTTGATTTGGCTCAAAATCAGTGGGGACATCGACAACCACATTGTGTGTTTCAGTCCGACATGACAAATGTCACATTTTTTTGGACAAGCACAAATAGAACTACTAAGTGGAATTGAGTCTCTGCAAATGGTGATGTTACTTGTTCACAATGTTGGTGTTTGATTATTACTACTGATGGCTGGCGCATTTTATTATACTCACCGCTTTTAACCACGGCTGCTGAGGATGTGAAAGGCAAATGTCTTCCATCTACGAAGCTGTTGTGGAGTTGTTTTCTGTGGCTTGTCCATCGACCCAAATGGAGGAAGTGCACAAATGTCCTCAGTGTTATATCCAGACTTTCTGAACAGATGGAGGGAAAATTTTAGTTAAATGACCAATTACATAATTATGTCTTAACTACTTTGTGTTGCCTTACCTCCTGGACCCCACACAGCAATACCCTCTCTGACCTTGTTGGAGGGTTTTTCTCGACACCTAAGACAGTTTTTTAACCCCAACGGATCAGCAGAAGTGTCGACAGGAATGCTGTCTTCCACATGAAACACAGTGACTGCTGCCCCACAGACTGGTTTTATAATGTTTTTAGCCCAATCCCTGGCTAAATTCTCAGCTTGTTTCAAACGAGTGAAAGGAACAACCCAAAACAATTCTATGTTATCCACAGGCATTTCGTCGGGGAAAAACACGATGACGTACATATCTTTAAAGTTAGTGTCATCATCACAGATCATATCTGGTAGGTGTCTACTTTGATCCGCGTCCATACCGCAACTTAAATTTGTTCACTTCTAATTCAGGAAAACTAACAAGTACACCTATTATAGGCTTTCTCTCCTCGCACTTCGAGTCGCTCGTTGCGTGACGTAGACGAGGTGGAGGAAGGGTGGGGAGAGGGGGGGGGAGACGATGGGAAAACGGCTAAGTCCTGAGCTTGGGTATGCATTCAAAAAAAAAAAGTGTTTTACCATCTTGTGCCATTCTGTTCAGAATTTTCTGAAACGTCCAGACAAATCAACATACAAAGTTCGAAATTTTGATCGAAACTTAGAAAATTTGCGAGAAACTCGTCTCTACGCATGAACATAACTTGGACCATCCTGAATGTTTCCTATCACCGA
>NW_026267174.1:300008-301124 GCF_000697945.3 Frankliniella occidentalis | reverse complement strand
CTCCCCCCCCCCTCTCTCTCCTCTCTCTCCCCTCTCACACAATATCTCCGCGGGATTCCTGGCCTGCGAACAACAAGTCGTGCGTGCCTCCTGCCTCCTCCGCGCTGGAACGCGATCCCGCTCCATCCCCCCGTCCTGCCTCACTCAGTCCCGAGCGTCGTGGAGGCTTCAGCCGCGATCCACCGCTGAGGCACAGCAGCCTCGGGGGTGTTGGAGATGCCCGGGGGGGGGGGGGGGAGATCAAAATCAGGGCGCAGCAGGCAGCGGCGGGCCAACTTCTTGTTCTGCTCGACTCGAACACCAGACTTGGGAAAGGGGGACTCCTTCCAAGTCGCAGTCGGCGCCACAAAACGCTCCGCCCGCGGCACTCCCCGACGCCACCCGTCACCCTTTTAAGCCCACCCGTCTGCTTGGTCCGTGTCAGAGGCGAGGATTAAGGTCCAGTTGGCAAGGGGCGAGGGGGGAATGCACCAAGGGTCGCTAAAAATATGCTGGGTTTAGATTAAATTGCCCACCTCCCAGGCGCCTCACTAGGAATGACGGTGGGGATACATCCCCGCCCCCTCCTCTCAGTCTAATCCAGCAGTCCGTCATCCTTCTTCTGTCCATAGAGGAGTTGAGCTAGAGATTTGACAATTTTAGGGTATCATAGGGGTAACTCCTGGAGAGCAAAACGCCTACGGCAAATCCTGCCGACGCCGACGAAGAATGGGTAGTAAGATGGTTTGAAAGTAACGGATAAATTGAAAAATAATAAGGGAGTTATAACTTTTAAGTGCGGTTTCTATTACTAAAAGTTAACGAACAAAATTTCGACCTCTTTGCTCTATCTCCGACCGTTTACGCGCTGGGTACATAACATTACGTCGAAAATAAACGAGAACCACGAAAACGTAACCACGCCAACGCACACAAAATCCGAGAGGCACTTCTACCAAATCGAATAATAGTAGACGAAGTAACCACGCCCCCGCTCCCCTCCCCTCTTTGCTTTGTTTATAATCCCACACTGCTGTTGGGTTTTGCGCGTGGTGGGTTTTGTGCGTGGTGAGGAGGAGGTGGGGTGGGGTGGGGTGTGGTATGGCTCGTGTCCTGGTGTCCTCTGCTCCCCCCCCC
>NW_026267174.1:299149-299803 GCF_000697945.3 Frankliniella occidentalis | reverse complement strand
TTCAGTTCTCATATGCCCAAACCAGTTTACTTGAAACAGGCGATAAAGGGGCTTCAGCTTCACTGGCTTCAGCAAGATTAAATTGAACATACGAGGTCCCTCCTTTCGCCCCCAACCCCAATCCTGCCCCAGCAGGGCGCCAACAGCAAGTCAACGATTACATACCTGGCGAGAAGCGAGACAAGAAGCATCACCCGGCGGGGGGGAACCCCCTCTTTCAGACAATTAAATTATTTTCCAATTCAAAGAAGGATTTATTTTCGGATGCGAGAATGATTTTGGAATCTACATAAACATTTACTATGCACTTACATCTAAGTAAAAAAAAAGAACGATTCTCTGGGTGATCCATTTATCGTTTCTTTCCCAACACCCTCACGGCAGGCTGCACCCCTCCCCTTTACCACCTCACCTCGCCCTCATCCGCACAAACTCGACCCACAACGCGAACGGGACCACATCGTTTGAATTTCAAATGAGCCGCGCTTCACACGTGGCGCTATCGCCAATCAATAAATATCGCGGAGAGGCGCGTGATGACAGATTGATAACGTCAGCGCACGCGAGTGATAAGAGGGAAAAGGGGAGGTGTCTTCCCTCTTGACAAAGGGGCGCTACCAGTCGCCACGAGTCTCTCAGGAAGGGAGGTGGGGG
>NW_026267174.1:293326-299099 GCF_000697945.3 Frankliniella occidentalis | reverse complement strand
GGGGTGGGGGAGGCGCTGCGCGGCGCGGCCGGGCGGGTCGAGTCTGTGGGTCGCCTCGTTTGTGCAGGACGTGCCCCGAGAGGGAACGTGTTCGACACTCCCGGGGGGAAAAAATTCACGCCTGAGTAAGGGACAAAAAGGGTGACAACGAAAGTAAGAGTGCCTGCAATCAATCCAAATGGATCAAGAGTTATTTTTTACTGCGCCCATTCATGAACTTCCTTTTTGGCCATTTTTAACTGAAGGCATACCAAACTATTTCAAAATACATAAATACAAATTATTTGTGCTTCTGTTACCAGGGAGATGTACCTGTATTTCTGGCCCCCGTCCTCCGCAACAAGCCCACCATTTGGACAAAATATACCGGGGCCTCTAGCCTAGAAATGGATGGACCAGATTAGGGAGGCCTGGGTGGTTAGGCGCGCGCTTGGCTGTCCCTGCAGGGGGGACGGGACGGGCGCCCGGAGAGGGCCACGTGCGCGGGGGCGCCGCTGGGGCACCAGCCGGGCACCAGCCGGGCACCAGGCGTATTGACCAAGCAAATGTTTTCGTTCTTTGCGACCTCAAAGAGCTCCCCGTTCCCTCTCCCTAGGAAGCTGCCACGCGCTGCGCTAGACTCTGCGGCGGACACTCTCCGGAAGAACCAAGGCCAAGTTCATGCAAAGAAAGGGGGCGCTTTTTGTAACAACGGGGCTTCAAAACACAAACCCTTTCCCGTCACGTTACGCATATTAAACTTGAGCTTGTGCACTTGGCTGGCAGTGAGAGCGCGCGCTTTCCCCGCAAACGGTGCACTATGGGCATCACACACACACACACACACACAGGTCCTCGTGCTTCGCTCCAACGGCGAGCGCAATATCCCCAGCACGGGGATCCGATTTGGTCCCGCAATCGCTTGTCACAGGCCGGGGCATCAATACAGATATACAGGGCGCCTGGCTGTGGCTGCTGCCGCGCCGGGCCTACACGCGGGCCCACCCCGCCCCGCCGGGCCGGCCGGGCTGTGAGAGTACCGCTTAGTGCTGACGGCTGCGCTATATGGCTCCAACGCGAGCGCGTTTTCCATCTCTCTCTCTCTCTCTCTCTCTCTCTCTCTCTCTCTCACTCTCTCTCTCAGCAGTCTATCGCATCCCTCGCTCTCGTTTCGCACACGGTGTGTGCTCTTGGCATATGTATGTGAAGCCAACCAAACCAACCCAATCCACTTTCCGCTAGTCTCCCTCGCATCCCCTTCAAAAGCCAATATCCATCAGAACCGATTGTAAAATTGCAGGAGCGCGTTTCGTTTTTGCGATTGCTCTCTTTTCCCATCTCTAAATTTACGGGGAATAAGCGCGCGTTAATTATTTTGACATGACTGGGATCGCGGGACTGGGCCCAGCAATCCCTCTACCGAGGCAATAATCCTAAATAACGCCTGTACTAATGCGACTCTGGTGAGTATAAAGGCCGTCCATCCGTTTGAAACTGGAGGTGGGTCGGCAGAGGACTTAGTGAAAGGGAACACTTGGCACGCGCTTCGCGGACCGCCACGCCAACCCGGCCAAGGGCGCCGGCCTTGTGCCCCCCCCCCCCCCGTACGCCATTTCTACCCCGTCGACACAAAACTCATTCCAACTGTCCTCTCCTCCCCTTCCTCCGCATGTCTCACTCAACACATTTTCTGTAAATGCTTCACGACCAGAACAGTTACCCACAATACCTCTAGCAGTGCCCGCCTCAAACGGCGCTCTTTCAGGGAGGGTTTTGTTACTTGCCAAACAATTTTGTGCAGTGCCATGGCAAGGTAACAACAATATTGTCAATTAATACCAACAACTTTTCGTTTTACAAAAGCTGTGCTTCTCTTTTAGTCAAAAATAAAAAAAATAGATAAAATTGCCACTCTACACCACCTACACAATAAACGAGCCTCAAGAAAATCAAATAATTGTAGAGGGTGGAAAGGGATGATTTGATGGTCTCCTTTGTTCATAACAGGCAGGCTGGTACAGGGACAGGGCGGGGTGGGGGGAGGTGGGAAGGCTGGGCGAGGCGGGGTAGGGGGCGGCGGCCTGCTGTCCGCGCCAGGCACAGAGCGCCTGGCAGCGCGGGCCAGCCCGCTACGGAGCCCTGTCCAGCGGGCTTGCATACCTGCCAGGCGCCCTCGCATCCCAAACAATCTCTCGCTCCCACTACCACTGGCTGCTCCCCTCCCCCCTCCCCCATCTCCACCTCACCTCGCCCTGTTCTCCGTCCCCTGCTCCCCATACCCCTGCGAGAAACAAATCGAATTACTTTCCGAAGCCAACTTTCCGCCGAAATAAACGCCGAGGGTCGCGGTGCGGCGTCGGCTCAGCCGCTGCGAGTCGTACGACGAAGGAAAGAGAAGAAAACGAAACAAAAAACAAAAGAAAGACAGAGGAAGGTAGAGAGAGAGAGAGTAGGGGAGCGCAACGCAGCCCCTCCTAGAAGCCCCAAGAAGGAACAGAAGCGGCGGGGGATGCTGGCCCGACTGAGGTTTAGTTTCCAGAGGATGGGGTCGGTCCTGCCGAGGGCTTTTGACTGGAAGTTATTGTGTACGTCGGCAGCGCACCGCACCCGCCTTGCGGTATGAACACGCTGCGCAAATGTTTGCGCGCCGAAATCGAAAAAGAGGGGAAATAAAGGCAGTAACGCGTGCAAAATCTGGAGCAGGGGGGAGTAGGGGGAGTGGAGTGGCCAGGGTCGGGGTCGGGGATATATAGGGGGGTCGGTTTTAAATTGATGGAGTGGAGTGAGTGACAAAACGAGCGCGTGGTGCGGTGTGCAATGGCCAGCCGGGGCCGAGAGCGGCCGGCGCCGAGGTGGGTAGGGGGCGACATTAGTTGGCCATCAGGGACGGCCGGTTTTTGCCCGTCCAGCAGCACGCCACATTCCACCACATGGACCACATGTCCGTCGCCCGTCCCTCCACGACGAGCCTAACATCCCTCATGCCTCGCCAAATTCCGCGCGCGCCGCGTATTTCGATGGGGGTTTTGCAGAGGTAATTTTTGTCGACCCGCGCGGGCGATATGGGACTCAGCAAACGGATGTCTTATAAGAATGCACAAGTTATGTTCTTGAGAGTTTTTAACGTTCTTGCTGAATCTAAGAATATTGTGCTTACTTGAACAAGTATAATTTTCTCAAAACAAGTGGATTGTTTTTAAGTTCAGCGAGAAATTAAAAAATCAATGCAATGCTTTCCTTCCCTTATACGAACTGAATGTTTTCAGGGTTTTCAGCCTCTCCTTATATAAGGAGAGTTGCGACCCTACTTCTAAGTCTGAACCAGGACTGTTAAGTGAGGGCGCACAGTAGTAAAATGATTACTCCAGCACAGTCCCTTTATGCCGGCTGAAAAATCAGCATACAAAAAAGTTGTTGAATTCTTCCAACAGATCCTGTCTGGCCCCCCCAGCCCCAGCCCCCCGGAGCTGCGTAGGCAGGCCGGAGTGGCACGGCGCTTGATATTGGATTTCCATCCAGCACGGCCTGGCTGGCTGCTGCCTGGCTGCTGCCTCCGCTGCCGCTCGGACCTCCGGCTGCACAACATCCCCCCCTCCGGCTGCACGACCTCCCGCCTCCGGCTGCACGACCTACCCCCCTCGGCCTCGGGGCGCGTGCTTCCGGCAGCGGGTCAAGTAACCCAAGCAGGGTTTGTTTTAAACGCAAAACCCGTTAAGGTCGCGTTCCCATTTTAAAGTACCTAAAAACTTAAAAACAAAACTCATTTAATTATTTACTATATTTATTACAGTTGAGCGCGGCGCACGCTGATGGGTCTGTCTGCTCCTCCAGGAATGCGCCGAGAGAGGGTCGTCGGCGGGTCGCGAAGGGCCGCGCCGCGCGCGGGGCTATAAGCTTTCCTCCTCATTTACAAGTCCTGGAGGAGGGCGGCGGGAGCGGGGAGCAATGGCGCGTGAGCCAAGAGATACACTGTGAAAAATGCCCCTCCAGGAACACTGCACTCGCAGCGCTCGAAATGAATTATATACGGTATCAGCGGCCCTGGCGGGAGCGTGGGAGGGGCGGGGGTGGAGCGCGAGCGAACAGGCTCACGGACTATGACATGATGAACAGCTCGCTGGGGGAGGGGTTGCAAAACACCGCGGAAAACAATTATCCACGGGACGGGGGTTTTCTTACCACGGAGATTGAAAAGTCAACAACACATTGTATACTGCTCAAATGCATGCATGCAAAACACAGTTTAGAAATTCGCACAAATGCAGCAGTATAATTGGACGAATATATATACAAAGATTAAAAAATGAAATGATCTGCTGTGCTATGGCTCTTGTATTACTTTTCTATTAGTGCTAAAATGGGAATAACTTCCATGACAGTTGTAAGATTCATCTCGGGTCGACCTTGTTCTCTCCTACGCTGTTCAGGTGCGAGGGTGGGGGAGCGCTCGGGAGCGCTGGCCCAGCGGCGAGGAGGGCTGAGATCGCACAACTTTTTCTCCCGACGATGAGCAGTTTAGCGCCGGGCCAGGACTTGTGTTTTCCGTGGGGTGGGCAAGGGTGAGCAGGAGAGCCCGGAATGAAAGAAAGAAAAAGTGGGTGGGGAAAACAATATAGAATTAATATGAAACGCCAGCAGAACGCGTGAATGAAAGGCCAAACCACATAGGATCATTGCAAGCCGTAAATGCAAACCAGACAGCACAGCGGACAGCAGGGAGATTTACTGGACGAGAAAATCAACTATGTATTCCGAGTGCAAAAACAAAAGTAAAGTTGGCTTCGAGGCTGGCAGTCAAGAGAAGCGGTATAATTTATTGACTAGTGGACCGACAGGGAGGGAGTGACCTGCCTGCCTGTGGGGCATTGTGTCAGTCACCGGGGTTATCTACCATTCTGGTGGGGCGGGGTGTGGCGGGGCGGGGTGAGACGGGTCGGGACGTGGTGTGGCGGGGTGTGGCGGGGTGGGGCGGGGGGCACTTGGCACTTTGTTCACCGGTCACCACCGCGTTGCCCCCGGAGAGAAATAGAGAGGCAGATGGGGAGGGAGAGGGGAGGGGAAGGGAAGGAGGAGGAAGGCGGGGTGGGTCAGGATGGGGCCGGAAGATAACAGAGAGAAGGAAGAGGCAAAAAAAAAACACAACAAAATATCGTAAAAAAATATTATGATCAGTGGTAAAAGCTAGCGACGAGGCAGGGCCGAAAAGGTTGAGCGAGTGATTGAATGGACATTGGACATGAGCAGAAAAACACTTTTGGGACGCGAAACAAAGGAACGAGATGCCATCAAAATGTGCCAACGCTCGTTCACAAAATGCATAGCAATTAATAGGGTTTAAGTTTCGCCTATTCTTACCACAAATCTCAATATTTCAAGTTCTGGCCGTTACAGCGAAACTTTCTAGGTAGTTTTTCCATAAACAAGGAGCGAGGTACGCAAGCGCGGAGGCAGGCAGGCAGGCGCGTGGGATGTTGACGGCGAGCGAGAATCGCAAACCGAAAAAGGACGGCGTATCTCTAGACATTGACGGAGGAGACAGGGAAAGAAGAGGAATGGTGTCGGAGCAGCGATATGGCATCCAAAAAGAGAGGGGTAAAGAAGGGGGGGGGGGAGTCTGAGCGATCTATATCACTGAGTCTGGTTTTGCGATACTTTTAACACAAAACCATGTGATAACTGGTGTTTTGCGATTCCCACGCTAACGGGCATGATAACTCCAAAAAATGTGATAAAAGTATCACATTTTTGTGATAAAATTATCACAAAAATTATTTTATTACATTTTTTGTGATGA
>NW_026267174.1:288044-293276 GCF_000697945.3 Frankliniella occidentalis | reverse complement strand
GGGTATTCGCTTTAAGATGCTATTTCAAATACGTTCAAATATTTTTTAAAAAAATTCATCGTTACTTTCCGACAGGTAACTCGTCAAACTACGATCCTGTCCTCCGAACAGTGGGGCTGTCCTTTGTCCTAAAAGTGGATTTTCCGAGTGTTTTTGTTTTTGGCGTACGGTTTAGTATTACTTGAATGAGAATTTAGTAAGTATTATACTTAAATAAGGCATGCGCCACAAAGCGTGACTGCGTTTCTGAAGTGAGCCGTTTTCACACATTTTTGTGCAAGAGGCACAAGTAAGCTATGCGGATGAAAATCATAATTTCCCACTAAATGTTGACCACGCAACGCAGTTCGGAATTATTTTAAAGTCTTTGTGCCAGTTTTTAAGTGAGTTTGCTCTCATGCGGAGGGGATCACCCAAGAAGCTCGCCCGTTCTTCCCCAATTCATTCGTCAAAGTACACAAGTTCAGCGCCTGTGTTCCGCAGGATAGGCCACCCCGCAGTACACGCATGCGCAGCATGTGCGATGTTGCCTAACCAGGCACTTTGAGGGCTTTTGTAGACAGGCCGAGGGGTCCTCCACTACCTTTCCTAGTGTACACACGAATATTGGTGCGTACTGGCGAGGCTTCGTAAGTATTATTGGCAAGTTTTGTGCTAGTACTGGGTAATGGCAAGTAGTAATTTGCTAAAAAAAAAGTTGCGATTACACACGAGTACCGAAGTGGTGGACCCTTCGAGACACGCTGTTAACTCAGCAGAATCGTACCGCCGAATGACGTCGTGCTTACTTTCTAGATGATCCCTAAATAAGCTGAGCGTTATCCATGCACCATTGACTTAATAAGAATCTACAATTTAATTTTGTTAATTCTTAAAAAGGTTGCAACAACAAGTCTCAGGTTAAGTTACGTTACTAAAACATAAGGTATAAAATATGGCTGGACAAAAGTTTTCATCAATTGCAATGCAAAAACGTTACATGACAGTCCCTGGCAGTAGCCGAGCGTTAGCTGCTCAACTGGAGCCAGACCGCTGCAATTTGACGTGTAGTGGAAGAGCTAACCGCAGGGGGCGCGCACGCCACGCAGATGCTCGCGTACAAAGGCGCCACCAACCGCTCTCTGTCCAACACACACAGATGGAGGGAGGGAGGTGAGGGAGAGGGGAAAAGAGAGGGAGAGAGAGGGGAAGAGAGAGGGAGAGAGAGAAAGAGATGGAGAGGCGGGAGGGGGAAAGGAAGAGGGAGAGAGAGACAGAGATAGATACAGAGACAGAGAGAGACTAACTAAATAAGCTGCCGCTGCTCCAGTTGCGCGGTACTTCTAGTAATGACTGCGTGGGAGTCAATTTAACAGTCGAACCGTGTGAGAGAGTGAGAGATAAAGAGATGGGTGGGGAGAAGAGGATGGCGTGGGCAGATGGGAGAGTGCGAGAAGGTGGAGAGATCTTTTTATGGCGCTGGATGGGGTGTAAAGTGCTATGAAGGAGAGAGTGTGAGCGCACACCCCCGCGGAGCAGCCGGGCTGGCTGGGGCTGGGGGCGTACGTCCTCTCCGCCAGAAACTACAAGGCAGCCTTCGGGGCGCCTTTAAAGCCTCCGCACCAAAGCCGGGCCACGCCAGAGGCTTCCAGCCCGCCAACCAGAGCAGAGTACACGAAAGCGACAAACATCCATCTCCAGCACTCCGCCACGGCGCCGGCGTCATCGGATTGCCGGAGCACGTAGCGAATAGGGCAACGGTGGTGGCGGCGGTGGCGCAGGGCGCCTGGGCGCGCGGCGGGGCGAGGCGAGGCAGGGCGGAACGGGGCGCGAGGTTTGGCGGAGGTTAGACCGACACAAAGTTTCAAGGACGCGCAGCGGACGCAGCGTACGTATTTCTATTGCCGCGGTCCGTAAGGCGGTGGTGGGAGGGATGAGCCGAGCGCTCCCCCAAGCCTCTCGGCGGGGTGTCACACGCTCAACCGGAGCCATCACTTTGACACGCACGTCCAGGCGCACAACACCATTAGCTCAAACCCTTAGGAGACGAGTGAAAGAGAAAGGAAAAAGAGACGGGGGAAGGGGATGGGGAGAGAAAGGGGGTGAGGGAAAGGCGGCATAAGCACACGCTCTAGCCCCCCGCGCGCCCAAACTCCCCTTTGTTCGGCTCGCTTCCCTCCTCCTCCCTCCCCTCGTCAAGACGAAGCCAACGAGCAGCAACAATGACCCCTCTCCAGCGCCGTGGCAAAAAGCAGAAGGCGCCCACCTTACCTTTAGTAAGGCGCGCCGCGAACCACAACCACCTGACAAAAATTTACAGAGAATCCCGTCATACTAAAGCTACGGCGGCTTCCTGAACTCCCCTCCTCCCGCAACCACCTCTGCTTATAAAACTGAGGTGAGAAAAAAGCGAGGGAGCTCGTGGCGGACGCGGGAAAGCCATTATAAAGCGGGAATACTAAATAAGCCCCAATAATTGTCCCCCTGGCCGCAAGGTTATTATTTCCAAGACTTTTCTTATTTTGGGCGCGCGCGGGTTGGGGCTCGGACGGGCCGGGCGCCGCACCCCTCATCCTGGTGACTAGGTTTGCCGAGTGGATGGCTCGTTTATTGGATTCTCTACCTCCGTGCTTCCCGCCCCACCCGGGCCCACCACCTCGCTCGCCCTACAGCCGCTCACTACTTCACCCCGCCAACCATCAAAATAGAATCTGCCCAAATTGTGCCTTGCGACACACTAGCACCAATTATTTACAAGCAAGACTTAAAAGGCGCAAAAAAGTGTGTGGATGTGTGGATGCAGGTGTGTCAATGCCATTCGTGCACATGGAGAAAGCGTGGGTAATTTTAAAAACAGTGTAATCCTGTAAGGGTGGACGGTACCTTGTGCCAGAGGAAAATTATTCCGTTCGCAAGCACGCGGTCAAGTCTTTGTCCTTCAAAAACCAGTTGAATAGATTTTGACCGTAGTAGGAAAGAACAGAAGGATCTGTATAGATTTAGTTCCTGGGTACAGAATTGTTAAAAGTGCAACATTTACCACTTGCTTTCCAAGTGTAAATAATAATATTAAACTGACCACTAAAACGGCAAAGAAAAAACGGCAAAGAAATAAACTTTAAATTTTTGAGAGAGAAAACAAAACAAAAACAAAACAACAATACATTTTCTTTACAAAGAATAATGGGAAGCGGCTGCAGTTTATATTCGTCTGGCGGTGCAGCGTTACGGCACCACCACTAAAAGCACGATGAAAACTCACACATTTTATCTGCAATAAAATGGCACTTGCACGTTGCACGACTCACACTGTGCATATGCGCAATCAGTATTTGTTCTAAAAAAAATTGTTATTGCCACTTTCATGTGCATTGATCATCAAAATAATTAAGGACGGGGGTGGGGGTGGGGGAAGTCAAAGTAAAAGCGCAACGTTGGTTCGCAAGTGCCACGGGGCAAGGCATTCGCGGAACCCAACGCAGCCACAGCCACCGCAGCGCGCTATTCAGATTGGTTACTGACCCCACACATTCACATCGGCGGGCGCACGGCTCAGGCCGCGTTGGCCGCAAAGGCGGGCATGAATTCGCAAAGCAGCTGCAGCACCACTACCCAGATTGCTCTTCAGTATCAGCCGTGTGGTGGTCCAGGCCGGCAACCCCTAGGCCTCGCATGCGCCACAAAGTGCACACATGACGGCTCAAAACGCGCAGAACGAACACTTACACTCTGCTATCAAAAAACTGCGTCAGTGTTCCAACGACTTGTGTCACTGCACCAACAAACATTTCATCCTTGGAATGGCTAAATCAAAACGTACGGACCGACACGACACACTATTGGGACGTTTTATTCAAGAAATTGCACCACAAGGAATGCACAGTTCACAATCGAACGACTATGTTCGAAAGATATATACACTCAAAATGGGACAAACAATTTTGTATCCGGCGAGGCACATTTCAAATAGATGCAATAAATTTGTATCCGTTTGTATCTATACTAGACACAAAAAAGTTATTATTTGTCCTAATTCTACAGATTTTAACTTCCTGGATACAAACTTGCATTTATTTTAGATGTGTTGAAGAGCGCATCCTTGCTGGATAAAAACTGTTTTGCTCCTTCCCTTTAGAGTGTATAATGTATTACCAAACGTTCCCTTAAATAACCCAGCCGAAAATTCCGGTTACGGTTACGGCCAGAATTTACGAATACGGCCGTAATTTGCTACGGTTACGGTCAAAATATACGATTACGGCCGTAACTTGCTCTGGTTACGGTTAAAATTTACGATTACGATCGTAACCGGAGTTCGATTACGGTTTACACTTACGGTTACGAGTAAGCTTACGAATACGACCGTAACCGTAGCCCGGTTACGGTCAGCAGTTACGGTTACGAGTAATGTTAAACGATTACGATCGTAACCGGAAAATACCAAACTTTGAAACGTCGTAGCGCTGAAACTAAGCTTTGCAGGGAGAAACGGTTAAGGGTAACGTAAGGGAAACACAAGTCAAACCTACGTGTGGAGTTTGGAAAGAGTCGATTTTTTAACCCCTGGCTATCTTGAGAACTGTTAGAGATACCGCAACGAAAACACCACCATTGTGCTCGGCGTCAAAAGTTTACACGGGCGACATGTGCTCTGGTCTCATGGGGGCTTTGAGTTACTGCCAATACGTCATCATCGTAACCGGAACGTTCTCACCGTAACCGGGCTGACTAACCGTAATCGTATCCGAAACAGTAAACGTAATCGTAACCGGAACTTTAATCGTAACCGTAACCGGAAATGGGTCCAATTTACGAGTGTAACCGTAACCGTAACCGTAGCCGTAACGGTAACCGGAATTTTCGGCTGGGAAGGATCTTTCTGTCTGTTAAAAATTTATGAAAACGTTTATTTGCCATGCGAGGCAGCTTGCCCGCGGTTGGCGGGTGTGATGACGGGGGAGGCGAGGCGAGGAGAGGAGAGGGGGGAGGTTGCTCGGCACACAACGAGACAAAACGCGCCATTGCAATTCGAACGCAACCGCGCGCGCACTCGTTCTTGCAGACTCTCGCTCGAGATCTCGCTTTTGGCGCGGGATCATAATAAGCAGCCCCACCGCGGCCCCGCCGGGACTGGCAGGCAGAGTCTGAATAACCATGAGCAAACAGAGCGGGCTGAAAAAAAGACGGAGCGCGGGGCGTTAACTGCTGATTACCGGTGGAGAAGGAGAGGGAGGGAGAGGGAGGGAGGGGGAT
>NW_026267174.1:277261-279211 GCF_000697945.3 Frankliniella occidentalis | reverse complement strand
CCGAACAAAAGCCACCGGCCAACAATAACACAACACTCTTCTCCAGACAGCTCCAGAGGCTGGAGAGGCCGGCGGCAGCGTGTGTGCACAGCCGCGCGCCCCACACCGCAACAACACCAGCAGCAACATCATAGACGACAACAACAACAACATAATGACAAAGATTTGCCGAGGTAAATGAGGCGCCAGGCCAGGCGCTATTCTTTGAAAGAGAAAGATTTTTTAGTATGAAAAAAAAGTGCAAGAGGGCGGATTGGATGGAAGAGGGTAGACGTGGGGGGCAGCGACGCACTGGCGCTCCACTCGCTCCACTCGGCCCCAAAACAAGTTACTTTGTTAACGCTTGCCGGGTGGGTCGAGCCGGGGAGGGTAGGGGGCCAGCGCCGCACGCCCACGGCTGGCAGCGGGATTAGCGAGGGGCCGGCGGGGGGCGGCAGGGGCCGGCGCTGGAGGGAAACGTGTCGGCGCCGCGGCAGAAGGTCAGCAGGGCCAACGGCCGGACCAGCGGTGGAACAAATGCGGCCCAGCGCGCAAACATACACGCACACGCACATAGGCACATTATTTTTATTTTAAAAAGATATGAAGAAAAGCAGAGTTGGCGTGTGGGCCGTATAGGAGAGGAGAGCCCGGCGAAGGGGATTGGTCTGGAATCCGCGGCATTCCCGCACACACAATACATCATCCTTTTCGTGGAAAATAAAAGGAAACATTATAGTTATTTTGCCGTATATGATCTATTTCCCAAACGGACAGATCTGCAGCGTTTGGGTAAATTTTCATATTCATGCTTCCTCGCCCCGGGGAAAGCTGCGAAGAAATTTGCTGCTTTCCACTAGAAAAACTCTGACGTTGGAAGTGGTCGACAAACTTGTTTGAATAAAGAAGTTGTGATACGTTTCTTTCACGTAAAACAGAAATTTAGGGATCATAAATCGCCTTGTTATAGAACAACAGGTGCAGAAAGAAAAGAAAGTTAATCTGATGACAAAGGAGTTGTACATGGCCTCCATTGTTCGCCAAAAACGCGTACAAAAACTGCGATATTTCTAAAGCTTTAGTTTAAACAATTGTAGTGTTTTCAAATAAATACAACTATTTTTCCAGGATAACAAGAGTCACTGCGGCCCTCACCTTGCTGGAACTCGCCGTCGCTGTGCGAATGCGACAGCACCGCGGCCAAGCGGGCGCCGTCGTCGTCCGTCTGCACCTCCCAGCAGGACGAGCTGCGCCTCTTCTTGACCGGGGAGGTGACGGGGGGCGGCAGCGTGGCGGGCAGCGTGCAGGAGCGAAGCGCGCCGCTGTAGCCGCCCCCCGCGCCAGCGCCCGCGCCCGAACCATCCTGCTGCAAGCGGTCCCGGACGCCGGCCACCACGGCCAGCCAGGGCCGCTGCCACTCCTGCGCGCGCGCACCACCGTGTACACCACCGTGTACACCACCGTGTACACCACCGCGTACACCACCGCGTACACCACCGTGTACACCACCGTGTACACCGCCGCGTACACCGCCGCGTACACCGCCGCGTACACCGCCGCGTACACCGCCGTGTACACCGCCGCGTACACCGCCGTGTAACCCTCGGTGTAACCTCTCCGCGACAGGACCCTCCCGCCCCGCCGCCCATTCGTCATCATCCATCACCAACAGTGTCGCAATCAATCAAATCATCAAATCATTGCCGGCTACGAGCCACACGTGACACTGGCGGGACCGGCTCGGCTCGGCTCGGCCCGGGCGGCGCGCGCGGAGGAGTGGAGCGAGCGATGGAGCTGAGGCGGAGCCCCCGCCAGGCTGGGCCGACCCGCCGGGCACGCATGTCCGCCGGGCGGCCTACCCGCGGCTCGCAGGCGCTCTCCACCGGGCTCTCCACCACCACCCGAGCCGTGGAGCACATCAAGCACGTCAAGCAAACACACACACACGTCACACACACACACACACACACA
>NW_026267174.1:256317-274946 GCF_000697945.3 Frankliniella occidentalis | reverse complement strand
GGGCCGCTCAACACAAACACGAGCACCGCACAATGAGCGGCCTCAATAGGCGAGGAGCAGCGGTCTGCATGGCCTCCGCGGCCTGCAATAAAGGGCTCCACGCGGAGCACTTGGACATCGCACACGCGCGCGCGCGCGCGCGCGCGCACACACACACACACACAACAAACACACCTCTTCCGACAGGGTCACAGGTGACCGAACACGCGCGAGACGAAACGAGGCCGCTGGCGGCCCGTCGGCTCGGAGTCCCGCTCAGACGGGCGGCAGGCGGGTCTCCATGGCCTCGGCCAGGCCTCGGCCAGCAGGTGCCCGACGCGCGCGATCGCTGGCTCGCGGCGCGGCGGCTGAGTGCGTGGCGGGCGGGGCTCCGTGCGTCCGGCCAGCGCGGCGACCCAGCGCACTCTGAGCGCCGCCTCCCCCCGGCCAACCCCCGGCCGCCGCCGCCCCCCGACCACCACCACCAACCCCCCACGGCTCGCAGCCCCCCGATGAGGACCCCCCGCCCCCGGCCCGGCCGGAGCGCGCGCGGGCGGCCAGCCCTGGCCGGGGAGAGGGGTAAGAGGCAAAGACTGCCAGTCTCGGCCTTCCCCGGCAACACTCGCAGGCGACCCTATCAGTGGCGACAACACTCCGCGCGAGCTGTAAGCGTGGTCCTCGGGCGAGACCAGCGGGTTTGCACATACCGCCATCAACCTCCATTCGCCCATAAACCATAAAGGCTCCCTGAGATGGCCATTCGATAGTTGCTAGCAGCCTTTCATTTCTTTGGGTGCACTAAATCAACTTGGCACAGTCAAAGCATTTCCCGATGATGCGGAGCAGTGTGCCCGCCGCGAGACCATGGCACCGACCGCGGCTCGCGGCGTCCACCATTCTCACTCATTACACCCGGGCGCGAACATTCCGCCGAAGAAGTGCAGCCAACAGTAGGACGCGGGCGGCGGACTGGAGCCTCCACTCCTTCACCGCCCACTCGCAGCCCTCGCTTTGGGGGGATGAAACTGTGACTGTAAGAGGGAACCGGGGGTATAGTGACAGGGGGAAGGGCCGACTCACCTGATCCCGCATCGCTGTTGTGGCCGTCATGGTCGGCGTCCTCGCCGGCGGGGACCTCGGCCTGTTCGGGGAGCGACGGCAGCCAGGGCGGCGAGAGCTCGTGCCGCTCGTGCGTGCGGGGCGGGGGATCATCTGGAAGGAGTCGCCAGGGGTTAACAAACAGCCCGCCGCTTTTATTCAGTCGGTACAGGAGAGAGAGGTGAAACAAGTACAACATAACATGTGTCCGAATACAGGCGGCACCCTGACAGGGACGCAATAGCGCAAAGGTCACAAAAAGCCTTATCACAGGAGAGAAAACATGACTCGAGGGCTACATCATGTCTATAACATATTGAATTCGGACAGGGACGGGTAGGCCCAGACGGGAGGAGGTGGGGTGCCCCGGTGGGCCAGCAGGCGCCGGCGCGAGTGCTGCTGGGAGCGCTTCCTCTTGTACTCCTGCCGCCAGTCGACGGGCTCCTGCTCCCGCTCCTGCGCCTCCAGGTCCTTGTACAGCGAGGGGTATCGCCGGTGCACTAGCGCGCGCCACAGCGCGGGGTCGCGCAGCAGCGGCAGCAGGCGGGCGCTCGCGGCCGCCAGGTGGTACAGGTCCGCCACGGCCAGCTGCGCGGCCAGCTTGAGGTGCAGCTCCGGGGGAAGCCCCAGCAGGCTGGGGTTGCACACGCAGCGCGCGTTGAGGACCGCGGCGCGCGCCGGCACCGTCACGGCGTCCTTGAAGCGGCGCGCGAGTGGGGCCAGGTCCCGGGGCACGCCGTCGGCGCTCACGTGGTCGCCGGGGGCGAGGCCGACGCTGAACGTGGCCCCCGCGGGCTCGGGCGCCACCATGTTCGCGATGAGCACGTCCGAGCACGGGTCGGCGATGAGGCGCGCGGCCAGGTCGCCGTCGGCGCCCAGGGCGAAGTCCACGACGTAGCGCGGGCGGCCGGCGCGGCGCCAACCGTGGGGCATCCTCGAGAGGGCTCGCAGGTTGGGCGCGCTCACATCGCCGCGCGGCGTCGGCCTGAGGGCGTCGGCCGACAGCAGCGGGGTGAAGCCCGTCTCCACGGCCAGGACGAACAGCAGAGCGAACAGGGCGTCCAGACCGGCCCGCCCGCCGTCCTCGGCGCCCTCCTCGGCGCCCTCCTCCAGGACCCGCGCCAGGAGCCGCGTCACGTGCGCCGGCTGCGGCACCTCCCCCAGCAGCAGCGAGGGCTCGGCCTCGGGTACGGCCTCGGGCTCAGCCGCTGAAATCGAGAGGAGAGGAGCCATGTTCAGGGCGGCGCACGGCCTTCACCACACATTAGCAACGGCTGATTGGAAGCTACACGGATTGGAATGGGAATTGGACACATACCCACCCAACGACAACAAGACACACACACACACACATGCTATCTTTCCAATGGGAAATTGGCAAGTTTGTAGGAGAGGGCACTTGGGCACTTTACACAAGCATAAGAAAATTGAAGTACACTCAAAATTTAATAAAAATCATAATCAAAATGTATTCAGCAAACAATTTGTCAAAAGAGTCATGCAATTAGATAAAATTGCAGGAAGTACAATTTTATACGTGGCCAGTAACAATAAAATCAAAGCACAAGTCAACATACTTGTTTTTAAATGCAACAATTTGAAGACACTAATGGTCGATTAAACCTTGGTGAAGCCAGTGAAGCTGAAGCCACACTGTCATTGGTTTGGGTTAATCTGCTTGGCTAAAACCAGCTTGAAGCTGGCTTCAGTTCTCATATGCCCAAACCAGTTTACTTGAAACAGGCGATAAAGGGGCTTCAGCTTCACTGGCTTCAGCAAGATTAAATTGAACATACGAGATTCTTACCCAGTTAACAACAACATTTTCTCACAACTGTGAATAAAACAAGACTGCTTAAAAGAAGGCAAAATATAAGAACCAAATTATTACACTAACAGGCAAAAACAAAGCAAGACTAATCAATAGCCTAATCTTGCATTCATGCACTTAACACGTTGTTTTTGGATCTTACTTCAAAATTAAGAACAGTATATTAATTTAACAGTATGACAACAATCAAATACATAACACTAATTATCATGCACACACAGATACATACATTAATTTAAGAAAAAAATGCATGCTGCAAGCTAAGCCGGATGCATAATGTACATAAGAAATTACTCAACTGTTGCACATTTAAATAATGTTAAAGAAAAAGGATACCTCAGGGGTACTACATAACTAACTACTTGCACAATACAGGTCAGAGAGTAGCTAGATACATTTTTAAAATATTCCTTCCTAAAAATCTGAAACATATCCTTAACAGACTACACTTTCCTTCATGAGTTTTTCTACTGGTGTAAATTTTACAGAACATTAAGAAAAGAG
Source organism: Frankliniella occidentalis (assembly GCF_000697945.3). Lineage (NCBI taxonomy): Eukaryota > Metazoa > Arthropoda > Insecta > Thysanoptera > Thripidae > Frankliniella > Frankliniella occidentalis. The sequence goes on along the minus strand of NW_026267174.1, from coordinate 271,534 downwards.
GAAACAGAAAACTAATACACATCATTGACCATAACCTATCTCACAAACAGTAAGATAACAAAGCAAGCGTACATGCAGTTTCAGGGGTAAATTTCAGCTGTTATTTGAAATAGCTTACGGTAGCGTAGTTATTATAGTTATAAAACACGATTAGCTATACTGACTTTCTTTTGTTGTCATGTTTTAAACGCAGAACCGGAATGCTATGTTGGTTAAAAGCATCTGTTACGATTGCATGACTCATTGAGGTGATCTTGCGGGACTGTTATTTTAATTATTGGAAACCATGTTTTGACACCAATATCAGATTATTTTTTTCTAAAATGCGCTGGTAATCAGCAAATAATAGCTACTTGGAAAGTAGAGTTAGGACTAGGAACTGGTATGCAACCTACCTCTTTGAGTCTCCATTCCTGCTGATTTCCCTATGTCAATTTCTTGATCAGAACAGTTGTTGCCACCCTCAGACGTCTCGGCCATGATTTTAAACCGTCACTCTCATACAGCAAAACATTGAAGGGCTCTGAGAAACATACTATGCCACGATATTGCCAATTTTTGCGAAAGAAAACGAACGTCCAGTAAACAAAAATATACAAAACACCACCTGATGATACAATGTGCCTTCTAGGAAACCCGAAGTAACGTTCTCTAGAAAAGCAGAAGACGAGAAGACGTATCGAGGTGGCCGAGCATGCTTTGTTTACGTGCGCGTGCGTGCGTGCGTGTGTAGTGTAGGTTAGCATTGTGTTTTGTGTATGAACTCTATAGTTTGGCAGACATTCCTTTGTAAAAGTTCATTCATGGGAGTAATCAGATCCAAAGTTTCCTACTTGTTCCATCAAATTGGTCTCAATCGAATTTTCTTTCACAGCTGCAAATTGTCTACTTCTTCAATCATGGCAAAAAGCAAATATGAATATGTTAAAACATTTGAGCAAGATGATAGGATTTTACCCAACACTTGGATCGTGGTGAGATTGGACGGAAAGAATTTCACTCGCTTTTGTGAGAAACATCATCTTGAGAAGCCAAATGATATGCGGGCGCTACAACTAATGAACAAATGTGCAACAGTTGTAATGCAAGAATTCCGAGAGATAAACTTAGCTTACGGTCAAAGTGATGAGTTTAGTTTTGTATTCCGCAAGGACGCAACGATTTATAACCGTCGTGCTGCCAAGATTCTGACGAATGTCAACTCGCTCTTTGCCTCGTCGTACGTCTTCTTTTGGAATATGTTCTTTAGTGATAGAAAGTTAATGTATCCACCAACTTTTGATGGAAGAGTTGTACTGTACCCTAGTGATACTAATTTGAGAGACTATCTCAATTGGCGACAAGCAGATGTACATGTCAACAATTTGTACAATACTACCTTTTGGATGCTTGTACTCAAACAGAACTTAACAAATAGCCAGGTAAAAGTTCATTCAATATTTCTATAATTGTGTACTCTGAACTCTCATTGAACTTAAGGGTATTAAGAATTTTCTTTTGTTTTAGGCAGAGGAACGACTTCGTGGTACATTGTCATCGCACAAAAATGAAATCCTATTTTCAGAATTCAAAATAAATTATAACAATGAACCAATAATGTTCCGGAAAGGGACAATTTTGATGAGAAAATCAGTTCACATTCCGCCGCCAGATGGGAAACGGAAGCAAGTTGTACTCCCATTTCACTGTGACATGTTTTCTGACACATTTTGGCAAGAACATCATGAGATTTTGGGATGTACTGGCGTACAGGTTTACACTGGAGATACCTCTGATAAAATAAATGAACTAAGTAATTTAACTATCCAAGAAACCTCTGTAAGTGCCCCTGATGAAGACTCGGGTAATGGTGATCAATTTCCGATTAAAGAAAGCTAGTATTCTTGTCTGAATATAACAGACAGCTTAATAAATGCTGTTAGCACAGGTAAAATAAATTGGTTTTATATATTTTTTTTTAAATATATACCTTTACTTTAAGAAATTATGTTTATTCAATCTCCACACCAATGTTTAACTCATGGCATTGATATCTTTTAGTTCCTAATCCACACATCCATTACACTTGATCCATCAGTTAATTTAGCTTGTATCCATAGATTCCTCAGCATCTGGAGCGGGCACTTTACGCACAATCTCTTCTTCCACTTGAATTGGAATCACACGCTGGTTCAACACAACTGTAGTACCTTTCTTGTACTTGTAAGAGTTGATTCTGAAAGACGATCAGATTACACGTTAGATAGGATAATGAGAAATAACCAGAAGTACCACAAAAACATAAGCAGTGATCACTAACCTTTGTCCCTTCTCATTGGCAACTTGGTAGGGTCTCAAAAAATCAACAGCTCCCTTGCGAATTACACAGAGATCAATATTATTACCAGATGCCAAGTCATTAAAAACACCAGCAGCCACTGCATCACGAACAAGTTGCTTAGCCTCCTCTTCCTAATGAAAGAAAAATAAAGTAATGTTTCAAATTAATTGGGATAAAAGATGACAGTACAATACATAGATATCAATCGAGAGGCAATCAAATAAAGGCACTTTATACTTACAGACATGTTAGGCTTCCAGCGAGACTCAAATACAGCCATAGCTCCAAGTGAGCCAGACCCCATAGTACAATATGGTAGATTGTCACTTGATCCATGTGGGTAAATATTATAGAGGTGAGGACCAGCATTATCAACTCCTCCCAAAATCAGCGCAGCTCCAATATGACCCTATAGTTGTTAATCACAGTTAGAGTGGAAAACTAAACTATCTAAAAGAATAACCTAGTGGGTTACTATGACATCTTGCAAACCTGGTAGCGGAACAACATCTGACGAAGCATCATATTTGCAGTGACTACAGGAACAACTCTGCCAGTATTCAAACGATGAAGCTCAAGCTGGGAACTGATTGATGCAGTGGTAAATTCAGTGTCTGCAGCAGTACCAGCACCACAACAGCTGAAAAGATTTACTTAATTAGTACAAATCAAGCCCTGAGACAAAATTAACAATTTCATGAAAAGCGTCAAGTAAAGATAACTTACTACATATTTGGAGCCATGTAATGAATTTTCTGACAGTTCTTGGATGCAACAATTGTGTCTTCAGTAGCACGGGTATCAGCTCCCAAAACAACTCCATCCCTAAAGACGGCTCCAACAATAGTGGTACCTGTCTTGGTGGCTTTGGGGGCAGGAAAGCCCTTTTTGGCTAAAAAGGCATTTCTGAAAATGAATGAGAGGAAAAAAAGCATACAAGTCAAAATAAGAAATTACATAGGACTCAATAACTCATTGTCTGTCAATCTTGAAAACAAACTTGGAAGTTTGTATATTACATATTTCGAAAGGTAGGCAGTTTAAAAGAACAAATCTGAAGAGAGAACCTAACCTATAAAGAGCTATAAAAAAGGGCAACGATTTTTGAAACAAATAAAAACGCACTTCCAGGAGAGCTGCATGAGCAGGTCACGTGAAATACATTACAATTTTATGGTATAAAAAGAAGCGAATTCAATACTCCCAGAAATAAATAGGCAAAGAGGAAAAGATGACATGACAGTGCAGGTTTTGTTTACCAAGTCACTTTATCGGTATAAATTTGATATAACAACGAGGCAGCACCACGGCTGTAAAGTGAGATATTAGGTCTATATTTTCAATGAATCAATTACCTTTGATGATTCTCAAAAGAGAAACCTGGAGCAGTAAATTCAGGACACAAAACAGATGCCATGGCGAAAATTAGAACTCAGCAACCGCAAGCAACCGGCCGCCGCTTGCGAGCTTGCGAATACAACTGTAACCTGCAACTGACACGACAGACGGAAGACCTCGGGCAGTCGTTGGTTGAACCGACAGAGGGGAGTTACCTGTTCTGTAAGCTGCAAATAATTATCTGTGTATATGGTCCGTCTGACGAAAGAACAGCACACCGACTGGCTGAAAAGCGTGGTGAAGATAGAGGCAACTGTGTTGTTCTTTCGTCAGTACGACTATAATACCTAGCTGTCAAGTCTGTGTCATGCTATTTTTTAATAGTTTTGAATGAAAAAAAACAAACTTTGCGGCATATTTTTATACTGATTCATTCCTTGGGCACTGGAGTATCACTATAGCTGATCTTCAATTAATTCATCATGGAACTAAATGACATTCTCTACAATAAAGCAGAATATGTGGAAACGGTGACAAACCTATTATCATAGGCTATACAACTCCTTATGGTAGTTTCCACTTTTCACCTTACTTTACTTGTAATTTTTTTACTTTTTACAGGCATCAGGTAACAAAGTTAGCAGGCAAACAGTTCTTTGTGGCTCACAGAACATTGTACTACATGGTAAAGTGATAGTGCAGTCAGATGCAATCATACGAGGAGATCTTGCTCACGTTCGAACTGGAAGATATTGCATTGTCAGTAAAAGAGCAGTACTCCGTCCCTCGTTCAAGAAGTTCAGCAAAGGGTACAGTCTTACCTCAATAAATTACATCGTTTATTTTATTCTGACGTTGAAAATCTTTTATTCTTATTGAATTTAAAACCCGTTTGTGTTTATCTGTCGACAGTGTTGCTTTTTTTCCTCTGGCAATGGGAGACCATGTCTTTGTTGGAGAAAACTCGGTAGTTAGTGCGGCAATGGTGGGCAATTATGTTTACATAGGAAATAATGTAGTTATTGTAAGTATTTTGATCATTAATGATGAAACTTCTTTGTTATGTTCCTCTTGAGTTCTTTAATTATCATACAATTGATATTCCAATTGATGTGAAATATGCTCATAACAGTATGAACTGCCTCTTCACTTTGATTTTAAATTCTTAATGGGACTCAATGTCATGTCAATGTTTTGCAAAATTAATTTTTTCATTTTTCATCCTCAGGGCCGGCGCTGTATTTTGAAAGATTGCTGCTACATTGAAGATAACACAGTGCTTCCTCCAGAGACTGTTGTTCCATCATTTTCTCGTTATGCTGGATCCCCTGGTGTTTGTGTAGGAGAGCTACCTGAGTGCACTCAAGAGTTAATGGTTGATTTAACAAAAAATTATTACCAACACTTTTTACCAGCTTCTCAATAGCTGCCTATTGTTTTGCTTCTTTGCATTCTTACTGTGCTCAGTTAATTTGTCTTACATTATAATTTATTTGTTATTCATTAAACTACCCCAAAAATATTTTGCATCAATCTTTTTGAAAAGGACTATTCAACAAACCAGACAATTGTACTTGAAAAGCAAATATAGGGCAAAAACATTGTATACAACTGTAAAGTTCTGTTACTCATATTTTCCAAAGTAAAGTTTGTCCATATTTTTCAACCAGTTATGAGAGCCACACATCCGATTCATTACAAGATATTTAAACGTGTAGGGGTTGCAATTACGTTGCTCTTTAAGTTCTTCAAGTTTTTTCATTGCCAGCAGTGTCTTCTGATCAACTGCAATAGCATCAAATGGCATTATATCTGCTAGTTTTGATAACCATGGTTGGACCTGAATAAAAATAATAATAAAAAAACAAGGATAAGAAGGGAAAAAACTAAGAAAATAATTATTTGCTCAAATGGTTTTAACAAACCTCATCAAAAGAGCATTTGCCTCCAACTTCAACAATGATTCGCCCCGCCTTCACAGGAGTCACATAATGATCTATAGCACCCTTTCCACCACCATGTCTTTTGCCAACACCCTGTAATAAGTTGGATCATGTCAGACTGAAAATTTGTAAACTGCAACTTTACTTGGAAGGTGACATACTTACCCTCTTTGTAATAGGTTGCCAAGGGTCATCCACTCTCCAGACTGCAAACATTCTGTTGGTATCCATTTTCTTGCCGATTTTCATGCGCAGCATTTCGAGATGAGAATGCTTTAATCTACCTCCTGTCAAGGCCTGTAAGTATTTTGGCATTGAGAAAGTAATTACACAGTATTCCGTACCTAACTTAGGAAATAATGTAGTTAGTATCAGATAAAAAAGCTGCCATGCGGATGTTGAAACATCTCGCAAACTGAGGTTTTAGCTCACCATTATACCAAATTGTTCGTGCAAAAGTGCATTATGAACTTCTTCAGGGCCCCTCATAAACTTCAGATTTTTTTTCATTTTAATGTGTCTTTGACCAGGTCCTAACATTGGCACTTTCAGGAGCATAGGGAGTTTCGGCCTTTCAGGAATTACAATATCTAGTATGGAAAATAAGTGAAAGTAGAACAATAAATGTGTATGAGGTGACAACAAATGCAATCAATGATAGGGTAAATACCTGAGTAATCATCAGGAGCCGTAAGATAATTCGTCTTCCTCAATCTAACAGAAGAAGTTGACATCGAATTCCAGCCTGAATAAAATGTAGCAACACATATCAAAGTAAAAATTGCCATACAAGGATAAGGTTAGTACACAAGATGTTGAGAACTGAAACTTTAAGATAAACTGATCTTTAGCTAGCAGACAATTTTCAGATGTGCAAAATAATTTTTTTTTAAATAAATCATATTATTTATAGGAATTTTTATGAACAATACCATACCATGCTTCAGTAGAGAGGTTTGAAAGTGTACAGTTTGAAAAACACTTCTGACAGCAGGTAGCATGTTTCTTAAATTCATGTTACAATCCAAGATTAAAATTGGAAAGATAGAGGTTAGAGTAATGGAGCATCTAAATCAAAATATAAGACACTGTTGGCCACGAGGGAGACAACAGAACTGTTTCTCATACCAACCCGTACAACCATTTGATAGATAGCGAAGGGCAGAACTGCCGGAACCATTCTTAGCTCATTCTGTAATCAATTAAGTCTCACCTCTAAAATGACGTGCGTTGCAACGATTTTTACAAGTCCAGATAAATACGGACAGGTGTGTTTCATTAACAAAGGATGATGGGTTGGCAGTTTTGACTCATCGTCTGCTTCTGTCTGTCCTCTGCTGTCGAAAGAAAACGCGGTGCAGCATCAAATCGGCAGCTGTCGCTGTGGTTGCTCATATTTAGAATTGAGCAGTACTTTACATCACCTTTTTCAAGAACCCCGGAAAAGATATTTATTGGATTAAATGGGTGAGTCTGACATTATGGCATGTCATAGCGGTACTGTGCATAGTAAAGGAAGATATTATTTGACAAACCATAGTCTGCTCGGCATGTGGTGGGTTAGATTTAGCAAACAACTTTAACTTTAGCTCACTTTCATATTTGTAGTTTTATGGATCTAAAACAACATTAGTGCTGTAGAAACCTAAGTACTCGGCAAGGCGCGCTATGGTATACCTATCACTCATAATCATTGACTAGTGAAAAGTGGCACTACATTAAGACTGTTTTGTTTTTATTCTTTTCAGAAATTTGAATCAGACGGTCGTTTTCTTCCTATTTTATCAAAATGGAAACCACTAATGGAAATGGCAAGTCCAATATTTTAATTATGTACTTATTGTTAAAGAAAAAATATATCCATCATGTTTACAGTTTTGCTACATAATTTACCCCTACATATTTTGTTTATATAGACATCCTAAGAAGATCTCGTCGCCTTCGAAATGTTGTCCCAGAGCTTCATGGCTTGGTGGGACCAGAACGAACCCCTCCAAAGAAAAAAGTTGACAACAATAATGTGAAAAAGGACCTCTATTCTTCATCTGATGATGATGAAGATAGCACTGATAAAGACACGTCTGAAACTGAGAATTCTGACGATGGACTCAAAGACTTTAATGGCATCAATGATTTTTTTCCCTCTGATGGAAGAGAAAAGCAGACTAGGCAGTTCACCAATCCTTCAAAAATTGGTCTGTCCAGGTTGAGAGTTAAGGCAACTCCATTAGAGCCATTTACGCAAAATAGGAAGCAGAGTAGCAGTTCTATTGTTTCTCGGAGGAAAGTGGCTTTTGAAAACTTGTCAGGTGTAAAGGAGCCACAGTGTACAAGGTCCTCCAATATTCCACTAAATGGTGTGAGGCTTCCTACCTCACAAGTTCAATCTACAGCAAGTGGTGGAGTAATTAATTTGTTTTCTAGAGTTTGTCCCTTTATCTTTGTTAGTCTTATTATTATTTTTTATTTTTGTTGTTGTTCTTATATGACTGAAACTAAGACCGGATGTAACAGTTCAGAACTGAAGCAAAAATTTCCTAGGCAAACTCCAAAACTATGGAATTACGTAGAGTCAAGCAGGTCTAATTTTAAACCTTTTGTGCTGCTTCTTCTCCACGACAGTCATGAAGATGTAGCTAGTTGCCTAGCAAAGCAGATTGCTCAAGATGTAGCTTGCCATAGGACCCAAAATTTTAGTGAGCCAAAGATTCTTAATGGACGCAATGGACGCAATGGTTTAAACCGTAACATTCTCATGTCAATCAGACAAGAGCTAGAATATAGTAAGTCATTGGTTGTTTTGAATGTGGAAGATATGGATCCTGGTGTTGCTGGCTTCTTCCATTATATCCTTGATGTAGAGGATCCTTGGGTGCATGGTGGGGTGTATGTCCTAACACTGAATATCCCCAATATTAATTCAAATTCAATTAATGCTTATGCTTCTGTTCGGAAATTTCTTATGGAGAAGTGGGCAAAGCATATTGAAGAAGACAATATAGATCCACTCATTACTAGGTTTGGTAATCAAGAATATGTGGTGAAAGAGGATAGTAACCCTTGTCATTAGAGTTACACTTCTGTATCATAGTTCATAATTTTCTCCACGTACTTCTAGCATTATATGTGCTGTTACGCTGTTTATTTTTTCCCCTTGTTTCTGTTGTTTTTTGTCTCTTGCGTTTTGCTTGAGAAACTGTTAAATGTTATAATTTGTAAATAAAAAAATATTTTGTTTTACAATTTAAGTAGTATTATTTATTTAATTTTTACCTAGTTCTGAGCATTGTTTCTCTTGGCATTGTTAGGCCCTGTTGAAATTTTAAACAAAAGTATCTTATGCTTTATATGTTCTTGAGATATGTTATATGTTCCCAGGATATGGTTTCGTCATCATGAAGTCTTCAAATCTGCCGCTGCTAGCCTCCAGTAGTGTTTTGTTTCTTGTTTAGGGCGTGTGAAGTGTTTTTGTTTTTGATGTTTTTGTTTTTGTTGCTGTGTTTTGTTGTTTTGGGTTGGGCGTGTACGACGAGTACCAATTTATACTTATATTTTTCCTACTTGTCTGTACAACTTTTCTATGAAATACTAGGTTCAGCCACAGCAAAAAACTATAATTTTATAGGAAATGGATTCACTACGTGTGTGTTTATTTTGGTGTATTATTGGTCTTTGCCTGATAAATATTTGTAAGTACTTGTTTCTAACCCTTAAAATAACTCTTCTATCAACCACATTCATGTTTCTGTTTCTGTCTTTCCTGTTTCAAAAAGCTCTTATTTCTACTGTCCTTTCGTATTTTATGTATAAAACTCCATTGGTTTCCCATTATTTCACTATTCATTTCACAGCTTAATATCTTGTGTATCTCACTTTTCAGGTTTAGGTTTGGAATGTTATGTATGTGACAAACAGAAAGGAAATGATGAAAAGTGTATGAAGACGATTAAAGTTTGTGAGCCAGGTGACGACATGTGTCTAACAGATTTTCGCTGGGGAAGTAAGTACTACTATTTATGAATCATTTATTTCTATTGTTGCCAACTAGAAAGATAACAATTTTTTGACCATTTAGGTACACCGTACTGGGAGCTTGGAGCACCTAAACAGTATTATGTGTCCAAGAGGTGTGCTACCAAGAACGAATGTGAACGAGAGAGAAAAGACAGAATGCCTTATTGTAATTATGTTTGGTATCTAGATTGGAAATGTTCTGATTGCTGTTCTGGTGACCGCTGCAATTATTTTGTCATAGTAAGTTATCAAGTTTTCTATCACAAATCAAAAGTAATTCGACCTGTGGTGAAGAGTTAACAAATAACATACATTTTTCCATTACAGTTGAGTGGCAGTTTGGCTAAGGCAAGTGCAATGGTACTGTCAATAAGTCTGCTCTCAGTTTTTGCTGTCGGAAGATGGATTGTTGGTTAATTATCCATTCCTAATTATGAACCTACATTTTTGGAATGAAGCGATGAAATTCAAAGAAGCACTTAATTTTAATTTTACTGAAGACTGTTCATCGGAAGTTCTGATAAACATGATAAACACATATTCAAGTTTCATTCCACATCTATAATTATTAAGTGTCTTTGAAAATTGTGGTACTGAATACTTTTTATCAGTTTTTAATGAAAAAATCAATTTTACTGTTGATCTAGTGAAGTAATTTTTAACTTTGATATTTTTATATACATCTGCGTAATAGGCTGGTTATGCAGTATTTATCCGTCCAATTTTGTACTACCTAGGGATATCAGCCCAGGGCCCAGGGCTTTTTTCTTGTATCTAGCTTATATTCAGGCTTATATAGTAATTGTATTTAATTTGTAAGAATGTTACCCTAATAGTATTGAATTTATGTCCTTTAGTGTCCTGCACTTCAAAGCACAAAATGACCCCCCCCCCCCCCAAAAAAAAAAACAAAAAAAAAAACAACAACAACAAAACTAATGGTTTGTGTTTTGTAAAATACTGAAATAGTATTTCTCAATCTTTATGATTTGCTTTGAGTTGAGTATTTTATTTTACCGAGCAACATTTTCATGTAGATTTTAATTATGAATGAGGAATTGTTTTATCGGTATCTGTTAAGGACAGCTACTATAATAGAAGAATCCTCATCTCTTGCAGGTATTTTAAATTGGTACTTCTATTAAGTACTGATGCCAAATTTTTGGGGTGAAATTTAGGCAGAGAATAGAATCTGTTGCAAAAGTGGACATAGATTATGTGGTGCTTCTGCTTTCATGAGACACTCGTCAGCACCCATCAAGGGGTTCCAAAATTTCCTCATAATTTGTTAAAATGCATTAGCACTACTGAAGAAGGATGTCGCTAATAGCACACCTAGGCTTCATCAGTAAAAAAAAAAAGAAAAGAAAAAGAAATTGAAGTGATAAGTGGGTTGTCTTAATGGAGTGGCATAACTGTGTTCAAATTATGTTTTAATTGATATGTATATGATATTTTGGATATAATTTTAATAGATCTCCTTGGAATACTTATTCTAAAGAAAAAGAGCAGGAGGATTGGCCAGGAACTTGACAATTTGTTCAGGCCTCGCCACCTGCTCTTGTCCAATCACAGTTGATAACAAATCTCATTTTATTTTTCTGGCCTTCTTAGAGTTAAGTCTTCTATTTGTCCGTCCATATTGTGCAGTTAGACTTCTATGCTTACTGTGATTGTGAAGTGCCTTACTATTACAGTCATTCCTGTATATTGTTTCAGGATCTCAATGTAGTTTTGATGAATTGTAGGATGTTAGTTCATAACATTACTAATTAAATTGTTCTTTAAAATCATGTCTGTCTTCTTATTCTAATTCAGGGTTCCCACAAGAATGTAAAAGTGAAATTCCCTGACATTTACAAGACAAGTCTGAATTTCCTTGATAAGTTTAGCAGTCAGAATGCAATAAGCAAGACGAACACCTCAATTCCCTGACTTGTGGCAACCCTGCGATTCCTGATAATATATTGAACAGGTAGCCTATCATGCAGTTCATAACCTGCTGTCAATGAAGTACAACATCCAACCGACATTACTTTTGAGCTATCAATTTGCTTAATGATGATTCCATCTACTCACCATGCAAAAAACTACATTTATCTTGAGAAATTCCAAAATTATGTAGAATTCTCACACGTAATAAATCAAAATAAAGAACCAACATGAACTTTTGAAAACTCAGATTGCTAGGACATTGGGAAAGGCACATGAATTCTTAATTGGTTGAGTCAAGGGATTTCAAATAGAAAGATCATAAATGGGTTTTTGAAGTTTAATTAACAAGATAGGAATACACATTTAGATGATACCAATCTTGTTGGCTGAATCAAGGGCATCAAAGTCTCTGGTGAGTCTGACGTACGCCTTCTTCTTACCGTCGGGCCTAGAACAGAATAAACATCAATTAAATCTTACACAATAGCCTGTTAACAATCACATGTACTGTAATGTGATACATACCTGATGAGTGTGTTAACCTTGGCAACATCAATATCATACAGCTTCTTGACGGCAGCCCTGATGTGGTGCTTGTTAGCCCGGGTATGAACGATGAACACTAATGTGTTGTTATCTTCAATTTTCTTCATGGCAGCCTCAGTAGTCAGGGGGAACTTGATTATATTGAAGGCGTCCATTCTGTAATAACAAAACTTAGTCCTCTAGGTCTAACAAATGTGCAAGAAGAATAAATGGCAGACCAACTCACCGGTTTCTCCGTGGCACTGATTTACGGGCATATTTGGGATTCCTTGGTGGCCTAAATGTCTTGGGGAGATGGAAGTGCACGGAAGGCCTCACTTTCCGAACTCTGGTGCCATGGGGGCCCTTAATGATCTGCAAGGAACAAGCAAATAAATGTAACAGGTGTATCGGGAGAACAAGAGTTCTGGCTGATTGAAATCACTCATCAGAAATAGTTTAAGTGGTTTCACAAACAGTCAAAGAGATTCCCACTAATTCTCATCACAGTATAAGTTCAATATCATTTAATCTTTGCATCAGTAATTGTTGGGTATTTTCACACAGTATCAAAGAGATTCCCACAATTAATATCATCATAGCAAAGATCTACACTTCGAAGTTCACACGTACCTTCTTCTGAACTTTAAGAGCTCTCTGGACTGCACCAGGCTTTACGCTCTTGACGCCCTTCTGAGCCTTGGGTGCAACACCTTTAACAGGCCTGGCAACAGTCTTCTTGACTCCAGTCTTCGCCCCCTTGGCAGCGGCTCCCTTTGCTACAGGTTTCTTGACTGCTCCCTTGCCCGCTGCCTTGGCGGCAGGCTTGGCAGCTCCCTTGCCAGCTGCCTTGGCAGCAGGCTTCGCAGCTCCCTTGCCAGCTGCCTTGGCAGCAGGCTTGGCAGCGGGCTTCGCTGCAGGCTTGGCCTTCGCATCTTTAGCAGCAGGCTTGGCAGCTGCTGGTTTGGCCTGCTTGGGGGCAGAAGCACCAGATGTACCTGCAGCAGCTGCAGGCTTCTTCTCAGCCTTTTTGGCTTCGGGCTTGGCAGCGCCTGCACAAACAAGAACACATGGATGAGCCCCTCAAGAACTGAGAAAATAGCTGTGATCAATTTAATATCGATCTGTTTGAACACACGAATTGCACTAGTAATGTTATAAGACACCAATTAGAACGAAAAGCCAATTTAGAGAATGACACGAGCACTTCAATGTAACCCTAACGAACGGCACGCAAGTGATGCCGAGTGGCACAACACAAACAATATAGGTTAGGATACATTCACCTAGTACCTAACACAATGCGATCGGTTTCATAATGACACGCACATCAACGAGAAAATTTTGAAATAACGAGGAGGGATTGAAGCCGCAGGTGTTGCGACGAGTTCAGATACACCATAAATAACCGAAAGACACGCTCGGCCATGTGGCCATCACAGTTGACTCGGCATTTACAGGGTCTAATGACCCAATTCAAGACAAAAAGTGTAGACCGAATAAATGGTACAACATCAATTAAAATAAACAGCGGTCTAACACCCAATAACTGCAAAAATTAAAGTATTTACCAGCTTTATCGCCCGGCTTCGATTGTTTCGGTGGCATTTTGGAACAGAAAGGAGACAGGAAATCGCTGCAAAGGAAACGTGGTGAGAAAGGAAGGTTTGTTCACGAATACCACATCCCTCAGACTGCTGTGCGTCGCAGAGTGCCCCCGACTGGTCAGTTATAGTTTCGATTTTAGACACCGGAAGCGCTCTAAGAATATCCGGCTGTTTGGCGGAAAGTTTAAATGGGACCAGTCTTGCCATCTCATGCATAGTGGCCAGATTTAATCGGACGGTCCTTCACACAAAACCGGCAAGACTTGTGATTTTCAATGAGTGCTCTACATGTTGATCTGAATAAAATCCACATCCCCGTGCACAATCAAGGGCAGAATGTATGATCCGAAAAACGGGAATTCATTCTTGCTACCCTGTTTCATAGATATTCCGTAGAATCAAACGGCGTATTTTACAAGGAAGGGCACATAACTATTCTCTTCGTCATAACGAAAATACAAAATACAAAGCGTGACCCCGAACCAAAACTTTGTTGAAGGTGAAATATCGTTTGGAAAGAACCGTCGAAACGTCACCTGAATCTTGCCTGAATCGGGCGGGGAGTGCCGGAAGCTACCGGAAGGACGAAATGTTGTTTCGTTGTTTCTGTCTGTCGACCCGTCGCCATTTTAGCGACGAGACAGAAGAGTTCGTCTTCAACAAGAAAATCGTCGTTTGACGACGGGAAGGGGCTTTCTGCTCCTTGAAGCACATTTATTTGGCCTATCCACCAACCCATATATTTCAAGTGATAAGTAATACCGTTTAGAGGTATTTTTTATTCCCACACCAAGATTGAAACATGGCTTGCTGAAAATGTCGGCCGTGAAGCTGAGTACCGTTTCTCCATGCGGAGAAGTGTTCTCCACCGTGATTGCTGTAGATGTTAGAAGAATACATAATGGAAAAAAAGCCAGTCCGTTCGGTTCAGGCCCTTGGCAAGGGGCCGGGAACTGACACCAAAAAAAGCCAAGGTAAACAATGGGTTGTCACCAACCCGACTCCTCTGCCACTTCGCTAGCAGCCCATATTTTTTCCTTTGAGATCCTAGTTCTGTATTTTATAACTACAAATGCTCGCGCTCTCCATAGTATTTGACAACTTGAAGAGAGTCCACCTCAAGCCTTCCTCGTTCAATGTCCTATTGTGTAATACCATTTCCAAAAGGTGACTGTGACCCTTTTAGTCCAATCATCACGACGTCACAACCTGGTCGTAGAGCTGTATCTTTGACCTGTCAAGACCCATTGTGGTAGCTTTTCCTCACGGAACATGGCATTTCTAACGTTGTACGTCAGCTCTGACCACTGACTTCAGCTGTCATCCATCTATATTTTCCCCATGCTACTCACAACCTAATGCCAAGTTCCCCTCTTCTCCCCACCCCTCTGAGGTTGAGTTTACTTAACCCTTCCTCACTGTGACTATTGCGTTGAGTCTGTAATCGCCCGCATTCCTTTTTTTACCCCCAAATTTTAAACTAAAAAATATTGAAATCTTAGTTCCACCCAAGATTTTGGTATGATGCAACACCA
>NW_026267174.1:244721-247396 GCF_000697945.3 Frankliniella occidentalis | reverse complement strand
GGTGCAGAAAACATGGTCGGTATGGGGACGGAGGAGAAGGGAGGGTGGGGGTGAAATTCCTTCTGCTCTTTACTGCCTAAGAGATGGTTGTTCGTGCTCGGAGACACGAAGTAGCAGCAGTATTCAACATTCAGAGGAGTTCCTGTTGTGCGGTCTAGCCATGGTATGGTAGATCTACCGCCAGCTTAGGATCACCCAGAAACTAGATCCGTCATTCGCCTCAACGAAACTGCAAAGTAGCTAAGTTTGTCATTAGGAAGCTCTCGAAGCGCCTGGTGGGTAGGCAACATCCTGGTTGTGGTGCATGCGTGTACCGCGGTGTGGCCTACCCCGAGTATCGCAGGCGCTTCGCTTCCGTAATTTGCCGAATGAATCTGAGAAAAATGGATATAGTTTTCGGTCGATCCCTCATCTGAGCGTCCTGTCCGTCTGATCATCGATAACACAGTGTCAAGCGGGTCATTCTCAAAATAAAGTCACGAGTGGACTTACTCAAAAATTAATTTTACATTAAAGAAGAATATGGCACGAATCAATGGGATGTAGGGTGTCTCACGAGCCCCGAACACTTGGTTGTTAGACTGTACTACACGCATGCGGGCTGAGCTGCTCTTGCCTCATCCTACTGGTCTCTGCCTACGAGTAGGCACACACACATACACACACGCCTGGATGCCGTGAAGTCCAAACGTCAAAATTCCCACATGGAAAAAAATGTAGCCATAGTGTAGCAGTGCCAATCTGCTATACTTTAAGTATAGCAGAATGGCACTCAACACTTTTGGTTACACCTTAATCCATGCGGGAATGTGCCGGAATCCGTCGTAAACACTGCCGTGTGCGTGCGTGCTCGTTTGGTGACCGACACCGACACACACAAATGTACCATCGGAAAATACCCTTCACTCCCCGACTTCCCCCCCACCTGTCTCTCAATTGGACCATGAGGTTTGCTGTGCGAGTCACTTGCTCGCACTACCAGCCCCGCCCCTCTTCCCTGCTCTTTCCGCTCCCCTATTTCTAAGTAAGCGCGCTTTTCCCACCCACACGGACCTTTGCCGCCCGCCGCTGCTCCTTCCCCGCCCCCTCCCCGCTACACAGCTGCGTGGCATTTGAGACTGCTCGGCGGCGTGGCCAGAGGGGGTTAGGGGTGGCGGCCGGAGCAGCGGGGTGGGGCCTCTGGGGTTGGCGAGACATCCATGGTATGCGGGGGTGGGTCCCCCGCCCGCTCCGCTCCCTCCCATATGACCCCCCACCGGACCGGCCAGGGCAGCCCCGCAGGGCAGCCCAGTGAGTGATGCCCTCCTCTCCCGGGCTCCCCATCGGCTCTGCTCTCGCATTTTGAGACTCGAAACGCGGAGCCGAACCGAGTCAGTGTCGTCATTACAAGGCTGCGTTTTTTGTGTTTTTTTTTCAAAATTAGCGTGATTAGACGATGGGCGGACGGAGATAGCCGGTTGATGGGGTGCATTGAAAAGAGATTAACTAGCTGAACCAACCAAGAGCTGGGTAGCTATAGAACCCTGGCTGTGTAGCTTACCGTTAAGCCTTTGCCGCAATATATTTCAAGGTACACGGCCAATTCTTAGCAACACAGCTAAATCATTTATTCTTCCGTAGCTATTGCCTTAAGCTATTGTAGCTAGTCTTTGTTTTCCGTTGTGCTGGTGCCGGGTGTGTGCTTTTGGTCACGTCGTCCCCCTCCTGACACAATAACGGCAAGCAGCAGGTGAAACGAGGGGAGGGTTCGGAGCATGCGGGGAGACTGTCCTCGGGCCCGGAGAGCTGGCCCGGTCGTGCGGTGCTCGATGGGTTTGCGGACTTGTAGAAACAAGCATCAGAACCCCCCTCCCCCCCCCTTTTTCCTTTTCCCTCTCGAGACTCGACAAGCGGGCCAGATAGATTGAGGGTCGACTCAGAGAAGAAATCGCCAAGCTTGCAGCTTCCACCAGCCAGCCATTATTTCTACTGCTCTCTTCTAAAGAGAGCGGAGCAGGGGAGCGCGGTACTTGAGAGAGGAAGAGGGAAAGAGAGAGGAGAAGGGGAGCGAGAGAGAGCGAGAGGCAGAGCGAGAGAGAGAGAGCTTTGAAACAAACTAGCGAGGCAGAGCTTGCTGGAAGTACGTATGAATGCATTCCCGTCTCCCGAGCCCCGTGTCGGTCTTAACGATCAGCGCACTTCACTTTACAGTGATGGGGGAAAGGGGAGAGGGAGGGAGGGGGAGAGAGGGAATGGAGGGTGGGAGTTGGATGCGACCTGGATCGTGATTTCACGTTCTCAAGTGGCGTAAGCGTAGCAAAAGTTCGTCACAGAGACGGTTTTTCACGAGGTCTATCACAGGTTTTCATTTTTTGTTTCTTCTGTTTTATCTCAAACAAGCGAAAAGCGAGGCGTACCCACATATGGTTTGAGGAAGGGCTAAAATGGATGAGGCACGTTGACATGGCTGGGGTGGGGCAGGCGGAGCGCGGGCGGACTGGGAGGAACGGGGCGGATGCAGACAGGTTTATTGCCGTGTGTTGTAGCACAATGCCTGCGCTGCGCTCGTCGAGCCGGCCAGCAGTCTCTCTCTCTCTCTCTCTCTCTCTCTCTCTCTCTCTCTCTCTCTCTCTCTCTCTCTCTCTCTCTCTCCCCCTCTCTCCCCGCTGTAATCACCCCCGCGGACACAGATTGCC
>NW_026267174.1:237461-244671 GCF_000697945.3 Frankliniella occidentalis | reverse complement strand
CTAGCTCTTCTTTTTTATTTTTGTGAAATGAAACAAAACAACAACCCAAAATTACATTATTATTATAACTCTTTATTAGCTCATTAACATTCTCAATTTTTATTCTTAGGTAACAATATTCTTATTTATCCCACTCATGTTCTCTGTGATTTCTGCTTTGGCTGTTGTGATAGAATGAAGTAAGTTTTAAAAGACATCCAAAATCCAAGACCCTTTTTTTGCAGATGGAGCTGGTGGAAAGGCTTTCCCCCGCTCTTCCAGAAGACGTGAAACAGCAGGAGCAAGTGCTCCCAAATATGACCCGGTTCGGAAACCAACAGCACAGAAAGGAAAAGCTTTTGACAAGAGACCTCGACCTCGTGGACCTTATTTGGAGGGTAGAAAGGAGGGTCCCCAGGTACAGACAAAGCTTGAATTAATTTTGAAGTTGGCTGTTATAGAACCAATGTTTCATCCAGAATTCCAACAATCTCTGCTTTTTCTCTCTAAAATTTCAGATAGCAGCAGAGGAGATGGAGTATGGCTCTGTCATAGCTCCAGGAAGCAAGAAGCAAAACTTAAATCATTTGTTGAATTTTCATTATGCTCCAAGAGAGGGAACAAGCAATCAGCATTGGCGACACCATACCAACAGTGGCCATGGCTCTGGATTGGCACGTTATTTCAGGGGAACTCCTCACAAATACAACAAAGAGCAATTTTTGCAGGCTAAGTTAGTTTCTGTGATCTGTTTCCAGTTTAACTGGTCTTTTTCTTAAATATGTAGTTTTATAAACCTATCGCCTACTTTTTCTTCTAGCTGTCAGTTTGCTGTCAAATCAGATGGAGATTATAAGCAATATCTATGCAACCCAGATCAACTTGTTGATTGGGATCTTGTGGAGCAAATAGTGAGTGTGACATCTTTTTAATCTGCTCTCAATTAAATCTTTTAAGTCACATTTTCAAATTTTATTTTTATTTTAGCGTGTTATGAGTCCAGAAGAAACAAACTGCCCCATTTGCCTCTACCCACCAGTGGCAGCAAAGATGACACGCTGTGGCCACATTTTCTGTTGGTCTTGCATTCTGCATTACTTAGCACTTTCTGACAAGTCCTGGCGCAAATGTCCTATCTGCTATGAGTCAGTCCACAAACGTGATCTGAAGAGGTAGCTTTTACTTTTTCCTGTCTACTTACAAGTATACACTTTCCGTATGATAACTGTAATATTGTTATTTCAGTGTGCTGGCTTTGAAACCTACAGCATTTTCTGTTGGTGGTGAGATAACAATGCGTTTGATGCGCCGTGAACGGGGTTCACTTGAAGCTGTTCCAGTTGAACAGTGGGATCTACGTCCTTCAGTGCCTCTGCTGTCTGTTTCTGAATCAGCTGTAGACACATTCTATGCCAAATTGCTTTTAGCTGATTCATCTGATGTATGTTTGACTCAAATGAGTAATCTGTCCATTTAAATGAAATTTTACAAAGCTATAAAACAGTATGTTATTTTTTCAGGTGCTTAAGATAATGGATGGTGAGAAGGCAGCCCTTCAAGAACAGCTAAAAACTGATAACGGGAGCCCAGAGGTGTGCTTTGTGGAACAAGCCATGGAAATGTGGCTTGAGAGGGAGGCTCTAGTGAAGGTATATACTGTATAATTTTTTTTCTTTTCACGTCTAAATTTCAGTCCTAACTTACATTTTACCCTCAGGGAGTTAAATTGGACCGCTCAGTATCAGATCTAAAAAAAGCAGAGTTGTTGAATGAGCCTCAAGAGGTGTATACTACCATGGCAATGGTAGAAGAAGGGGCGTCTGGGGAAATATCTGAAGCAAAAGACATTTTCAATGGTGCCGCAGTCACAGTGGACAAGAAAATTGAGAGGCAAGTAGCAACAAAACAAAATTAACTATAATACAGTTACTGTCTTTTGTTTCTAACTTTTCTTTCATTTACAGACCACGTTTGGAAAGCACTAGCAGTGAAGATAATGGGACGACCATAACAGCTGAGGATCTTGAACATAGTACCTTGAAACAACCCCTGAAACATTTTTATTTCTATCAAGGTTAGTATTATAAAATTGCTTTGTTGATGTCATTTTGACTGCTGGGCAGTTTTCACTTTGTGAAATAAACTAATTATCTTATTCTTACTTACTCTGAATTTAGCCATGGATGGACAGCATATTTACCTTCATGCTCTTAATGCTCGGATGTTGGAGATGGCATATGGTTCTCTTGAAAAGTGTCCTTTAACAATTTCTGGGTGCATTGTGGAGAAAGAGATGGGGTCCATGACTGAAGACTTGCGCAAACGTCTTCGTTACATGCAACACTTGCCTGTGACCTGTCAGTTTGAAGTGGTTGAACTAACTCTTGATGAGTCTATCATTCCACTTGAAATACTTGACATATTCAAAGAACAAGTAGAGACTCGCCGTCGACGTCGGCAGAAGCGAGATCGGGAAGAGATGCGTCGTGAGAAGAAGATAAATGATGAAGAAAACAGACGCTGGGGAAGGCACCCAACACCCCACATACGAATTGCTTCTCACCATCATTTTCCAATTTGTGGCAATGAGTCATCTCCACCTTCGTAAGTTGAAAGTTTTTATGATGACTAAGTTTTTATGCCCTTCTTTTTGTTCGTTGATTTTTCATTTTCTGTACATACTAGGTCGTCTGTACCAAAGTCACCATCAGTTTCCAGTCTTGCTAGCACTTCTACTCAATCCTCTCTGAACATCTCTGTTGAGAACTTGAATTTAGATGGGCCTCAAGAGGTTGAGCAATATCCAGCAGTTGGGCAAGAAACTCCTACTGACAGCAATGGTCCATCATTTGCACAGGTATGGCAACCGCATTTACTTATTAAGTACTTTTTTAAAAATGCATAAAATTAAATTGTTACCACTGGTTACCAACTAACTTTCAACTGTGTTTGTATTGTTTTTAGATGTTACGCACTGGAAAGAACTCATTTTCCAGTAGAGCAGGTTGGAACCGCCAGTCGACCCCTCTCACTCAACCAATGTTGAGTTCTCCAGCTCACAGACAACGCACAGCATCTGATAGCGAGCCTGAGCCTGAAGGCTATGTTCCAGCTCCAACATTCAGTCAGAGCTTCAGTGATGCAATAGCTATTGCTTTAGCTAAATCTGAGGGACCTTCCCATGAAGCTAATGCAGATCTATCTGGAGGTGGAAAGAAAAAGAAGAAACAGAAACCAAAAGTTCTGTTTTCTACTTCAATGGCCTTCTCAGGCAAATGAGAATAATACTCGTACTCTTGGCTAGTTGTCACATGTCCATGTCGCTTGTTTGTTATTATTTTGATTGAAATAAAACAAAAATGGGGCCTTTTAATGTTGAAAAATATTAAACATATTTCTTTTTCAAAAGACTAAAACCTAAAAAAACATTGTTTTTATTTTAAAAGGTAGTTTTCTTCACAAATAGTTGAAGGGTCTTATCTAGTTTGCTCTGTTACTTGTAGATTTTTACCAGGGGCACAATTGTCAAGACTACATATAGTAGATACGCCTCAAAGCATCTTCAATGGTTTTCTTTGTGAAGACTGATGTGCTCATTTGTCATTCATACTCACTCTCTGTAAGCAATCATATCTTTTCTGAACGCTAGATTAAATTGCCTTTACGTTTCTGGTCCTTGAATTTGATTGTAATTTATTTTGTTAGGGCTGAACTTTATTATAATTTTATGCAATTCTTTGTGATATGATGGCAAGATAAATCTTTCAGAGGGGAATGAATTAGTGTATCCTACACTAACTTCTTCTTTACTTCTATTTGACATTTCTTGCCATTTGGGATTTTATTTGTGTAGGGAATGACTTATGACATGGTCTGTGATTGTAATACAGTAATGGTAAAACCTACTGGGATGCCTCGGACCCAGTGGGCTCTTTTACCAGAAGCTACAGTGTATTGTTAATTAAAACAAATTCTGATAATAAAAACTTTATCTGTGCAATCAAGACATTCAATTTTATCTCTATCAAAACCATTGTCATTTGACTGTTCAATACAGTTGATATAGCATCTATACTAGTCATTTATAATTTATACTAATCATATATAATAATTTATATTATGGTGCAACTGTGGCATTAGTCCTCTACACAGCTTGTGTAATTGTTGCTCACAGCCATGTAAAGTAGTTTTCTATACACCCATTGAAAGCACCACAATTTTCCATACTCTAAAGAAGAAAATACTTGTCTAAAGACAGCTCAGCAAATCTCATACACAACCCAACTCTTGACCAAAACATTTGGAGTGTGTCTTTTTTTCTGAGAAGTAAGATGGGTTGTGGCTGCAAAAAAAACATTTGCAATAACAAAAGGTGCAAGTGTGTAAAGACGGAGGGAAAAAAGTGTGATGAAACATGTGCTTGTGATCCGCACAAATGTGAAAATCGTAAAGAAGTAAACATTACTGTTGTACATAATCTTGGAGGTGTTTATAGTAGTTTTAGTAGATTTATTATGACCGTTAATATTGTTTGTTTTTTGTTGTTTTTCTTGCTCAAAGACTGTGGACAAGGAACAATATGAAGAAGGAAAGGATGAAGCACAAAATCTTAAAGAAGAGGATGAAATAAAAGAGGATGCACAGCAGGCACAGAAAAAATGTACTTGGGAGGATATGGAGAGAAAGCTACGTGAACAGTACTCTAAAGACGTTCAGCATTTAAGAAAAGCAAAGAATGCTTCTAAAATAGTTCCCAGAAACTTGGAGGATATTGTGGTGAAAAGGGAAAATGAAATTGAGACGGTATTGCAGAACATGGTAAGTAGAAATCATAAGTATTTTTTTTCAGCCAATGGTCAAATACACTGAAAATGTCTGGCAAAAATACAACCCTGGTAAAAAGTAAAGTGGTAAAGAAGCAGTTTTAGGAACCAAATGCCCTTTAAAAGTAAATGATCCACTAAAATCCCTCTTAGCCACTTAAAACTTTTACCGATATAATGCATGTGTGTATGCTGTATTATGATTAACAAAGAAAGAAAAATATGATTTGCCTATTCTTGTGATGAAACACTTCAACTCTCAGTTAACAAAGTGCATTTTTTGCAGGCTAAGATGGATATTAATGAAAACAAGTATGAAGTGTTGGGAACAGAAGAATGGCTTGATTTTGAAAGGAAACAAACCCCTTGCACAATATGTAAACGTAAATTTCAACCAGATCGTATTGCTAAACATGAAGATATTTGCAGAAGGAGGTCTCGCACTTCAAAGATTGAAGTTTCATTTTAAATACAACTAAAAATATATCTACAGGCATTATGCTGTGCCTTAAAATTTTTTCGTGCCAATTTAATACTAGCATTATGAATACTGCATTTTTGATCTTTTAGTTTGTAAGTTTTGTGAATAAATTAATCAAATGTATGCAGCTATTAAATGGTGATCAAATCATTTGGAACCCTGAAACTGACACAGCATTCAAGGCAACAAGAGCCTCGGAACTGAGCCGGAGGCTGGGGTACGGGCAGAGGGAGGAGATCGTAGGTCCAGGCGTCCGAGTAAACCCCGCCCTTGTCTAGGACTACCCAAGAGTCCCAGACTACCCTTGCCTTCCCAATGATAAAAAGGGGGGGGGGCAGGAGGGTGCAGGCCAGCACACTACGATAATGTCACGAATGGCCGCTAGGGGTCTCTGTGAGGGCCATCCGGGGGTGCAAAAGGACGAGGGGGGTAAGCAGAAGGGGTCCGGGCCCGGGCGCGTCCGCGAGGCATGGCGGGGGGCGGCGGCGGGGGACGGGGCCACCACCAGGCGGGGGCCGGGGTGGATCAATATCTAGTGGGATAGGTGGGGGCGCGGCGTGTCGGGGCTGGTCGGGTCGGGCTGGGGCTGGCTCGGGAGTCGAGCTAGCGGCTGTGGCGGCGACGGCCACGCCTGGGCCGCGCCACCCCGGGCTTGGGCTGAGGGCCGCCTCGCCAGCCTTAGTCAGCCAGCCTCGTCAGGCCAACAGCAGCCTCAGGCGTTAGCCTCAGGCTGGGCCGCGGCAGGCCAGCCCACATGGCGGACGCAGCTTGCGCGGGCGGCAGCAGCAGGAGCAGCACCAGCTGCAGCAGCAGGAGGCCCAGGCCCGCCCTAGCGGCCGCCCTCGGGCCCGCCGCCAGGCTCGCCGACACCAAGCCGTTCCCATGAGTCGCCTATCGGCGAGACGGCCTGGGACAGGGACAGGGCCCCGCGGCCCCCGCGCTCGGACGGCGTGATCCTGGACGGCCTCGGATGAAGCAAGACGGGGCTTATTCCCAGGGTGAGTAGTTCCTCTGCCCCTGCAGTCACTCCTGTGTTGCTCCTCGCCGTTCGCCCCTCAGCCGATTGCTGCGTGTTGCGCACGTAGTGTGTTTGTGCTCATGCTCCCCGCCCCTCGCTCGCGCGCTGCACACAGTGCGCTGCTTCTACCCGCCCCCGCGCACTCCTTGCATTGCGCCGGACACTACTGCTAGAGAGCGGACTGACCACTCCGTGGACTCCGTGCCCCAGGCCGCGAGCGGCGAGGGGGCGGGGCGGGGCAGGGTGGGGCGCCCAACTTGTTTATTGTTTGCGCATATAGCAGAGAGCTTCTACATGGCCTCGACCCCCCCCCCCCTCTTTTCCCCCTTCCACCACCTCCGCCCCTTCTTTCTGCCTCTATCTCCGACACACCACTCTGCCTATTTCTCTCCTCCCAAACTCCCATTCTTTCTGTCTCTCCCAGTTCCTCTTGCTCGCCGCCTGCACCCCTCTCCCTTTTCTCCCGCATTTCGTCCCGTTCACCGTCCCCCATTCCCCACGGGACACGGACACTAGATTGTTTCGCACCTGGAACAGAACCCGAGACACCTGCCAGCCTTGCACGGCGCTCGCGCATGCTGCGGTGCTCACAACCTTGCTTGATTATTGCGATTATTCTGGCGAGAACGTCCTTCGCACGGCCGCAGTCCGCACGGGCTCCGCTGTGCTCAATGAGAACCAACTGGTTGAACCAACTGGTTGGGCAGCGCAGATGTCCCCCCCCCCCCATCCCCAGTCCGCCCCTTCCTCCATTCGCGACTGCCTGACGAGACCATCTCATCTGCCGGGCGTTTTCCTTTTCCTGCCCGCGGCATCTTTTCTCTCGTGGTTCGAACCTAGCGCGACCACCACTCTGCCGCCGCCCTCCGCACGCTATCGGCTGGGAGGGGGTGGCGTGGGGGCGGCGCG
>NW_026267174.1:229087-231786 GCF_000697945.3 Frankliniella occidentalis | reverse complement strand
CCCTCTCTCTCTCTGCTCCGACAAGGAATCTAGTTTGTAACATCCAAAGGATCCGGGGGAAACCAGTCTCTTCCTAATACAAACAAATTAGTTTTTATGACGACACAGTAGCGGAGCAAAGTAGTTAGGACGGTTGCGGTGTAGCGGGTGTTACGTTTTTATCAGAAAATAGTCGTATTGGCCCTTCCTTGTACTCCAGGTGTATCTGAGCTAACAACCTAGCCCTAGGGCTGTGGGTTTGTCTCATCGCCATGTCCCCTGCGGCCGAAGAGCAAGGTATGCAAACCTGCGACACCAGGATGTTTGCTCCGATTCACCCGCCGTACATGACAGCTGACAGGAGAGTGCAGGATGTTTAGGGAAAACGGACGAATGTATCAAAAGCAGTCGTCTGATCACATGACGGAGTTCGGCTCGACTATCATTCGGAAGCTGCACGAGTAACGATCGGCCAAGTGATACAGGCACGAGGGGGTTTTACCTTGCGTAATACCCTGTACACAATGCCAGTAATACCGTAATACCGCGTACAGGCGTATCTCATATATTTACTCTGGCTGTACTCCACACCCAGAAGACCGTATAGAGGACCAAATTCAAAACCTACCAGATTTTAGCTCTGGAGACCAAAAATTTATCCGTGGCGATGAAAAAATTTGGTCTAGCTGACATAATTTGCTTGCTGCGACTATATTTAGTTAAAAATGGGGTCACTAAATTTTAGTCAGTTTTAGGAACTAAATTTTGTTTTTTACAACCCTGATTTAGTTCTATCAACTAAAATGTTCTGTGAGTGCAGCGTACTCTGATAAACCAAGTGTTCAACTGATTAACACTTATAAGTGTGCAGCTGCAAGTTCAATGCTTGCAAGAGTGTGCAAGTACTCCGTTGAACACTTCCTTAGATAGGACGCTCGCTGTGTACCAAGTATTCCACTAGTTGCTCACTTGGTTTATCAGTGTACTCCAGCTACTCTCGTGCACGGTGTGCAAGTGGCTGCGCTGCTGACGCGCGGCGTGTGCGTTTGGTCCGGGCGGGAGCGAGCGTCCCTTGGCCGTCCTCCAGGACATCCTCCTCCCCCTCCCTCGGCCACCCCGCAGCCTGCCACTGCCAATAGGATCGCTCGACTTTAAAAACGAAACGACGAGGACACTTTTACTTGACGTTTTGCCAACTCGCGAGAAACCTTTTTTCTTTTCTTTTTTCTTTTTTTTTTGGTTCAGTTTCTGTTTGTGCCATCTCTGGTGTCTCTCTGCGACTGCAATAATGAAAGCACCCTTTTGCACTTGATGACACAACTTTACAAACAAGGCTCGGTCTAGGCGTAACGACGCCCCCTCCCCTCCCTTCCCTTTGCATCCCCCCTCCTCCCCTTCGCTCATTTCCCCCTCCTCCCCTCCCTTCCCCTTCTCCTCTTTCCCTCCCTTTCTGTTGGCGCAGAGGCGTTGAGCGTGGGGCGTGCGGCACAGCAAGATGCAGCGGATGCAATGTGGACATACGCTTTGTGTCCGCTGCTTAGCGTGCCTCGTTCTCTGCGGATTCCTTTTTATTCTGTCGACGTCATACCCGCTCCTGCCATACCCCCCGGTCCCTTTCCCTCTTTATTCCAACCTCCTTTTTCTTCTCTAGCTGCCCAGCTTCCCCTCATCCCTAAGCGCGCCTCATGCAGCCTCGGTTGCTGAACGTAAGAACCGTGTTGCACGTGCACGAAATCGTCTACAAAACAAAGTAGAGAGCGAAACTCGGTAGAAAAGGAGTGTGCTGGAACAAACTTTATATATTTCTGTTTTCCTGAGTTTTGTTCCAAAATTTAACGAGTGCACCGTCGGGTAAAATAACGGTGAGCGTCGTCGTAGTGACGTGAGTAACTTAACGGGTGATTTAGAGAAGACGCAGGTGCGGGCGGGTTTGCCTACCCACGGGGCTATGGCGCCTTACGGACAGATCGGGTAGGCAAACCCGTGCGCTCCCGCGTCTTCTCTGCAGCACCTGGTACAGGGTGGGTGATCCGCGCCGTCTTTTTTTTTCTGCTGTTACCCGACCCATGCATGCAGACGGGTTTCAAACTCGCACGGGGCCATAAGGCAAGCCGGTCGGCAAGCCCATCCGCACTCCTGAATCCAGCACAGTATAAGCAAACACCCCAAAAAATGTGTTCTCAATTCAAGATGATCCCCAAAATTTTAAGGCAAATGTTCTTATTTTAACCCCTATTTA
The DNA here is from genome assembly GCF_000697945.3 of Frankliniella occidentalis. Classification (NCBI taxonomy): domain Eukaryota; kingdom Metazoa; phylum Arthropoda; class Insecta; order Thysanoptera; family Thripidae; genus Frankliniella; species Frankliniella occidentalis. Next base: position 229,568 of record NW_026267174.1, on the reverse strand, counting down.
CACTTAAATTAAGTAAACAGGGATTAAATTAATCCCTATTTGTCTTAAAATTTTGGGTATCATCTTGAATTGAGAACATATTTTTTGGGGTGAAGGTTACTTTAATAAACTTTAATAAAGTTTGATCTGTTTAAATACAGTCAAGATCTATGGCAAGAAGACGCCGAAGTGTGTCCGTGGGTGCGGGGCGCCACTCATAGGGGCCTAAAACTGCTCTCTGTCTCTGCTGCTGCAGCAGTCCCTCTCTTCAACCGCACAAACTACCCGGGCCGTGTCCCGGCGGGGAACGGAAATCTAATTTTATCTGGGTATCTCCAGCAGCCGCAGCAGCGCGCGGGATCGATTGCCTCTCGACCTCTTCTTTCTCTGTTCGACGTACATCTATCTCTCTACCTCTATCTGCCACTGCGATGATGCGGGAGTGAGGCTGGAAGAGAGACCAAAAGAGGATGAGAAGGGGAAGAGGGTGGTGGGGGAGGGG
>NW_026267174.1:228561-228952 GCF_000697945.3 Frankliniella occidentalis | reverse complement strand
GGGGGTAACCACGTCGAGGCGTCGGCACATAACTCAATTTATTAGTCCCCTAACGAGCGGCGATGAGCGCACAGCAGAGTAGAGGTCCTCTCCTTTTGGTCCAATCGGCTTCGACTTTCAGAACCTCCCGCCTCTGGCCTCTCTTTCCCCCAGCCGCCCCGCTTTCATCTCCTGGCGCACAGCCTGAGAAGTAGTAGCGGCGCCGCGAGCGGGGCGGGGCGAGGCGGCAATGGGCCGCTCACCTGAACCGTAGAACAGACCGCCTCGAAACGCGCCGCCTGTGAAAGTAGACCCCCCGTCGCGCAAGACCGTCCACTGTGAGAAATATATTTGTACATGTACGATATATTTTGTAATTTGCCATCTACAATACGAGTCGTACATGTACAAC
>NW_026267174.1:226519-227443 GCF_000697945.3 Frankliniella occidentalis | reverse complement strand
CGTCAACACGGGGGGTCACGTGGAGCCACCGGGACCTCTCGAGAAGTGTGGCTCGTGCGGCAGACTTCGCGCGTGGAGCGGGAGCAGCTCTGTTAAACATGTACTCGTATTTAGCACGATACCTTACAACTCTTACAGTAAACATCAATACACACTAAGGTTGTTAGGGCGTCATCTATCTTTAGCTCACGACAAGGAGAACCAAACGGTTGACCAGCAAACTGAACGTCATTAAAGGCTCGGTCCGGATGGTTGGCTACGAAAGCTTTGGGCGACTTCCTCTAGGATTTCAATTCTTTGTTGTGAAGTTGACGCATGCGCTCATAAGTGGGGGTTTTCCCATTTGACTTGACTTGACGACCCGCAAGGCCACTTTTGGCCCAAAGGTTTGGGATTTTTGTAATTTTACAACCACGGACCGCGAAAAGTTGTGAAAATGCAGTCATTTTTTTGTGAGTGCAGTGAGAGAGAAGAAGAGGATATAAACAGGAAAATAGACGGTCAGAAGGGGGAGGGAATGCAGAAGGATACAAAATGGCTGGGGAGGGGAAGAGGGGACTTCTTGCTTGTGTCTGACTCGGTTCTGCGTGATTGCCACACAAACAAACTTACATTCTGAGCAGAGGAGCGAGAAGGGGGTGGGGAGGGAGGGAGGGAACTGTTATAGCCATGATTAAAACAATTTCGAGATCGACGCCTTCCTCGAGCGCGTCCCCGACCCCCCGACGACGCGGCGGAAACGGTCTTCTCATCGTCTGGCGCGCGGACGGTCGGTGGCGGAGCGTAGCGCCGCTGTCATGGCCTATCCGTGACCGACCGACGCCGGACGCGGCCAGCCAGGGGGGTGAGAATGTGACCGCCGCGATACCCCACGGCGCAGGGGCGGCGCGGCCGGGGGTATGTCCGCGGCGCCCGCCGCCCCCC
>NW_026267174.1:210360-220098 GCF_000697945.3 Frankliniella occidentalis | reverse complement strand
ATTTTGTAATTTGCCATCTACAATACGAGTCGTACATGTACAACCTCCCGCTGTCGCTCGATATTCGATTCCAAGTCGATACATAGGGCTAGTAAATTGTACAATTTTAGATTGTACTTGTACGACTTCTTCCATGGAAAATTTTCCTGTACCCGGTACGACAATTTTTTACAGTGTCTACTTTGGATCCGCACGTGCCACATTCAATTCCCCAACCAGGCAATCTACCACCTTTTTGTCCGCTACGCGGCCCTACTTACTTTCCCCGCGTCCCTCTCAAAATACAATGTGCTGATCGCCCGCTTTCCTCAGCAACACGAGACCCTCTTTGAACTTCTTCGAGAGTGAGCGAATGGCTGCGAAATGTAAATGTGCGTGTTGGGGACTTCTCGACCTTTCGTTCGAGTGTACCACGAGAACAACAGCTCCAAATTTGAACCAATTCGATAATATTTTTTAGGACCATAGGCTATTAAAGACAGAATCTTTCGACGCACCGTTTTCTACTTGTCAACATATCGCCTTCCATTTTGAAAAAATAATTTTGTCAATTTTTTCCCTAGATCCTTTTATTTTTATTACAATGGACAGTGAAATATTGACTCGCGGTACGTCACCATCATTTGGGTGTTAATGTTCAATCTGCACGGTAAAACCTTAACAACGTCGTCCTGATTTTTATGACATTTTATGACAATTAATTTGAAAATACCAAGACGTCCCTATGCATTTGCTTTCATAAGACGTTTCGTTTTTTTCCAAACCGTCAGTAAGCCTGAGTAGGGACAAATGTTAGTTGTGGTTGTGGTCCCTGTCTCGGAGTTCACTGCCAAGCACGAACCCAACCTGCTGATGCGCCCTAGCCCAAACAACTGTACTGATACACATCTGTCTCTCTGTTGCAGAACGCAGAAGTCGTTGACTGGCGTGATGGGGAGGGCCCAGAGCCCCATGGAGGTCGGCTAGACCCGCCCCCAACCCCCCAGCCCCCCTCGCAGCCCGGGGGGTTCCCCAGGGGGTTCCCCAGGGGGTTCCCCAAGGGGGTAGCGCCCCCCTCCCCCCGCGCCCCTCACGCCCTGCAGGAGCCGGCGGACAGCATGGAAGCGTCCGCCGCCGACCAGGGCAAGGGATGTACGAGCAGGCCTCTGGCCTTCGACAAGGTGAGTACGAAAACAAACAACACTGCATGTGATTTGGGTGGCAACGGACGTAACTATAGCGAATCGTACATTTCAACAAGGTTTGTAAAACTACAAAACTGTGGTGTAAACCGATCGCGCAAAGTCTACAAACACACTTCACGGGCTTATTCATCCCGTCCGCCCTGTTATAGCAACAAAGATATATAGACAAATTCAAATACTTGCGTGGATCGCGAGACAAGAGCTGTTCCCCAATTCACGCGTGCGGGCGGGTTGTCTTGGTCTGAAGTACGGTCCAAATATTTACGGTCTCGACCCGTATGTTTTATGTACGGTTCACTAGCGTCTAGAACCCATTTGAACCTACCTTACTTCCTTGCTGTATTTTGTAACGTTGCAGTGATGGTTGGTTCATATGGATTCTAGACGCTAGTGGAGTGAACCGTCGCGAAGGGCGGTGGGTAAAGCATGCATAACTGGTAGTCCGACTTCAGCCGACTTGGGCCGTAAAGCTCCGACGGCAAACCCGGCCGTGCCGCGTGAGCCACCGCCTTGCTCGTGCTACTTCATTTCGGTAAAATGAGCCCTGATGATCTGTTGTGCCAGAGCACAGGGGGTTCCTCGGGGGAGGGGGGGGGGGCGCTAGGACGCGTGTCACGTGACTTTATCCGGGGGAGGTCGCGGAAATGACGGCTGCTAACGGCGGCAGCCGCCTCCCCCGCCCGTCAACCCCTACCGCGCCTACCGGGAAGACGCCTTGGCTTGACGTGCGGTTTGGTCTGTTAGGCCGGGACGCGTTGCCATTCCCCCTCACCTCCCTCCTCACCTCTCCCCTCAATCCCACCTCACCTCCTCCCTCACCACCGTCTCTCCCCGTCTCTGTTCGCCTCGGCCGGCAGCGCAGACCGTCGCGTTGGAGGGACAAGGACGTCAAGGAGAGACAATTTCCGAACCCCGCGTAAATCACCTCAAACTAATTCCCGCCCCTTACCCCCGGGACAGGCGTGGCGGGGCGTGGCGGGGCGTGGCGGGGCGTGGCGAGGCGTGGCGGGGCGCGGCTAGCAGCGGCGAGCCCGGCGTTCTGTGTGGCGCGGGAGTGCGGAGCAGGGGCAAGGGGGCAAAACTACATTCTGCTAGAACGGCGGGGCGGGAGGGAGCCGTATTCAGGGACTTGGGGTAACTAACTTTGTCCCATAATTAGAAACAAATAGTCGTCGTCTTGCCGCCGCCACACCCTGCCGCACCCCGCCCCGCCCACGCCCCGCCACGCCACTGCAATATTCACATCCGGTTGCGCGGTGCCGGCCGGGCCTCTGTGTCCCTGGGGCCTTTTAGCCGTCTTCCGGTCCGGGCCAACTTTTCCTCAAATTGGCGTCTTCAAAAATGAAGGCAGTAGCTGGCTCCCTCCCTGCTCCCGTGTCGGGCGTGAGCAGGGCGAGGGGCGGTGGGGGGAGGAGGCTGTAACCGAACCAAACTGGGTGGCGAGAGGAGGGGGCGACTTACTACCGTCTTTTTATTTCTCAGTGGAGGGTGGGAGTGAGGGGGAGAAGGGCTGCTGGCGGGGGGCTGGAGATCAAGGAAGATATGGCGAGGTGAAGGGGGTGGAGGTGAAGCTAGAGGAGGGGGTAGCCCAGTACCAGGGGACTGCTTTGCCAGGCTGCTACGCCCCCCCCCCCAACCAACCGTGCCCCGCACTCACAAACCTTTTCAGGTGCGTTTTCTCTTCTCTCTGAAGCTGTTAGTCTATGGAGGACATACCTGCAGAACGTGCGATCTTGCTGCGGGACCTCCACTGGGAGGCCGAGAAAGCAGCCTATCTGAGCTGTGATCGTTCTTGGTCTCGTTTGGCAGTGTAGCTCTCTGTTGCGCCCCCGAAGCCTTCTCCCCCTCCTCTCCCCCCTTTCCTTCTCCCTCCCTCTTCATGTCCCTTCGTCTTCACCTTTTCAGCCCCTCTACCCGGGTGTCTTAATCTCCTCCCCTCCTGGTGAAGCAGCAGCAAGTTGCGGCGGTAATGGTGGAGCTGGAGAGAGAGAGAGAGAGAGAGAGAGAGAGAGAGAGAGAGAGAGAGAGAGAGAGAGCCCCAGGCTCGCTCCAATCAATAGTCACTCGAGGAATTTCTCGGCCCAATGACGCACTACTTGAGGGAGGTCCTCCGTCAGCCCGCCCGGCTCAGCCTGGCCAGCGTCCTCGCTGTGCTGCACGAAATCACACCAACCAGCATCATTCACCATTCTGGAATGAGAACGTTATGGTGGTGGTGGTGGTGAGGGGGGGTGGTCAAAGTCCATGGCTGTTTAGGTTATCCGTTTTCCAAATCAGTATGTATTTAATTACAATAATATTTTTGGGGTGCATTTCTATGCAATTAAAATTAGCATGACAGGCAGGCATGCAGAAAGAGGGGGACGGGGGGGGGGGGGGGGGAGGGGGGGGGGGGGGGGGGGGGGGGGGGGGGGGAGAAGGAGATCCCCGCCCTGCTCGCTTGTTAGCGCCCCTGTTAAGCGCTCGTGATGACTGGTGGAGCGATTGCGGCTGCTGATCCGTGCTGATCGCTGCCACCAAGTGCCTCTCTAGGACTCTCCACGCCCGCCAGGCTATCCGCGGCCCCGCCACGCCTCGCCACTCCCCGCCACGCCCCACCTAATGGCGATAATCGCGCCGATGCCTCACGAGGCCTCGCCCTCGCTGTCATGCACAGCGTGGCGGCCCCAGGGCAGGCGAGAGACGTCCGGGTTGTGCAGCAGTATGTCCATACGCATGTCCTAATGACATTAAGAAGAAATGCCCCTCTTCAAGGAATACCTTACTTGGAAAAAGCATTGTCTGCGGTAAACGCTAGAGCATATACATAAACTTGGACGCGTCATTGGAAAAACAAAGCTATACTGTTAAAAATAGCTGATGATGACTGTCGCTTTTTGATTTAAAACAACACAATTATTTTAATTGAAGCTCTAGAAATGTCGTAGTATTTGCACATTTTTTGTGCAACTCCTGTCCTCAGATTACAACTCCTGAATTGGCGAGTAGCACCTGGTGTTCTATAACAAGTCAATCTCGGTCAATTTGTTGTATTGGTCGCCCAATTTCTGTTTCAGAAGAAGAAATGTATCACAAATTCTTCATTCAAATAATTTATCAGACTACTTAAGGTCAAACTTCAATTGTTGAATTCCAAAACGAGTTGTTTACGTGTTGTTATGAAAGCATAATTTTTAAATTTCTTTTCATTCTGGGGGAAAATTTTAGTTCGCCGGTCAGACGAGCGTTAAATAGCCTACGGGTCCGCAACTCTTGTTCCCTTGAGGCCACAATGTGGCCACAACAGCACATCAGCTCGTCGCAGCGGCGGCGTACTTTAGTCTCAGCGGTAAGAGGTGTGCGAGCCTCGGTGATGAAAAGAAAATACATTCCGCACCGCTATACCGCGCTTACGCATGCGCCGGCGAGGAGCTCCGTCAGCGTGCTGCTTGTTGCTGGTCTCTCTCTCTGATGCGAGTCTCTCTCGCTGGCCGACCAAGCGCATCAGATAGGGACGATATTATAGAAGAGAGAGAGAGAGGGGGTGGGGGTGGGAGGAGATGGGGCCCGATGGGGCCGTGCTCAGTGTGAACGCGGATCGGCTACCCCCCGCCACTGCCCACCCGACCCCCAGCCGCCACCACCCTCCCATCCCGCGCGTCCCGAGCCACCCCTCCCCGACGGGGCGCTGGGGCCTGTGAGCCCTGCCAAGTGGAGGTTTGGCTCCCGGCCCCCACCCTCACCCCTTCCTTTGAAATCTGCCAGCTGAGCGCCTCCCCTCCCTTTTCTCTGAAGCTAGGGGGAGGGAAGCAGTAGCAGAGAGAGAAAGAGAGAGAAGAGGTAGGGTGGGGGGGGGGGGGGTTGCGGCCGCCCCCTACCTGTTAAGGGGTATGAGATGCCTCACGGAATCTCACATCACACAACATCACCGCCAACCACCACACCGTGTGTCTCGCCTAGTTTTGTGCCTTGGCTCCAGAATACGTGCGTGCGAGCGAGCCCCTCTTCAAGTGTGAGTGAGTGAAGTCAGATTATTGTAGACTCAAGAGAAAAAACACGAGACAGTCGAGTTTTCTTTCGCGCCAATCTTGTTTTAGAGACTTTTGGAACACGACATTTTATGAAAACAGTGTTTGGGACGGCCTTGCGCAGAGAATGATACCAAGCGAGGAAATGGCCAAACCGAAGCGACGACCATAACGTTTCTTTCCTCTTGCCGTGAAACTTTTGCCACTATTTCGGGAGTCACGAAGCGATCAGCAGACATCGGAGAGGGGAGGAGTGAGGGTCGCTCGGATACAGCGGAAGGCTGGGGGCGTCGTCGGGGGAGGGGGTGAGAAAAGAAAGAGGACGGGACAAAGTTAATCCGATAAGAGAACAGCAAAATGAATAATCGAAGAGGGGGCGCGGCGTAATGGTTTTAGATGGAATGAAGGGGCGGTATTCTTCACTTACTCCCTCGAACCCACATTGTTCTTCATTTGTCGGTGAAAGTACGACCTACTACCACCTTCCTTTGGGGCAATTAGACATTTTCACTAACTGTCTAGCAGCAAGGACTTGCTCATGGCCCGGCGTAGTGACCATGGGGACTGTCATTTAAACTTTTTGGCGATTACGATTTGGAACGGTCTCCAAGGCTGACCTGTCCAAAAAAACGTCAAAGATCAATACTATATGGGAGGCGGTGCACCCGCTACCGCAGACCCAACTAGCTCACTAGTGCACATTATCCTTCTCTTTTTTCACAAACTCACTACTGTGCATCGCATGCACAGCAGCAGCAGCAGCAGCAGCAGCAGCAGCAGCAGCAGCAGCAGCAGCAGCAGCAGCAGCAGCTTGACTTTCCTCCCTCTCTCTGTCTCCCTTTCCTGATTCGCATTTCACTGTTCAGCTCGACTCGCTCGACTTCACAACGGGACGAGTAAACAAGAGCAGAGAAAGCTTGGCAGTTGTGGTGCAGTATAGCCTTTAATCAGAGAGTGACTTCAGGCGGCTCTCATGCCGGACAAAGTTGTTCTACTTCTCCTTCCTCTTTTTGCCCCCGAATACCCACTACTGTTTTAACAGTTCTATGCTGCACTCTGTGCACCCATTTGCTGCTGGATCGCTGGAGGGCTTGCGCCCGCGGCAACAGCAGCAGCGGCTGTACAAACTGTTCTGACGCCCCAGATGAGGCCGCCCAGGGTGTCATCAAGTCCCCTGGTCCCAGTTTTGCAAAGGGAGGAACTGAGAAATGCACTGGAAAAGGTTTCTCACCGCATCAGAGCGAATATCACTGAGCTTGCCTTATCTCTGACTTAATCAGACTCTACTTTTTCGTTGGTCTGGGTGTCCCATAGGTCTGATGTTCTATAGTGGACGACTGCAGGCGAGTGCTTATCAAAATAATGTGTTTTATTCCCGGAATAATCTAGCCGTCTTAACTAGAACGAGCTGTTAGGAGAGTGTGTGGATTGCAGCTGAGCAACTCTGGGAGCTGGAAGCTCGCGTCCCACGACCTCTGCCGCCGCCGCCCTAAAACGCGCAGCTCGCCGGTCCTTCCGCCATCCCTTCTGGACATCCCTCGCCTGCCCCTCTCCCATTCCTTCCCCGTTCGATCCCCGCTTATGCAAAGCAGCCCTTGCCCCCTCCCCCCCCTCCCCTCTTCCTGCAGTCGGATCCCGGCAGAACGGCCCGCCCCAGCAACCGAGCCGAGCCAGAAGACACTTATTCAATTAAAATTTCTCGCCCGCTTGGCTCTCTGTGCCCAACTTTTTGGGGGAGTACATGCAAATCCCAGAGGCAGCGGGCTAAGTGATTTGTTTTTATCCACACCTGACAAGCTCCCCCCTCCTGCTCTCCCCGACTTTTCCTGTCTCTCAGCCTCTCTCTTCCCTGGCCGACTTTTCCCCGTCCTTCACTGTCCCGTCTCCGCCGTGGAGCTAAATCTTTGGCCGTACTTACCAGCCAGCTAGTCGTGTAACAGAGTGGCCCCCCTCCGGGCGCCCACCGTTTCACTCCCCTCTCTCCAAGCAGAGCGGACTGCTTGCTGTGTCCCCTCTCTGGAAAAACAAACAACAAAAAACAACTCACTCTGTAAATAATTCGTGCATCGGATGGCATCTGATCATGGAAATGGAATTTTCATTGTTCTCGGTGCGATGTCGCGAGACCATGGTCCGTTTTGATTTCTGAAGACTAAATGAGTGAAGTTCACTCCCTCTCCCCCGAGCATTGTTTGTCCACCGCCTCTCGCCTGTCTCTCCCGCACAGTGTGTCTTGGCCACTCCCCCCCCCCCTAACCCCCCACCACTCTCCCCGGTCATCTCACATGTGTGTCAAGGAGCTGCGGCGGGTCGCCGGAGTGGACCGCATTAAAATTTACACAGCGTACACGGCTCCGTGCCGCTGCTACTACACTGTAACAAATCAGTCTAGGATACGGAGCCTGTCACGGCGTTCCGTACCTCACTTTTGGGAGTGATTTTCGAGAGCGGTTCGGAGATTTACCGTACCCGTACATGGCCACCGTACCAACGATTTTTACATGGGCTAGCATAGGGAAGGGGGCACGGGACGCCGGAACAGACTCCGTACTCAAGACGAAGACTTTCGGATCAAAACTAACAGGATTTTTTTCCGTACCGTTCCGTAACTTGGCTCCGTACCCACGTTTTTTTTACATGGGCTCTTATGGGGAGAGGGTACGAAACCCAAGGTACGGAGACGCCGTAGGTCAAATAAACGGCATATTTCCGTACGGGCGTACGCGACCGTGATTACTTTTTACAGTGTAGAAAAACATTTTCTTGTTTCACGTACATTTTGTCTCGTTTAAAGTAAATGCTGGCGCGATATCCAAGGCTAAGGCCGTATAGGCATCTGTTGTGTATGAATATTCGAGATTATGTGGAACCATAGTTAGTACATAGTACATAGTTTTGTACATGTTCATTCACATGAGACCATGTAGTACCAAATGGTGAATACTTATGCAGTCCGCAGAAGTAAGGGGCTTATGCCGAACGTCGTAACACTGCAGCATGGGGGGCGCGACGCAGGTAAAATCTCGAGCTAGATTGCAAAAGCGCGCGATGCATTGGGTCGAGCGGCAGCAGCAGGAGCTATGGGAGTGAGGGTTGCAGCAGAAGGGCCAGGGGGAGTAACGCGCCGCGCACTTGAGAGGTTACTGCGGGCACTGCCTCTCAACGCCCGAATAGACGACTCCTTGCCGGAGCCGAGCCGCTCGCTCCAGCAAGTCGTCTGTGACCCCCCCCCCCCTCGTGCACAAGTGGAATTCGCCCCGGTGCGGCGGTTCCCCACGCCCACAAACCTCAGCACCTCACTTTTGTTTTGTGGCCCGCTTAACAATTCGGGTACCCCCCTCCCCATTGTTTGCCTACTCTCTCTCTCTCTCTCTCTCTCTCTCTCTCTCTCTCTCTCTCTCTCTCTCGATCCGTGCGACCTGCTCGCGTGTCTAGATCTCCATCCCCACCCCCCGACAATCCACCCCCGCGGCACCAAAGGCCGTATCTTCTATGCCACGCTAAATAAACAAGGTGGGCTGTCTTCCGCGTAACAGGCTTCTCCACGGGTCGTTTGCTTTACCGCTGGCGAGGCGGACTAAGAGAGTTACGGTGTCAGTTTACCTGCACTCCGGTGGTTTTTTCCTAAACAGTACAACTATAAGATGTTAAAAATTCTTTCATTTTGCTCCATACTGCACCGTACTTACAGTGAGGTAGTCTGCTGCCCGAGTGATTACGTAGTATCCAACGTGTCCGCTACATTTAAGTGATAATTTTGGGTACATTGCTCCAAACAAGTGGTTCTTTCGGATCATCGCTTCCTTTGTCGTCATTAAAATTAAACAATGTTCCAAAATCATCAGCGCCGCTCGCCCCTGCAAAAACGAAATTTGAAACAATGCATCGCCCGCCCAAACGTGACAAACCGTGGCTTCTGCATTCTCAGTGCGTTGGGAGTGAAAGAAATGAGGGGGAAAAGTGAGCCATGGTGGTTTAATTAATATGAATAAAACGGTTTGCTAGGTTGGGCACTCTGCCTCTGTCTATCTCTCTGTCTCTACTTCTCCCCCCCCCCCTCTCTCTCTCTCTCTCTCTCTCTGACCCAGCCCTCTTTGTTGTGATGTTACTCGCGAAGTGGAGCACATGCAGCTGAGCTGGTGGCACACCTCCCCCTCCCCCTCTCCACGTTCGCAGCTGGGACCAGTCCGAGGCACGGTCCGAGACGCGGTCTGGGGCTGCTGCTCGCTCGCTGGGGACCCAGCTGCCCCGCTGTCAGCTCAAAGAGGCAACGAGTGTGGAGGAGCGTGAGCGCGTGTGTGCAGGGAGGCAACGCGAACGGGGTGACGCAAGGGGCGGGGGTAGGGGGAGAGGAAGGAGGGACGTAGTGGGGATAGCACCGGTTCATAAACGGTCCGGCGGTGCCCACTCGCCACACATTACAGCAGTAACTGTTTCCACCAGAAGAGGCAGCGCGTCAGGCTCCTCTCCCTCCCATCCACCCACGACTCGACCTCCTCCTCCTCCACCTCCTCCTCCTCCACCTCCTCCTCCTCCTCCTCCTCCTC
>NW_026267174.1:208891-210240 GCF_000697945.3 Frankliniella occidentalis | reverse complement strand
TCCTCCTCCTCCTCCTCCTCCTCCTCCTCCTCCTCCTCCTCTTTCTCCCTTTCCCTCTGTGTAAGGGTGTCGTCGGGTCCCCGGGAGACTCGGTCAGCCTGCGAGGTAGGCAACGCGAGCACGCAGATGGTCGGCGGGATTGCCTACCTCGCTCTCGTCAGGCGCTCTAGCCGGGACCGGTCGACCTTGAGCTGTGCACAATAAAATTACGGCATTTCCCACCAACACCCGTGAAAAGGAAAAACATGGCGTTGCCGGTCCTGCAACGTTTACTTGCCATAGTACGAGCACCGAAGATAGTATACTTTCCATTGTTCACTCACACTTCCTTTACGTGCACTAAGTACACTATTTGGTTTGCAGTGTATTTAGCCTCAATTTTTTTTTAGTGAAACTGTGCGCTCCCCCCAACTTAAAACATGCACGGCGCATCGCCTATAGAGAACCCCCAAGAATCGTCGCGCGACTCTGGTGAAGCCACGTAGTATCTCCATTTCTGGGGGATTTTTGAAGCCTATACCATTCGATAGAGAAATTTTCCCTCTATTGAAATGAATAGTTCCTAAAAAATCGTCAAAAAATGCGTTACGTAGTTTCACTAGAGTCGCGCAACGATACTTGGTTTCTCGAGCGTCGCGCAAAGATACTTGGTTTCTCTGGCTTTGAGTTAGGTACGAGCGTGTGGAAAGAAAAGAGAAAGAGAGGATGAGAGAGAGAGAGAGAGAGAGAGAGAGAGAGAGAGAGAGAGAGAATTCAAGCAACTGCTGCTGCTCCGCATGCGCGCGCAGGTGTCCTTAACTGTCTTGTAACGGACGGGGCCTAGGCTGGCGGAAGTACACTAGCTGCTTCCTCCTAATGAACACATTTGCACTAGAAATATCGACGGTCGTCGCTCTTAAGAAGGTGCGCCGCGGTGGCATAAGGATAATGTAATTTGGCTGCTTTGAAAGACTAGCGGCTTTTTTAAAAAAAAATCTCAGACACAACACAATCAACTGTAGTTGAGTACAGTATGTGTTCCACACTCAACTGCAGTACACGACTGTATCACACATACTAACTGCCGTTTTACAATTACTGCACTTCAAAACTGTGACGCTGTACGACATTTGAGATTCCAGAGTCTGTTGTACGCATGGACCCGAGGAATGTTTTGGGGCGGGGCGGCGACTTTCTTGTCATCCCGTTTCGGAGGGGAGAAGGGGAGGGGGGTAGAGGGGATGGGAGGGGCCGAACATAGAAAACGAGCGAGGACGAGCCCCAAACTTCCGCAATCATACACGGCATCCAGCAGCATTACGCGATGACTGTGATGAAGTGGGACAGCTACAGAGAGAGAGAGAGAGAGA
>NW_026267174.1:206701-208796 GCF_000697945.3 Frankliniella occidentalis | reverse complement strand
GAAAGGAGAGAATAAAAGAGGGGACGAGAACGAGGGAGCCGGAGTTGGAGAGAGGGTTGGACGGATATCCGGAGGTGGCTGCTTTGCGCGCTCCGGAGCCCCATCCCCCACCCGGCGGCAGCGCTCATTGTGAGGAGAGTCTCTGTGGTTATCACTCCACTCCCCAACGGTGTGGCGCCACGCTACGCCACGCCACGCCACGCCACGCCACGCCACGCCACGCCGGGGGCTGGGAAAATAATACGCACCGTGCAAACATCATTGACACCCGCTCATCAATCACTGTTTGTGAGGCGCGCCACTGCTACCCTACACAGCAAGATAAAACATGCTCCTAATGGTCAATTTTTTAAAACATTCTTTCCGCCCCGGAATCGTTAGAATTCATTGGGCAGTTATTGGCTTTCCTATTGCTTAGTTTATTTGTGGCTGCTGCGTACCGGACTGGCTACTCTGCAAACGCACGTGTATATGCGGTATCTCTTTGAATACCGTCTCTGTGCACAAAGAGATAGTGGGCACCACTGAATTCATTCAGACAAACGATTAGCCATGTCACGTGGTTCGTTGAGGGACGACTTGAAAGTATGGTTGAAGCAACCATAATAAACATTGTTAGTGGCAACCACAAATACAAAGGTTGCCACAGCCAACGACTGTGTCACACTGTCACACTATCTGCTGCATAACATAGAAGTTATATCTAAAACGAAAACTTTATGTTCGTAATAACAATAATGAGAAGCCGTTCTCCTCAGCGACCGCAGTCATTACGTGAACCATGAAAAGTAATTAGGGGCGGGAAGGAAACGCAAAGAGAGAATATCAGGAGCCCCCTCCCCCGTCTCTCGCTGCCGTCTCCACCGCCACCTTTTCGTTTTTTCACCAAACAGTGCTCCTTCCAATCCTGGTCTCGGACTGCCAACTCCCCGTTCATTTCCTGACCGCCCGGTGCGTTCGGCCAGCAGTCCCGCCCGGCTGCCCTTTGGTCTGCGCTGGCCATTTGTCTGCCTCCCCCGCCCCGCTAACCCTTCTCCCGCCCTGCCCAACCCAACCAATTGGCCTACCTTCCCTCTTCCTTCCCCTTCTTCTTCTTCTTCCTCTTTCTGTTCCTCGACTTGCTGCGGGACAGCCGTCCTCTCGCACCAAGTGTTGCAGAGCCACAGGAAAAAGTTTTGCCCTCGCACTTTATAATTTTGATTTCTTTGGAAACCCAAGTGTGTACTTGGCAAGTATGCAGGAGGTAGTGTGTACTTGACGTAGTACACACTAAATCCCCTTCCTCAACGAATGTATGAAGGTATTAGTGTGTACTTCACAAAACACACACTACTTCCTGCATACTTGCCAAGTACACAGTACCTGCTCATGCATATATGTAAGAGGTGTTGCATCCAAGTACACACTTATTGGGATTTCGTTTTCGGAGCTCGGAAGTACTGAACGGTACTGAAAACTCTGAGAACCTTGCGAGAGACTGCAGCTACTTTCTAATTGCAAAACGATTTCCGTTGCAATCATCATTGAAACAGCCATCCGCAACTGCGGAAGCATTCATATAACAGAAGCAGCTCGGGAAAGGCGCAAAGTCGTACCTGCTTTGTCTTTCCAGTTAACTGGTGATGGCTTGCTGTTTTCTTGAAATGTCGGTGAGATGACGAGCAAAACTAAAACCATTACCAAATTCTAAATCCCTTACTTGGCGGACCTTTCCCTAGAGAAAAAAGTAACTGAGATTACGTTGAGCTTGACTGGAATTAGAGAGAGTTGACTGGCTTAACCCGGGTTTTGTAAGAGCAACTGGGATTGCCTGATTATTCTTTGGTTATTGCCTATTATACTAAGGATTTACACGGCTTTAGTGAGCGGCCGGCTCGCGACATAATGCAGTTATCATCAGTTAAAATGCAACTAATCGCAGTTACTTTGGGAACTGGCATTGGCTGGCAATCCTGGAATTCTAGCTGTAAGTGAGGCTGATATTAGCTTTGACTTGGCTGACTTTCGCTGTTTGCATAGCATACCTTTGATCAGTATTTTCTTAGTTATTATCAGTTCAACTTGAACTGTTTTTTGTGATATGTTAACTGAACTT
>NW_026267174.1:205839-206266 GCF_000697945.3 Frankliniella occidentalis | reverse complement strand
GTCAGACTCACCAATACTCAGTTAAACCCAGTCAAAATTTTTGTTAAATACAGTTAAAATGAAACAATTCCCAGCTATCTTTTTCTCTAGGGTTGTCCCTAAATCTTCTGCTTAAAAACATTTCCAAGCTATACAAGACGGGCCACAGACATACCTTAGTACCTTCTTTTAGAAATAATCATTTTTCTTTGATCTGGCACTTGCCAAAAAATACAGCCTAACAAACGAATTCGTTAGATCGCCTCTTATGCTGCAGGAAAAGTAAATATCCGCTAAGAAAACATCAGATCTGGTCTGACTGAGATGACTGTGCCAGTAGAATCAATGCACCGCAGGGTATCATTCCTTCTCGTAACCACACACCCTACTGCCCTTAATTCAATTTCTGCCGCTTTCCCGATAACACGGTGCCGCACTCCCCGCCCCG
>NW_026267174.1:195090-195919 GCF_000697945.3 Frankliniella occidentalis | reverse complement strand
GACCCGCTGTACGGTAATCCCAGCGGTTAAGGTACGCACGACGTCATCCGTACCTTAAAATACCCCACCTTGTACCTTAAGCATTTACGGTGTAGAGGTCTTTGATGTCATGGAGGATCGGGTGACTGATTAACCCGGCTCACTATATGGCACTGGCGCTTGGAGCCGCATTGTGCCAATTTCTCGTCACGATGACGACAATGCCATATCAATTTTTTCGTACAGTGATGTCGTCATGGGTTTTCTCCTCACATCCTCTTTACTGATGGCCAGAAAAACCGCGACGACAGCCTTGTACTAAAATTCAGCCGAGGTATGGTCGTCATCGCTCAAGCCCAGAAACTTTTACAATGCGGTTCCCCGTAATTAGTACAGGCCCGGTGTACGAGGTAGTACGGAAGTGATTTCCCCCTCGGTCCCCCGTCACCTAATGGGTTCGCAGTCCCGGATGAGGCAATACGCGACGCTTGCTTAGTACAAAAATGAGCGGGGCTAATCAGCAACCTGGTATAGTTTTCAACTTGGGACTGGCTTTGATGAAAACGCGTCCATTTGCAGGTGTCCGAGCGCCTGCGCAAGTCGTGCTGCGTCCAGCAGCACAGCGTGTCGGGCAGCCCCGGTCCGTCAGCGGACGCGCGCCGCCTCATGGCCGCGCAGCGGGACACGCGGAGGGCCTCCGAGTCGCTGGTCACGGGCCGGCCCTGCGCGCAGTCCGTGTCGTCCACCGAGGACCTGACGCTGGCCACGCCGCAGCGCTCCTTCGACTCAGCCACCGCCCCTCTGTCCCGCTCCCTCGCGGAGGAGCAGTCCCCCGCCAGCCCCGTCACCC
>NW_026267174.1:185784-195040 GCF_000697945.3 Frankliniella occidentalis | reverse complement strand
CCCTACAGCAAAATTTGGCCAACCACGAAAACATGTCTAGTTGGTCTAGCTTAGCTCGATCGATTGCACACAAACCCACAAATACATCTAGCATGTTTGGAATTTACTCTAAATGTGTCTGACAAACTGTGGTACAAACCTTGCGAAACCATTGCGATTTATAATCCGAGAAAAAATCATTCGAAGAAATTTCTTCAAGGCAGGCTGACAAGGCTGCTAGGCTGCTTCGCAATTGCAAAGGACCGCTTTGAAATTGCCAAGCAAATGCTTCGTACCTACAGAGGATCTAAATCCTTTGCAGGCCTGCAAAGCTCTGCTTTGTAGGAATTTAACAGTGTAAGCTGACAGAATTGAGCTAGGAGCGGAGAGAACTAAAAAACTGCCCGACTTTGGCTTCGAAGTTAAAATTGAGATCTTGTGCTATACAGTTAGATTTGCAGAGGACCCTCTCTTCCACATATATTCGCTATAGCTGCCTCCCCTTTCTCTCGCCTCGCATCAGTCTCCCATCTCTACCCACGCATCGACTTTGCAATCAGGGCAGGACTGAAAGAGAGAGAGAGAGAGAGAGAGAGAGAGAGAGAGAGAGAGAGAGAGAGAGAGAGAGAGAGAAGGGAGAGAACAGGGAGGACAGCGCTGGGCGTCTATCCTGTTCACCCATCAATATTCCCGCGATCAATCATTTAGAATTTGATTCGTCGCGTGGCGTGGCGCGGCGGGAAGTAGAAAAGGAAGGGAGGTGTAGCGCGGGGAGGGGGCGGGGGGTTGTTTTGGGAAACATGGGGGCTGCCAGTTATCGCTTCAGAAAATGAAATGCGTGGTTAACAATTTTAATATATTCGTTTTGGAAATGCATCGCTTGCTTGCCTGCCGTTGCGCGCGGCCTCAACCAAAAGCCGGCATGCCGGCAACAGAATACGTTCTTCCACCTTTACCTTTACTCTCCAAAATTCCTCCACAACCGTATTAAATTATGCCAAGAAGCACTTTCGATTTTTAAATCCTGCCTTGCCCTTCACCCCACTGAAGTGTTATCTAGCCTCACAATGGGCTTCTTGGGGAGGAGTCAAACCAATTCTTCTTCCACTTTTCGATTTGTGCTATCCTGCCGCGTCTCTTCGGCCAACATGATCATTTTTAAGGTATGAGCTTAGGCCATAATTAAACTCGGTCAGTTTTTGACCTTATTCAGAACCAACAATGTCTGTGTCTAGCTTCCTAGGTCAGCCCTCTCACACCCAAAGGTTGTAAGTGCTGCGATCGGCTTGCGAAGCTTGGCTAGCCATCCATAGCGTGAGGACAGCGTCCACCGCTGAGGAAAGGTGCCTCACTCCCTCGCCTGTCCGCTTTATGGGAACGTTCACCGTAGCCTGTCAGCTCATCAAATAACAATCTGCCCCTCAAAAACTAATTAATAAAGGCATGCGGAGAGGGCTGCTTGCGCTGAGACTCGCAGCAGGTGTCGTCTCGCTCTTTTGGCCACGGTGTTGTATTGTGCACTCGTCTTAGCATCCCCCTCCCCCTCTTCCTCCCTCTCTCGAGCCAACACGAAAGCATTCGGCAGCTCGAGGCCCCACGGAGCGCGCTGAGCGTAATAAACGTGCGCGCGCAGCTCTAGCCGGTAGAGGCGGCGGAGCCGAGCAACAAAAAAGAAAATAAAAAGGCATAGAAAAATTGGTTCAGCCGTTTTCGGACCCACACGCACGCACCCACACACACACACAGTCAATCGTTTTTCTGGTGTTTTTTATCACTTCTGTGACCACCTGTCTGCAGCCGGTGCTCTCCTCATCCACACTCGATATACAGAAATTTCTTTTGTCGCGTCATGCCATTTCTTCGTGAAAAGATCGTCTTTTGGCGTGGAGTCCTCCTCGTCGTCGTCGCGGCTGAAAGCAGGGCGTCATGGCTCGGCGAGGCAGCTCGTCGCCGTGTTTGCCAACACTCTGTTTACACCACGACGGCCTGTGCGGCCTGCTCTGCCTGGGCGAGCGGAGCGGGCACCTGCACTCCGCTCCTCCCCCATTTACCACTTCAGCCCCCCCCTCCTCCTCCCATTCCCATCTCCCGCTGGTCAACCCCCACCTTGCCACGTCAAGGCACGGTACGCCATATACACCTTACGCCCTCGCACTTGCCTCTTACCCCGGCGCACACGGTGGCACTGGCATCTCTCTCCCTCGATCTCCTTCTATAGCCCTCCCCCTCCCTCTCTTTACCTGTGTCATGCGAGCCCCCCTCCCCTCTCCTACGCATCCCTTCTTTGCCACTCTCCAACGTGTTCCAACGCCACAAGGTATCGGGTTGCTGAAAGGTCAGCCGATGGGAAAGGCGAAGGCGGCCGGCGCAAAAGCGCGTCCGAAGGGTGGAATGCAACAATTTGTAACCCTAGGGAGAAAAAACGCAACGTGCGAGTTGTGTGTATCATTTCCGGAAACGCGTCCGAAAAAAAAGGCATATCCTAATCTACAGTACTTAGTTATTCTGTGTATGATTTACTTTCGAACAATTTTCTGATCCTTTCTCTTTTTCTCGTAATTTACAGATGGAGGGGCTGGTTCGGGAGATGCAGGATCCAGAAACAGGGGTACCGGTGCGCTGCCAGAAACTTTTTCTTACTTCAATACCTTCCGCGTTCATGGGTGAGTTTCGGTTCCAAACCATAGTGTGGTCTGTACACCGACGAGCGACAAACTCTTCTCATCTCAACATTTCGGATGTTCCCCACAGGTTACGATCTGATTGAGTGGCTGATGGACCGACTCAACATCGAAGAGTCAGGTACGACTTTCTCTAAGCGCTTCGTCTCTTTTACTGTCTCTCTGCCTGAGACTCCATGCTGCTGCAATTTACTTTTTTTTATTGAAGAAAAAAAAGCCTCTTTTCAATCTAATTTGAATGGCCCCCTCCCTCGGCCTCGCCAGTCGCTAGAGCGGAAATCAGGGCTAATTGGTGTGTTTCCTCTGTTCCTACCGGTCGTCCGCAGTAGAGGCGCTGCATATCGGGAACCTGCTGTGTCAGTACGGGTACTTCTTCCCGGTGAGCGACACCAAGAACCTCGTGGTCAAAGACGACAGCTCGCTGTACCGGTTCCAAGTGAGTATTGGCAGCACTCGCTCTGCCCTTCTGACTGGACTCCAGAGGATAAGCATCCATCTAAAAACAAAACAAAAGCTCGATGACATGTTGACTGGCAACCTCATGGTTTAGTTTATACACTGATTTTCAGGCCCCAACCGAATGAACTATTGCATCGTTTTACACATAGGAACTTCTACCGTTCAGCATGTGAAAGGCACATGTGTAATAGTGTACAATAACACACCTGTAGAGAGATCCCTATCACAGTGAAAACATTGCTAAAATACTAACGTCGAAAGAACATGTTCTGTTGGACGTTCAACTGCAACCTTGCACCCCTACTCCACCCTCCCTTCACCCTCCAGCACTGCCTGGCATGGTTCTGGAACGCCGGTCCCATTAAGGCGATCGCCGCACTGTTGCAGACGCCCCTGTACTGGCCATGGCAAAACAACAAGATGCCGGACAACGTGGAGTACGCCATCTACCTGCTCAAGAGGACCATGAGGAACAAACAACGGCACGGCTTGGAGGAATACGAGATGGTGAGTGTGCTTCCCGTTAAAACTTTCGCAGCCCGAAAACTTTCACGTTATGTTTCATTTCTAAATTCACTAATGCAATAATGAATGTTGCAGGAGGCGCTCAACAGCCTCAAGAGTAATCTCAAGAACAAATGGGAATGCATAACGCTTCAGGCAGACGAACAGGTAAAATTCCCTTAGATTCAGATTATTTATTTTTGGGTGATGCAGATGTTTGTCTGACTGAATGCTAAATTATCTTCATTTTTTTTTTCGCGGCTTCTCCAGGTTAAGAAGGCAAAAGGAATGAAGAAATGCGACAAGATCGTGCTGGACTCACAAGAACGCGCTTTCTGGAGAGTGAACCGCCCACCACCCGGCTTCCTCAACTCGCTGGAGTACGTCCCCATCCCGAGCAGGAGTAGGAGCAGCAAGCCGAAGAAACGCAGCATAGAGGATGTTCAGAGAGAAGTGAGCCTATGAAATCGTTTGAATTACCCACATTGAACACAAAAAATGTGGCATGGCATATCTGATTTTAAAAAAAATTGAGAGTTTTATTGTCCTTTTTTGCCACAAGGTGGATTTTTTGCGGAGATGCCTGGATCGGACAAGGATCAAAATGTCAGTAGCGCTCGAGTCGTTAATGCAGTACTGCGAAATGTTTTGCGAGTGGGACCCGATGGTAACGCCACCTCAACCATCCAACCCTTGGACATCGGAAGACCCGAGCTTTTGGAGCATCAACAGTCCGATGTGAGTACACGCCACTGTAACAGAGCAGGGAGCCACAATCACGCCTTATGGCCCGTATGTATCGCGTAGCACAAAAGGGATCGTCCAGAAAGTCTCTCGCCATTCGTCCAAGTTCAGTCTGTGAAGGCCCTAGGAGCACCTCAGCAGACCGCCTGATACGTAGGCAAACGATTGCCTGCAAGGCATGCCTGTAAAGCAAGTAACCTATGCGCTGAATTTCGCAGGCGTCGGGCTCCCGTAATTTGCAGAATGAATCTGAGGATAAAAGGATGCAAGCAGTGTGAACACGCAGCAGTGTTGAGGGATTGCCTACTCTTTGCAACCGTGAGAGGCCATTGCCCCTGCGGTCATATTGAGTATGCAATCCCGCAACACTGCTGCGTATTCACAGGTGTACCCGGGTCCGACCTACGGTCTCAAAATGAAGTGAGGTACACTCAGGTCGATCCCTAGCACCAAGTGACGTTTATGGCACTGAACGTTGTCTTTTTTTTTTTTTTTTTTTTGGCTCCCGCTACGTTCAGGCGACGTTTTCTAGGAATGATCTGTGCTGCCGTAGGGGGAGGAGGGAGAGAGTCATTGGTACCAGGCGCAGGGGCGACCCGCTGCTGCTCTGCGAGCTGATCGGAATGGCTCCTATCCACGTTACCTCACCGTCAAGACGTTTACGATTTTGTTTTTTGTTTTATTTGCCCCTCCTCCTCTGAGCTCTCGGCAGATGCGCCACAGCAGGAGCTGTAGTGGCGGGAGAAAGAGGACGTCAAGAGAGGAGCGGACTGCTATTTGGAATGCTAATACCCACAGCACTTCCCCTATCCCTTCCTCACCTCCTCTTTCCTTTCCTCTTCCTCTTCTGCCTATTCTTCTCCCTCTCTCTCTCTCCCTCTTCCACTCCCTTGAATCTCTACCACTTTCTCTACAGGGCTGCCACATCATATCTCTCTCTCTCTTTCTCTCTCTGGTCCCCGACTTTGGCGATGGTTTGAAAGCATTATGAAGGCCACACCTGACCTGGAGAAGAGGGGTGGGGGTGGGGAGGGTCGGCTTGGCGAGCCGGGGCCCCGCCGGCCGGGCTGTTTGATGAAACTGTTTAGTGAGGCGGTGGGCCACAAGGCTATCGCCCCTCCCAGCCTCTTCCCCTCCTCTAGTCGCGGCTTTGCTTCTCCGCTCACCGTTTTTGCCTTGCAGATAAGGACAGCAGTCTATATGAAGCGCGGAGAACAGTGTACGCCGGGGCGCATAAAATCGAAGCAGGTTCGCCCCGCCACGCCCCACCGCGCCCAGCCAAGCCCCCGCCACGCCTGAACTTGTTCTCGCAAAGTAGTGGTCCAGTCCCAACGCCAGAAGGTGGTGCGGGGCGACGGCGGTTGGTTACGCAAAGGGCGGGAAAGAGAGAGAGAGAGAGAGAGAGGGGGGGGGGGAGTCTTGTTGGAGAGAAGTAGGGGCTGGAAGAAAGCGCAGTCCCCGCTCTCCTGCTTCCTTTCCTCTTCCACCGCTTCCCCTTCCTCCCCCCTTTCCACCCTCTCGCCCCTCTGTGCCCCTCCCCAATATCGCAGTGAAGCAGTGGAAATCGCATTGTCTGCTCCGTCTCTGTTTACTCGCGTACATCTGCTTTGCTTTCCTTACATTGCGCTGTTGCCGTATCCAAAATTCTATAGTGGAGAGCGAGGAACGGAACGTATCGCCGTACTGAATACACCCTGCAGACATGACTCGCATGGCCAGGGGAAGCTCGGCTTTGCGAATAACGTCGCAGCTGGGTGATCCACGGGATTTAAATATCCCGTTGTGGTCGCCAGGGTGCAAGTAGTGTTCAGGGAGCCCGCGTATCGTGGCCTGTGGGCGACGCAGTCTAGTACCCGTGGTGTGTTCCGCCCCCCCCCCCCTTCCACCCTCCCTCTCTTCTCCCTTTCTCCTCCCCCGCCGCTCCCCCTGGTCGCCCCTCTCTCGGAATCCCGCCTTGGTCTCCAAAGTTGAGTTTTGTTTGTGTTGCAGCGTGGAAATCCCGACGGAGAAGCGGGTTCGGCGCTGGGCCATTAGCATGGAGGAACTCGTCTCCGACCCGACGGGTGAGTTGAATTATCTCTGCCAGACTACTATGACATTATTTCAGAGTACCTTACCTTTCCCTTGCCCTACATCTTCCTCCATGGAGAGTGCGCACTCGCCTCCAAATTTGCTTTTATGCTTTTTTGTCACCGTCTTTGAGGTCGGAATCAGCCCGCTTGCCCCCCGCATCGCTCAAAGGGTGCAAAAGTAAAGTAAAGATTGTACCTATACTTCGTTTGAGTTGCGTTGAATAATTAATTCAGTGGCGAAACTCGATGTTTTCCATATTTCTGTAGATATATACTTCAACAGCTCCCGCGCGTACAGCAGCCAATCAGTGACTCGTCGAGTGACTCGTCGACCAATCAGTTCCCGTCTCTTTGTTCCAACAGGCCTCCAGGAGTTCACCAACTACTTGCGGAAGGAGTACAGCCATGAAAACATTCGCTTCTGGCTAGCCGTCAACAGCCTGAGGCGGAGCTCTCAACGAGAGATCCCTCAGCGAGTCAAGGACATTTACAGGTATGCACCCTTCTCTCACAGTAACAACATCAACAACAACTCTTTGCTTGCCCAACTTTTAAACAAGGTATAAAACATTTCCGTCGGGATGGCGGTAGGCTGCGATAGGAGACTCCTGGCGCGCTGCTGGCAGCCCTACCCCCGTACAACTTGTGTACCAACTTGACGCGTCGAATTAACTCCTCCATACTTTTTAAATCAAAGTTGATTTGACAGCTCTAGTCAGTCCCGACCCCAATTCCCAACTTTGCCCGGGTGGCACGGTAAGGCGGAGACCGGGGCCGGCCCAGTCTGGTTGCCGAGAGTTTGTTTACTTTCGGGATTGATGTATCGTTAGCTGCCAACCTTCAGGGTCGTGCTCCTGACCCAAGCGCCCCCCCCCCCCCTGCTGCACCTACAATCTTTTCCACTGGGACTTCGCAGTTGTGCGGCCAACCAGAACAGTACTTAGATTAAGGTCGCCGATCGTCGCCACAGACCACAAACCATGACGCCTTAAGATTCACGTGATTGCGGGTCTCTAATTTCAAACTTCCCGCCCTGCAGCGAGTTCTTGGCCCCCGGGGCGCCGTGCGAGGTGAACATTGATGGGAAGACGATGGAGCGGACCCAGCAGGAGCTCAAGAACCCGTCCCGCTTCACGTTCGACCCGGCGGCCGAGCACGTCTACACCCTACTGCTCAAGAAGGACTGCTACCCGCGCTTCAGACGGTCCGAGATGTACAAGCAGCTCCTGGCGGCGGGGGTGCAGCCCAGCGCCAAGAAAAGGTGGGTCAAACTGTGACCGATATATGCAATAATTACTTCGGCCTAGTTTCATTGGTCAAAATTTCGCAGAACCAGTCAGAGGTTCTCACAATTGGTCACGATTTTGTCGTCTACTGATAGTTGACTGGTGATATGGGATCATCCAGAAAGTACGTCCGTCATTCGCCGTTACGAACCCTCCAAATGAAGGCAATGCAAGCGCTCATGGCGCCTGATGGGTAGGCAAAATAATGCATGCCGTGCTTGCGCGTATTGCGGGATGGCCTACCCCGAGTTTTGCAGGCGCCGAGCTTCTGTAATTTGCAGGATGATTTTGAGATAAACGGACGTACTTTCTGGACGATGATAGAAACATAAGTCACACCCCTATAGAAATATTTTACTGATGATTTTTTCTTCTGTTTTCGTCGGCAGATTTTTTAACTTTGGTCCTGGCAAGAAGAAGAACCAGCCCCAGGCATTGCTTCAACAGCAGCAGTCCACCGCTGCCTCCCTGTCGCAGCAGGTACAACAGGTTAGACGCTTTGCTTGGCTTCGTGCTCCTTTGACGACTCATGTTGGACGGCACTCACCGCCAGCCTCAGCCTGTTCAGTGTTCATTCCTCACTTGTACTTTTGGTTGATCACGTAGTTCGTACAAATTTTCTTGTCTCATATTGAGAAGTGATGTAGTTTTCTTGGAAACCTAATCGCGTTCCCATCGCAGGGTTCTCTCGCGGGACGCCGGCGAGGGAGTGACCGGTCGCTGAGCGGGTCCGCGCACGAGCTGGCCGTGTCCGGGGTGCGTGACAAGGACCTCAACCGGACGGTCAGCCACAGCCACTCGCAGTCCAACCTCAGCGACATCCCCTACAGGTAACACCCCGGTCGCACTGCCCCCCACCTCCCCAGCGTCCTAGAGGTAGACGTGCAATGCGCCGATGCGGTGCCACACACTAACTAAAGCACTAACTAAATCTAGACGGCGTGGGCCACGGAAGCTCTGCTCTGCACCCGCGAGAGTCTCGGACCGCTGCAGCGCGTGACGGTCTCGCGAGTCCGAACTCCCGCGGCAGCCCATGAGCCGGGGCTTCTCTGGCGCCCGCCCCATAGGGTGCCCGTAGGGCGCCGAACGTCTAGTCATAAAAATAAAATAAAAATGATAACCACGACCTCACACAAGAAAAGAGAACGTCCATACTGCACGCACATCATGCACTTAACACATGCCTGACATTGCAGGGGAGATCTACCTCCTGCTTGCCATTCCAAAGTGGCGCCCAGCATTTGGTCGAGCCTGTAAGTCAAATTATTTTCTCTTGCCTAGGTCTTTCGTGGGTGACCCTATTATATTGTTGTTGTTGTTCCCCTTTTTGTTTTTTTGTTCTGTGTGTTTCCCTTCTTATCCTACCTCTGTAGAATCGTGGTTACGCTCTCAGTCTTCTCGCTTTCTACACGATCTCAAAAGACGGTCATAAACTGCTCTCAAACAAATGTTATCATCTCAGTGGTCATATCTTGCAGCAGCTACTTCCTCGTTGCGAGTAAATGTTTTCTGAATAATTAAGATTTTATGT
>NW_026267174.1:172668-181784 GCF_000697945.3 Frankliniella occidentalis | reverse complement strand
GGAGACGGAGTCGCCCGTGCCGCCTGCCGACGGCCAGGATGCCGGCCTGGTCGCACCGCTCGCCCAGCAAGAGGACGAGGGCACGGCGCCGCCCTCCCCGTCGGCGGGGCCCTCGTCGGTGGTGGTGCCCTCCGCGGCGCCCTCCGCGGTGCCTTCCGTGGCCCCCACCCCGGCGGGGCCCTCCACCTCGGCCGCCTCAGAGCCTCCCGGGGGCACCCCAGGGCCCTCCAGCACCACGACGCCCACCACGGTGGTAAAGCCGCTGCCGCCTCCGCTCGCAGCCACCAAGAGCGAGGAGAGGGCCTCTGTTGAGCGAGGCTCCTCGCAGGAAGGCAAGGTCAACGAGATCTGTCCCTGGGAGGATCAGTAAGTTGAGTTGGTTCCGTTTGGCATGCCTTTGGCGCCTTTGGCATTTGCACGGTAAACACTGTGGTGGCTAACGTTGCGTATTGTTTCCGTTGCAGAGAGGACTGCAAGGTGGACGAGCCGTTTACTAAGAAATACTCCCATTTTGGATACTTGTAACACATTTGGCCTTTAAAGTTATTGATTCTTTTATATGTAAGTTGGACTTATGTACCTTTTTAAATGTTTCAAAGGATTGGTTGTGAAAGTTATTTACGTACACAATGCTGTGAACAATCAAGTAACACAGAGCCGTTCTGTGAGAGCAAGAGAATGTTACCCCGTTATCACGGAGTTAACGTGGTCACCATCTTAAAGCGTTTTTGTGCAGTTTTAAAGGAGTTTTTCTAAAGAATTTTGTTTGCCAATGGTTAACGAGTTAAAGGAGAGTTCATAGACATATGTGGAAGAAAAGCGGGTTGGCGTTTCGCTTTTGGCTTCGTATCTAACCTGAAGACAGTGGTTGAGAAAGTAGATTGAAAATTCAGCGCTGATGGAGTCTTTTTAGAAGCACGATGACTGCTAATGGAGGCAACACTTAACCACATCGGTGACTTGCTTGACGTCCGATAAAACTTCCCCTCTCATTCCTAGGGACTATGCTGGTTTGTCCGAGGAGTATTTCGTCTCACATCAAATTTTGCAAATGTGTCGTTTCTGTTTCGCTCAATGTCCCCTCACCGTTCCCTCAAAGCTAGGCCAGCAGTGAAGCTGTGGAGCCGCGGAGCTCGGCGGCCGGAGCGCGCTTTGCCAGGGCGCCGACAAACCTGAGCCCTTGCTCGGCATGCCCTCACGAAGCGGGGCGATGGCCGCCGGGCGGCTCCTCGGGAGACCTGCTTCGCTGCTCGCCAGCTGACAGCAATAAGGCAGCCGTTCCTTTATCGTATTACTACTGTTATCGTTACTAACATTAATATCGTCGTTATTTACTTACTATAACTTTGGGAAGAAGCTAGGGTGGCTTTGCGCGTGAGCACAGTTATTATTACCTCTGTATAGTTCGCACGTTTTGAAGTATTTATATGAGTGTATTCTAGCGGTAGCCGCGTGTGTTGTTTCGTAGGTGCAAGTTACGCACGTATGTCCTCTGGTTGTCACTTTTATTCATTCATTGTTTTCCCCCGTAACCAATGGGCGAGGGTGGCGTCCACAGCGCCCTCTTGTGAACGACGTGCAACCCCCTCACACGGGTCGATTGCCGTTTCCTATCTCGTCCGCGCTGCTTCTCGATCTGTGCCACGCTGGCGTTCGTGCGCGGCGCCAGAACATAAGTCGAACGGAGAAGACAACGCGGAGACGACGACCTGCTCAAGTCGTATGTGGAGGGCAGGTTGACTCTGTCAACGAGAAACGCGACGTCCATTAGTCGGGCTTTGACCGCGTGAATCTTACTTGGAGTAGAAGTCTTGGCAAGGTTCTGTTAGGATTTGATACCTCTCTCTTATAATAAAATTGACAAGTAGCTCTATATTATTTCCTACAAACTTCATGTTTGTCTTTAGTATAGATAACTTTATTCGTTATTTCGCTTTCTTATCGACCTTATGAATATTAATAACACAATACCATTCTACATTTATCATTATACCATGTGTGTAATATTAATGCATATATTAACCCATCTTATCTAGTTTGTAAGAAAATTTTCTTCTGGAATGTCTGCCTTACTGCGATTGCAATTTATATCACTTCGGATTCCCTCTGTGGAACTGTCAATAGTCGCCCTACGAGTCTATTTTTAAGCAATTAAGCAGTCATCGCGCTGAAAGTTGAAAATGCACAAGTAATGAACTCTCTACAGACAATATTCCATGCGAGGTTCTTTTAATTCTGTGTTTAACTGTCAAAATCTTAGAAAGCATTTTCTTTGTAAACTTACAAGGAGTCTGATTTCTTTGTATGACAAAGCAATGCTTTGTATTGCGAAGTACCAGTATTTTTCTTCCAAAGAAATATGTTTCGTATTACAAATCAGTGCTTTGCAAGCTACGAAGCCGGTCCTTTGTAACACAGTGCATCTGTTTCTTTGTAGCTTACAAAGAAAATCCTTTGTAATTCAAAGCAATGCTTTATAGATTTTTTACAGTAAATGCCTCATTGCACTCAAAATGAAACTGCATCAAACCGTGAACCTTGATGTGACTTCATGGCTATCACGTTAACGCTCTTCTACATAAAAGCAAACTTTTTTTTGGCTGAATCAGAATCGACAACGATGAAATGTGTGCCCTTTTTAATAAAGTCCCGGCTCACAACGTCATTATGGAATGTGTGAAGATATGAAACTGCCGTCCTGGCTGTTTTCGTCAAGAACTGTGTTACTTGAGACGGGAGCCACAAACTTGTGAATTCTTTTGTTTTTAAATGAAATCTCATCGGTGCTTTTGACTTGTAAGTATAGCGTGATATAGAACAAAAAGCATCAGTGAAGACAAGCTGCGCATGTCGTAGTGCACTCACGTAAATCATTAGATTCCAAACTAGTTTCCTAAATTATTGACGTGCACACTGTCATTGCTGGAGTCAGTAGAGATATACGGGTAATAATTCTCTAGGAGAACAAGGTATAACATTTTCGGTGGTCGTAGTAGGCACGGAAGAATGTAACGGAACTTGCGGTGGAACCAGGGCTATGAATAATTTGCATGTTTTACAACTTCACTTTGTCAGCCTGATTCTGAATGAAAATTCGTTCACGTTCTGGAGGGTTGTCACTCACTTGCCAAATGTGACTTGCGATTGTGTAAGAGCGGTGCGATCTAGAGAAGGAGACCAGCGCCTGCCGGGCTCCGGGTAGGGAACCCATTCGACAGTGCTGCAGAGTGGGACAGGTCAGTTCAGCGGCACAGTGAGTGTGTGGGAGGAAGATGTAGCACCTGACGAATGGTCTCTGTGTGTTCATATGTTTGGTTGTGGAGGTTTGTGTGGTATTTTGGTGCTTCAATACATCCTATGCACGGGGAGGGCGGTGACAATATTTAATTTAAACTAGGAAATTTTTTTAAAGTGTTGCAAGTATTTAAGTTCTTTTTGACAAAACGTGTTATAGTTAATTTTTGACACTTGGCAGTCGCGTGAAGCCGCATGTAAGTCCAAGTGGATTGGTGCTATGGCAGAACCTTGGTGAGTGAGCAGCCGAGTGGGGTCGGACTGTCCACCGTGGACAGAACTGCTCCATGGACCCGTGCTCCAGTTGCCAATGGTTTTCCGCCAGACTTAGGAGCATATCATTGAAATAAATTCTGTTGTTGTCTTGGCTGCTAATAGGTATCGATGTGCTGATCTAGTTGAAACGTTTTAAGGGTGTGGTCACTGGTTGAGAATGATTTTAATGTAAACATATATTTGCTTCGCCATGTTTCCGTTTTTCATCCATAAAAAATACTGTACTAGATTTTAAGGATCGTCATCACTTTTTAAATGCACAAATACTTGAACAACTTCTTATTACATTTTGATATTATTTTTCGCGTAGCCAAGTGCCTTTGTGTGATACGTGTGGAGAGAGGCATCGACGTGCTCCAAATTACTTTATTTTCCGGTGATTGTTAAGCATCAAATAGTGGCAGAAATACTTTGCTCGCGATCATGCCATGTCATGCACGGCAATCTTTAATTTTACACGTTTGCTCGACATCAAAGTCATTGATCTCATTGTATTAATCGGAAGATCAACAACAGCTCTGTAGAGTTAGACCAAAGCCCATACTTTGTTTAGGCAGCCACCGTGAAGGGAGTTTGTACCATAGGTGACCTAGTTAATGGTGTAAATATGTATGTTGATCGAAGTGAAGGGCAAGTAAAGTGATTTGAATGACCTTTCGCCGCGTCTCGGAAGATAGCGCAGCTTCGGGTAGTTGGGGCATTATACTTTTTATATTGTTGTATCATATAGTTGTTCTTTGTCGCGATGCGTAACTAATTTATTTTGTAAGATGGCCTACATGTATTGTGTTTGTACTTCGGTTTGTGACGACTTAAAGCTAATGAACCAAATGTAATTGTTGATATTGCCATTTTAGATTATTGTTCGTTTATTAATTTTCGAAGGAGGACTTCACTTTGTGTGAAAATGTAATGATCGTTATATAGACAAATAAGTGTGATTCATGTTACGATGACTGGCCTATTGCCTATATTGTTGTTCAATCTTATTTTTGAAGAGATAAAAGTTACCATTTACAGGTATCTTTACAGTAATCTTGTCCGTTACTACGTCTCGTATATTCAAGATTTTTGTGAATCAAAGGCGGGTTTGAAATTTTTTTAGGGCATTGGCTGGTTGCTGATTTGAACAAATGTTACTAACGCTTTGTCAGAGGGCCTCATTAGTGGACAGTTGGTCTAATTTGTAATCATCTATAGGCATGTCAGGAAGAGAACATTTTGAAAAAGTTTTGAGGACGATCTTACAAATATGGTTGATAAGCTTTTAATTATTTTACATTGTAACATGATATCGCAGGAACAGATGACCTGCCATCATCGGACATTCGCAGCGCGGCCTCTTATCACTCCAACGGTTACTGACTCCATTAAAGGCTTTTTTGTGAGGCAAGTTACAAATAAATACTGAAGTTGTTATTTTTATTTTGTTTGTATGAATGTATGTATGAAATTAAAAAATCACAAACAGTGGGTTAGTAACTGGAGTGATATTAGGATGAAGTGAAAGGGGTCGAATTGTAGAGCTATAATCGGCCATGATACCGTCTAATGACTAAATGACTAGAAACTAGTTTTAAGTGTCGCCGGGAGTTTGTTCAGCCGAAAAGCATTTGTTTAGTGATAGATGTGCTCTGAAAATAAAATTTCTTTTTCTCAATGTATTTTACAATAGTTAATCTTGCAAAAATAATGGTATTGTTTGTAGTATTTCAAGGTGGAATATAGGCAACCTTAGTCTTTTAAATATATTAAATACTGTTAGCTACAAGGCAATTCATTTATTGTCATTCGAACCCTATGTCCTCTCTGGCTCATGTGCACTGTTGCACTGGTAGTGGTCGATTTTCAGACACTGTTGTCTGCAAAGGATACGGAAGCTTCGAAGCACTACAAAAGCATGGATGCAGCCTACGAGGAATACACACTGAAATCTTACACTGCAAGAAATTTTCAGGGCAAAATTGCGCAAGTAAATAAGTATAAACGCCACTTTTGACGACCAGGTAGCAAATCCATCAAAACTGCATCATGGCTGCATTATACCAGGTGGCTGATTCACGCCGCGCACTTTGGTAGTGCTGTACCGGATACACGCGTGCGGGCGGATTGCCTACTCGCATCGGGCCATAAGGAGCCGTGGGCAGCGAGCAGGCAAACCCGCCCGAAAAGTGCCCGGCGCGAATCAGCCACCCAGTATGTTCAATCTAAAATGTGCCTAAAATGCGCATCCCGCCAGAGCCCCTGCCTTGCACAGGGTGGTCCGCCGGCCACGCTCGGCTGCTCGGCGGGTTGGCCGATCCCACCCGCTGCAGGCGCTAGCAGCACCCGGCCACTAGCTGCGACACATGCACGCAAGTGTCCCTCATGTTCTGCGGGCGATGATATCTACCGCCTACTTCTGACACCCTACTCTTCTGACTGTTTGGTTTTGGTAGGGGATCCTTGGCTGCTATACACACGGATCATCTACGATTCTACCGCGCGACTTACACCAAGTCATCATCAGTACTGATGAACCAACTGAGCATCTGCTCAACACTTGTTGGAGTGCAACTCTTCTGTTGAACACTTACAAGTGCACAACTACCGAGTTGCACACTTGCAAGTGGAGTACTACTGAGTCAAACACTTGCAAGTTTTAAACTTGCTGTTGCACACTTGGTTTACCAGTGTGGAAAAGTTTGAAGTGCTATAGAAAACTCGAAGTTGTATCACTTTTTAAACGTTGTGGTCATTTGCACCAACCATCTATCGTACCAGGTGGCTGACTCACTCACGCGCACTTTCGGTTACGGTTACGGTACTGTACCGCTTGCACGGGGGCGGTGGTCGAGCTTGCCTATCTTCGCTGCCCACGGCTCCTTATTACGGCCCCGTGCGAGTAGGCGACCCACGCACAGTCGTAGGTAAACTGTGCGACCGCATGAATTTTCCTACTCTGGAAACGCAAGTGCGTACATGTATGCGTTATTTGCTGAATACCTACATGTATGCAGCAAATAGTGTGTACATGACCATGTATGCAGCAAATACTGAATACATGGCCATGTACACACGTAGAGCTCTATGCCAAAAGCTATGTGCCGATGTGTGTACCTGGCCATGTATGCAGTATTTGCTGCATACATGGTCATGTACACACTATTTGCTGCATACATAATCATGTATGCAGTATTTTCTGCATACATGTAGGTATTCAGTAAATAACGCATACATGTACACACTTGGGTTTCTAGAGTAGTGCTTCAAACGTTAATGTGTGTCGCGCGGCCGAAACACAGACGCGTCGTTTCCAGCAGCCTCCCGCGGCAACCGAATCTTTCTCCTTTCCGCCTTACAAGCTGCTCCCAACAGCCTTCGCGCGCCCGAGCCTTCCTCACAGAGATACGCCGTTTGCGGGGAAATTTATTTTATGAAAAATAGTTCAGAAAGTCCAACTATATATTACAAACAAGAAAGTTTATTTAGGTTTAGCAGTTGATTTATGAGCAAGAACAATTACATTTTTGTAAAGGCAGCCAAGTAATAGCGACCAAGTGGGTTCACGCGCGAAGGGTTCCTCCCTCCAAAGGGGTTAGCTACACCAAAAAAAAAAGTGTTCTCAATTCAAGATCATCCCGAAAACTTTAAGGCAAATGTTGTTATTTTAACCCCTATTTACACTTAAATCAAGTAAACAGGGATTAAAATAATCCCTATTTGCCTTAAATCTCTTAATATTTTGGGGATGTTCTTGAATTGAGAACACATTTTTTTGGGTGTATATCAGTCTGACAGCTCTGGTCGCCATGTGCGCCGCTACAAGTCGTCCTCCTCCACATCGTCGCACTCCCAGCACAGTACCTCGGTGCCGCCCAGCACTCGCCGCACCGCGTCGCGCTGATGGTTGCAGTTGTCGTGGTTGTAGCCCCACCGCCGCAGCACGAGCCTCCTCAGGCGCAGGCCGCACCGCTCCAGCAGCGTGTCCAGGTCGCTGCAGCTCCAGGGCCACTTGCACTGCCCGCCCGCGCCCACGTGTAGCCACAGCTCGTCCAGCTGGTCCCCGTAGGCCCTCAGGAGGCGCTGCAGGTTGGCGCGCGAGAGGTCAATCGCCCTGAGCGACTGCAGGCCGCGGCTCGCCCGCGGGAGAGCGGGTGGCTGGGCGTCCAGGTCCATGTGGTCGCCCGACACCTTCAGCCTCCTCAGCCGCGGCATGGCCAGCACCGCGCGCAGGTGAGCCTCGCCCGGGCAGCGCAGGCTGAGCTGCTTCACCGTGGGGGCGGCGCACTCCAGCAGCTTGAGGCTCCACGCCGGGTCGGTGTGGCACCACACATGGACCAGCTGATCCACCTGCAACAGAGCAGACCAGTCAGAGAGACAAATCCAAAGGATGGCGAAATGCAGTAGGTAGCGCACTGAGAAAAAAAAATCTGTCTCAGCACTATACGTTTAGTCCCCAGATCGACGTTTTTTCGTTGCACTATACGTCTAGCGCTGGGAGCTAAACGTAGCATCTCAGGCAAAGAAAATTTAGAGCACAGCACTAAAACTCAATGACAGGTCACTATCTCATTTTGAGCTGGGACATATGAGTCGGGAGCATTAGACGTACGTTTAGTGCCCGGACAGAAATATTTTTCTCAGTGCGGGGGAATTGTGGGGGGAGCTGCCACTCCCTCTCCCACGCCTGCCGCCAGTGTAAAGGCAGCCCAACGTACGGTATGTCCAGGTCATATCTTACACTGAAAACCCAAGTGGGTGAATGTCGCACAATTGCACGTGTGTGAACACCCGTTCGTACACTTACGGGGGTAAACGTGTGAATTTTCTAGGAAAAGTGTACGAATAAACATTCACACACCTGCAAGTGTGCGACATTCACACACTTGCGTTTCCAGTGTACCGTGAATAACCGGTATGTAATAGCCACCTGCTACTATCCTCACGTATTTTAAAAAATTGTAGGCGGACTCACCCCTCGCACGTTCTGCAGAATACGATCGCGCTCCACTTTTGGTGGCTTGTCACCGAAAACAGCGGAAGTTTGCGCATCACTGGTGATCTCGCCCGCGTCTATTTCTCGCAGGGCGACGCTCTCCGCCGCACTTGCACCAGCGGGTGGCAAGTTAAGGGTTGCAGGTGTAGAATGCGATGCCTGCTCGACTCGAGGTGGGCGTCGTGGTGGAGGAGCCTGTCCCTGCTCGGAGAGAGCCGCCCTCGCCGCGGCCACGAGCAACAGGGCCTTGATGAGCGGGTCCCCGTTGTTCTCCAGGGTGCCCGTCAGCGCTCGCCCCCCGCCCTGCAAGGTCAGGTGCCACGTCTCGACGGTCAGCAGGGCGACGGCCTTCAGGGCCTCCTCGTCCTGGCACTGGTGCTGGAGGTCGCCGAGCTGGACAGCGGCGCGCAGCAGCGTCCCCTCCGGCAGCTGCTGCCCCAGGGCGGCCTTGGCGCCGAGGACCGGATGCCCGTTAGGGTGAGTCTTCGATGCACTTTTTTCGATCACGAATTTTTAATAGTGCGGTCTGGTTGCCTTTTTAGATGACATTCTCAAAAATATTTTTTTA
>NW_026267174.1:170685-172618 GCF_000697945.3 Frankliniella occidentalis | reverse complement strand
TTATAATTAAAAGAGAGAGACGAAGAAAGAAAGTCTAAGTTAAAATTAAAACAATTTTTGACCGGTTTGAACGTTTAAGAGCGGTCACCGAGTAATTGCAAATCCTCGTTCATATGAAAAACATTACGAAATGAATATCAATGCACTGTGTGTGACATAGTTCTGGATCGTTAAAAAAAAATACATAATTTGTTGTCTATGTTATTTGCTCCAATTACTTTGAACAATGGTGGTAGTTTTGGTGCACGGCTGCACATTTTCACATATTATGATTCCACTTCTCTGCATGGTGTGTGTTTCAGCAGATGATCGAATATTCTGGTATCAACTGTACCCGAACTTCTTGGGTGTTTCTCTAAAAACTCAAGTGTCGTACCGGGTGTAACTGTGAATACGCAGCAGTGTTGCGGGTTTACCTACTCTTTACACCCGTAAGGCACCAATGGTACTGCAGTTTTAGGAGTGATACCATTTGTGTATTGTGCACTGCAGGACACTACTACAGCTATTTGTGTTGCACCCCCTTTGTGCGCCAGTTAAAAGTGTCGCGTTGGCCGGGATTTGTCGCTGTCGGACACGGGGTGTCCTAATTACACAAAGAACTGTAGTTCACGGTGTTCTATACATGTGTAACTGTGAATACGCAGCAGTGTTGCGGGTTTGCCTACTCTTTACACCCGTAAGGGGTGATGGCCCCTGAGGCCATATTGAGTATGCAGTCCCGCAGTACTGCAGCGTATTCACAGTTACACCCGGTATCACTGGAGTACCATTGGTACTACAATGTATAGTGTGATGCTGTACGACGCTTGAGTTTCCAGAGTTGTCTCAAGAATTTTCGCTATCCCTTATACTTTTCATTGGACATGTGTAATGTTGTTTTGTATTATTTACGTATTGGTATCATGTCGGTAGCTGCATTCTGTGTCGTTTCCTGGCCGAAGTAAACCTTTTTTTGTTTAATTTATTACCTGTGTTTTTAGCTATGTCTGCCATAGGCTTATTTTCTTGGCTCTCGCGGGCGATGTATTTTGCAAAGCGCTACCGAAATGTGTACCTCCCCACGCCTCTCTTCTTACATTTTGGCACAAATTGACGGCATGTCGCGCTCTGTTGCCCCCTACCCTTTCAATTTGGCACACTTGTTTGGCACTAAATTCCATCCGGTAATGCACCGAAAACGCAAGTGTGTGAATGTCGAACACTTGTAGGTGTGTGAATATCCATTCGTACACTTAAGGGGGTAAACGTGTGAATTTTCTAGGAAAAATTCACACCTTCACCCCTCTTAGTGTACGAATGGATATTCACACACGTACAAGTGAGCGACATCCACACACTTGCGTTTCCAGTGTGACCCCGCTGTATTCAAAAGACCAAATGAAATTAAAAAGAAAATGATGCGATGTATTGAACGGCAGCTATGAGCCTTGGGTCGCGGCTTACGGCCAGTGAGCCCGGAGACCTTAACCAAGCCCGAAGCTAATCCTAGCTCTCCTCCCGCAGAGATCCCCCGGGCGGATCGTCGGACGAGGGCGGCGGCCAGGCCAGAAGCACGGCGGACGACGTGTGTCCCTGGGACTCGGGGCCGCCCCGCGCTCTCGCACCCGAGCCGACCAGCCAGGTGGGCCGCACCTCCAGGAAGAACTCCTCGCAGCTGGACTCAGGAGGGTCGTCCTCGGACATCTCCATCGCCATCGCCGAGGTCAGTACACATGATGGGTCATGTACACCGTAAATGCTTAAGGTACAAGAGCGTACGATTTTAAGGTAGGGCAGAACCGATGTACGTTAAGTAAGGTACGGGATTCTCGTACCTTACGGCTAAGGTACGGGGGCCGGGCCCGGCGGGCGCTCCCCCCACCACGCTCTCCCCACCACACTGCGCTGAGTGTTGCCTACCCAGCACGGCGCCTCCGTTCGGTTCACCTGT
>NW_026267174.1:168241-169886 GCF_000697945.3 Frankliniella occidentalis | reverse complement strand
GGGTCAGGAAGGACATAACCTAAAAATATTAAAAAAATATTTTTGAGAATGTCATCTAAAAAGGCAACCAGACCGCACTATTAAAAATTCGTGATCGAAAAAAGTGCATCGAAGACTCACCCTACTGTGGGTTCAGAGGTACGGGTCAGGCGCGGTATAAGAGGGGGCCGACAGGGGCGGGGGGTGTACTGTGGGTTATACAGGGGTGTTGTAGTACAAATTGCCTACCTTTCAGGCGGCTCACTAGAGACGATTGCCCCCCCCCCCCTTATACAGCGCCTGGTACGGCTGATGGTGCAGGGTATCCCGCTCTTACTCACCTCACTGCACCACGGGCACTTCCTCGACACCATCTGCTCTGCGCAGGACCAGCATGCCGTGTGCCCACACGGCAACCCTTTGGGCAGTCGGTAACTGGTGTCGTACCGCTCGGTGCAGATGTTGCAGGTGATGCACTCC
Organism: Frankliniella occidentalis; assembly: GCF_000697945.3. Classification (NCBI taxonomy): domain Eukaryota; kingdom Metazoa; phylum Arthropoda; class Insecta; order Thysanoptera; family Thripidae; genus Frankliniella; species Frankliniella occidentalis. The sequence continues at coordinate 169,427 of NW_026267174.1, read as the reverse complement.
ATGGCGGCCTCCAGCAGGCGGTCAGCAGCCGGCTCCTCCCTGCGAGTCATCTGTCAACGACGAGAGGGTCATAATTGTGCTCCACTCTTGACCCCTGGCCGGCGGTTGTTTTGTACAAAGCAGTTTGTTGGGCTGCCGACACCCAGGTGCGATTGGCTGCCTAACCGCTGGGCGAGAGACGCGATCAAAGAGTGCGACTGCGGGCTAGGGGCAATTAACGTTGTATTTCGGCTAACGGAGGAAGAAAAATTAGCAGGTTATACAGAATGAACATTAACAATTGGTCGAGAGCTTCCCGCTTTAACGTCACTCCGGTAGTAGGGGTAAAGGCTCGACGAAGCGGGAACCTTTGTTCTATACCCGTTATTCTTCTCCCTCCGTTAGCCAAAATACAGGGTGGTCCAGAGACCCCTTCTTTTATTTTGCTTATACTGTACCGGATGCAGTAGTGCGTGCTGGTTGCATACTCGAACGGGGGCGGGCCGTCGCTACCGCTCACCGCGGCGCCTTAAAGGCCCCGTTCGAGTATGCAACCCGCCCGCACGGCTGCATGCGGTACAGTATAAGCAAAATAAAGGAAGGGCCTATGGACCACCCTGTATCACTATACTGAAAGAACGAGTGAGTCACCGCGCACATACGATGAGTGCAACAGCAGTGTGACGCCGTTATCGCGAAGGAGAAAATAATAATAACAAACTGACTCCGGCCGATATACCTAAAAGATGTTTTAGTGGCGGAGTTGTTGGTTCTATCAGAGAATGATGTACTACTGAGTCGTCTGGTCCTTGGTCTATTTCACACACTTTTTAACCAGCACAATTAGCATCCCACACTCACCGTTGCCTACTTGGCGACTGCTCGTCTCCAGCGCCCCGAGGGCTTCCCTTGCCTCGCGGCCGCGCTCACCGCGGCCACCGGTCGCCAAGCGGCAGGCGCGACGGAGGAGGGGTGCATTGCTGAATTGCACTTTCCGCCGCCGTCGCCTCTACCGCCCGCGCCGCAGATATTCGATACTTATTGAAGCCCTCGTTATCTACCTATAGCAGCGCCACGGCCCCTTTTCAGGCGCGGTTTTAAGTCCGTCTGACGGAGGGGGTGATTTGCTGTGGGTTGCCTACTTTCAGGGGTTTTGTAGGACAAATTGCCTACCCACCCCAGGGGGCGATTTGGGCTGACGGGGGGG
>NW_026267174.1:160121-161918 GCF_000697945.3 Frankliniella occidentalis | reverse complement strand
GGGGCGGGGCGGGGCGGGGGCGGCAGGCTCGGCAGCGCCGGGGCCGCGCGCAGTGCCGTGTAGAAGCGCGCGCAGAGCAGTTGGCCCGCCAGCCCGCGGACCGCCAGCGTCGGCCGCGAAGCTCCGCGAAGTGGTTGCGATCGCGCGCTCGTCTCGTCAGGCAGCTGTGTTAACCGCCGGCCACCCCGGGGCCGCTACCCCGAGGCCGCGCACCTGCACGCCGGCGTCGCCGACGGTGAGTGGGCGGCGGGGCACTTCTTGGGACGGAGGCGTGGGGGTCGGGGGTCGGCGCGCTCGCGGGCGGCCAGCGCGGGGCTGCGGCCGCCGGAGGGGGCGCTTTTTGGTGGTTTGGCTCGGCTCACCGAGTATGTCGGCCAGCTATGCGGAGTGTGCTGCTTTGGCGTTGAGGCCGGCCTGGCGGGCCTGGCGGCGCTGGGGCCGCGCGGCAGGCAAGTGGGCGGTTGTGGAGGAGCGTGGAGTGGAGGGTCGGCGGAGCGGGAGCAGCGAGGAGGGTGCTCCAGCCGCGGCTCCAGCCCCACGGGGTCGTGCCCGTCGCGCGGTCTGACTCGCTGAGGGTGTTGAGAGCGCCAGGCACCTTGCAAAGGTCATTTCGGCGGTTTTCGACATAATGTGGACCACATGGCTCCGGTTGCACGTTGGGCGTTGGGTCACTCGTACTGGGTGTTTCAGAGAAGACGCTGGCGTGGGCAGGTTGTGCCTTTTTTAAGGGGCCATATGACACCTTAGGGGCAGGGCGAGTAGGCAAACCCCCACCTTCACGTCATCTCTGATACACCCGTTACATCGCTGCTGGGACATCCAGGTCAAAGCGCGGGTTGCGCGACGAGCGCAGCTGCCACCTGCAACAGAGCTTGACACGCTTGACACCTGGCCGCACCTGGCAGCTGAGCTGGGCGCGCTGCTGACGGCACTCTGTGCCCTCAGGTCGTGTGGCCTTGTTGCGTTGTGCGCGGTTGCGCATTTCGCGCTTCACACGGGAGCGCATGTTAATTAAAGAGTCGACTCGTTGTTTTCTAAAAGTATTGTTTGACTTTCACCTGAAAATTTCAAGTAAGTAATCTCTCCCTAGCTGTAGAGTTCCTTTTTTTCTGGTCCAGCAAGAGCGCTTGGTTAATTAAATCATAGACTCGTTTCCCGAGGCGGAAAAGCAATCTTCCGATATATCGGTTGATGCCCACACCCACCACAGCCACCGTCCCTCGCTGCCCCCCCTGCCCCATCCCTTCACGCACACCCAAAAACATCTTCCAAATCCCGCAAAAGCAAAATAAATATCCCCATACGGGTGCGACGCATTGGCGAGACTCGCCTTTTCCATTATTCTGCTGCACTCTGTGCTTTTTTTTTTGCCAGTGATCTGACGCGGTGCTTTCCCGCTTAATGGATGACATGGATACTTTATTTGTTTTCCGTGAGATGGATGGTTGCCCGTTTGCCGCCCCTCTCTCCTTCGCGCCTCCCCTCGGGCCCCAGAGACGCACCCCCCCCAAACAACTCACTCTCACTTTCCCTGCTCCGCCCTGGGCTGTGGCCGGCCCTGACGGCTGTGCCCTTTGTGTGCCGGCCGCTTTCATCCCACTCCTCACTCCCACCTGCTGGGCCGCCACTGCTCTGGCCGCCGCTTGCATCCTCGCCCTCTCGCGGGACCCACCCGATACACTACTGGCTCACGTGGTTCTTTTAAACGCTGCATCGTCGCCGCAAAGCAGTGGCCAGCCGAGATCACCGCAGCCCCTTTCACCCTGCCTCCCAATCTCCCCATCCCCCTCCCCCTAC
>NW_026267174.1:154463-160071 GCF_000697945.3 Frankliniella occidentalis | reverse complement strand
TGGGCCGACGGGGGGGGCGATCGCCCCTTCGCCCCCCCCCCCATAAAACCGCGCCTGCCCCTTTTGAGTATGCAACCCGCCCGCACGCCTGCATGCGGTACTGTATAAGCAAAATAAAGGAAGGGGCTTATGGACCACCCTGTATCACTATACTGAAAGAACGAGTGAGTCACCGCGCACATACGATGAGTGCAGCAGCAGCGTGACGCCGTTATCGCGAAGAAGAAAATAATAATAACAAAAATAAATGTGTTTGATTATTTGTGACACGCGGAACGCCGGCGACATCATGGTTTCCAAGCAGCCACGGCCAAGCATCTCGTACTGGGTCTTTCCAAAACTGCGCGGGGAACGCGTACCGGGTAATTCAGAGAACGCGCCGCTGTCGGCGGGTTTGCCTACTCTGTCCGCCCGTAAGGCGCTGTAGCCCCTAGGGTATGCAATGCCGCAGCACGGCGGCGCCTGCTCTGAATCACCCGGTACTCTTGTGGTGCCATGTTTCGCACTTGCGTGTGCATCACTTTCGCCAGTCAGAGAACACGTCTCATACCAGTCATATATCATTTTCCAGTGCCTTCCATTCATTTTCCCTGCCATTTCAGTCACATCTAACAAACTAATGCATTTAGTAGAGCATTGTTGGTTTTAGTTGATAGTAATAATCAACATGCATGCATAAACCTGCAAGACGGTTTTCAGTACATTTCCATGCAAACCTTTAAAAAATTTGAACATAGTTCTGTTAAAATTTGGACATAAGAGCTCATAAACTATTCCTGTTCAAAATTCAGCAAATTTGTGCACATTGCTGAAATGCACACGCACTTGCTTAAATGGATTTGCACACAGTCATTCCCCAATCACATCCAATGATTTTCCAGTCATAACTAATATTTGGGCTTCTAATCAGTGAACTCTGATTTACGTAGTGATGCAACCCTTGCACACATCAGATGCAAGATGTCTTAGTTCTGATTTTGATTAGAAAAGATTAACATGTAACAATATCATGATACTGAGCCAGTCACTATATCCTCTACTGGCACAACCAGGCACTATATCCTCTACTGGCACGTCCCACAGGGATACTCAAAAATCACTATAAGTGATATATACCCAATTCAGCTAGCAAAGTACTGGCATTATTTTGATTCTGACTCTCGGAGTAGGGTTGTTATACTAAAGTTCTCTTACTACCATGCAGTCTATGTATAAGTGTGTCTCAGTGCATTGGGTGTCTGATATGTGCTTGCTAGGCACAACCGATATTTTAGTGAGCACTGAGATCGCACACTTTGATTATCATTGAAGGCAGGCTAATACTTACTTTTTATTGATAATTAATTGACTTTCCTGATTGAGATGAACAGCTGACAATAGTGCTCAGTGTTCAAGAATTGTTAAGACCACAAACACACACAGTGCCTTTAGAAGTAATACATGCAACTTAGTCTACTAACTACTCCAAATACTGGCAGGCATCGATCAGTTACATAACTGTTAATAATTCAATCGACAGTGAGGAGGGCGGAGCTTCGAAATTATACACACATTTCGATCCGTCTGGCGTCTGGTCCGTAACTATCTTCTAGAAATCGTTTTTTCTCTCTTGCTTTAGAGAGAGAGAGAGAGAGAGAGGTGAGGTCAGGGTGAAGTGGGGGGTGGGGGAACTGTACACTTTTCGTGCCCAGAGAATGCTGTGCGGCAAACTTGAAGGGACAAAAAGTTTGATGTTCTTGTCAATGCTATTCAAATAATTGAAGATGAAGCGGTAGATTAAAAAAAAAAACACTGAATTATAGTTGTCCATAGTTGTTTTCATTATAAAAGTTGTTTGTTTTTAACAATATTTTTCTTTTTAGTTCAGTGTACTTTGGCACTCCCGAAAATTTGAAAAGGGTGTTTGTTGTTAAACAAACCCGGCAAGCAAGTAATTCTTTTCAATCAAAAATGTGTGCTCAAACGTCTTGGTGGGTTTTAGACTTCAGAGTACCACTGTTCTTCGTATGCTGCGTCGTGACTTTTATTACGAGTCACGATGTACCGTTGCGGCCTAGGGAAATGGTGTCCCTTTTGGAGGAGGGCAAGAGGCAGTATAACCTTGTTCAGGCCAAGACTTCTATGCCAACATTTGGCAGCTGCTGGAAGACTGCGATCGCACGAATGCACGGTGGATGCCAACATCTCGATGACCGAATCCAAAGTGAAGTCGCTCTTAGCTTTGCCAATTGCTTTTTGGAAGGGGCAGGCCTCCCAAGGCATGACTGTGATGGAAGCGACAAGTCTCTTACTGTCAAATTGGAAGATTGTCTTAAAACTATGCCTGACAAGACATTTATTGCATACACAGAGTTCTTTACTCATACTCAAAGTATGTGTTTTTTTGTCATGAGTCAGGTTTGGCATGAAGAAACGGAGAAGACCATTGACAAGTATGTTACTGTCATGTCAACTGATAGCTTGTTTGGATAAATTTGTACAAAGCTAGTTTTTTCACTTATAATGGCATACTAGATTTTGATTCTTATTTCTTGCTTTGTTAGACTTTCCACCAGTGCTGCGGATGTCGCTAAGCAGTTGGAGGCTTCAGAAGAGCTTCAAGAAGAGCTCTTGTTGCATCAACGGAAAAGTGTTGTTATTCAGCAGGAATTGCTCGAAAATGGTGTTTCTCTTGGCAGTATGTTGCATGAATCAAGGGATAACCTCAACGTCATATTTACTGAATTCAGGTAAGTGTCATTTCGTCGTTTTCACCTAGTGCACATCTAGTAGTGTTGAATTTATGAGTTTTATACGTTTGAACTCTCATTTCACAGAGCTTCCACCTTGGAGCAGCAAAGACTTCTCAGTATGGTATTCCACCATCTATCAGCACTGCAATCATGGATTGTTGGAGAAGTCTCGTGGGTGGATTCAATTGCATTCTATATTCCAAGCTTTGCATTTGTATACTTTTTATCATCAGCACAGCGTACTACAAATGCCCGAATACCTGGTCTATTGGTCCTTCTCTTTGCTGGACTTTTGGAGCGTTTTATCTCCTATATTCTATTGAGTGATGGAGCTGATGGAGCATCTTTCCAACCTGTTGACATAATAAATGTATGTTTCAACTGTAAAGAATTATGACTTACATGCACTGTATGCTTTCGAGGGTCGTTTTACCTTTTCAATCATGTTGGCTTGCCAGGAACGCCTGAGATGGTGGGTGTGGCTGGTTCGTCGCTGTGCAATTGCAGCCAATGTTGTTGTCCTTTCCATCACTCTCTACCGTTATCAAGACCGTGAGGAAGTTATGCATCAACTTCTTGAACAAATAAAAAGGCAGAATGAAGAACTTTTAAACCACATTCATGGTAGAGGTTGGTCATATTTTTGTTCATTTTTTCTTTCTTTTAAGAATTTTCTTTCTTGGTACAATTGGTCTCAAATGAACAAAATTATGCCAAAGTTTGTTGTTTAACATTTTGGAAATAGATAGCAACCAAAATTAATTAAGCCACTATTCTTCTTTTTGTGTTAAAAATTACTTCTATTTCAGTTAATGGACTAAAAAAAACAAAGAGTCTCGATGAAGCAGACGGATTTGGATACATGCCAGTCCTTACCAGCTCATCATCTTCCTTATCTGGACCAGTTTCTACGCCAAGCTCTAGAAATTCCCCTGGGATTTCTCATATCAAGCCTGTAGCAAGGACTGTGCCTACAACTAATGGAGCAATGTCACCCGTAAGAAGGGTTAATATTGGGATTCCAACAGCTCACTCTGCTTTTATACCAATCAGAGAGAATTCTCCTATCAATGAGTCAGTAACTTCTTCAATTATTGATACGACCATTGAGGAAAATGATTCAATTGGTGTTTTCTCTGATATTAATGCCTCTACTCCAAGAAACAAAAGAAATAATAAAAAAAAAGATTTATCTGAAAATTCAGTGAGTAGTATTTCTTAGCTAATTTTGTAGTCATACATATCTTTTAAAATGATCTGACTTTCAGATTCTTTTGCAGAGCCCTGTAAGCACACGCTACAATCTACGTAGGAGTGGCCGAATCTCTGCAGCTTCTCCTGTGTGAGGAGGTTTTAGCTAGGGGAAAGTGGAAGATCCCCCTGGTGCTTTCAGTGAGTAGAATGGTAAAGAATAATTTCTTGTGTTTTATTTGAGCGCTTTTCATTCACCATGAATGAACCTGGGGTATATTTCCATCTCATGATCCTACAAACTCATTCCTGATTAAGTATTGTGTGGTATTGTAATGTACTTTCTTTGTGAACCTCTGTAGACTTTAAACCTCATTGGTTCTGTTTCACCTCTATCTCCTCATCCATGCTTGAATCCCGCAGAAAGCGAGCTACGGGAGCTAAATGCCAACTCCCCACGCCTCCTCTCAGTTGTCAAAGAAGTGGTCTAGCTCCTGTAGCTCACTTGTTGTGGGGCTCCAATTTATTCTTTTTATTTCCATTTTACTTTATTTGGCCATATTTCCAACTTAAATTCAGATTTGCTAGTTAAGATTTATTTTGTAAAGTTATTTTTAATGATAATATTTTTATAATTTTGATTTTAACAACTAACTCCATTGAAGAGACTGATTTTATAATAAATTTTTAATGAAATTCCCATAAATTATGAAAAGGGGTCTCTTAGGCATATGTGGTTTTTAAATATGCTATGTCAACCCTTTAGCATAAATTGTGGGAATTCCTAATGTAATTTAAATTTTGATTGTGAATCTAATTTCAAATTAAGATTTCATGTTTTAAGTACTTAAAATATGCATTGCTTGGCATACATGTATGGACTTAGTGAGAGACGTACAAATAAGCATCTAGTCGATTGTATTGTTAACTGCACATCTCTATATTCTATATTCTCATTATTCATGCTTTCATAACTTTTTCTCTTCACCTCCACTTGCTTTATGGGGGCGGTGAAGGAGGGTGTAACAATCTGTTTTTAAGTTATGGACATTATTAGAATGGGGTTGGACAGATGCATGTAGTTAATAAGCCCTGGTAGTTACCTAAGTTTTGCAAAATAATTTTTTTATTTTAAAATTAAACTTTCAGTGCCTTGTCTTCGGTTCCTCAGTCTTATTGCCTGTAGTACGTCTTATATTTTATGTCCTTTCCTTGTTTGTCTGGGATCCCTAAGGGTGTACAATACATGTACTCGTATTCTGAAAAAAATAATTCAGAAACTGCATGAGATCATATACGAGGTAAATTTGGGACATTTGGACACAATGTTAATAAAATGTATTGTTGTGGAGGCAATAATGTATGACTTTAAACATTAACAAGAGTAATAATTACATCACGTTCAGGCAAACGTTAGTAAATGCTTTATGCAATAAAGACTCGAAATGCATCATTCTTTGAAATTGTGTCCGAATGTGTCTTTTTGTCTCATACTGTCAACCCACATATTGCATCCAATATCTTAAAATTATTGTCAAAACACAATCGCACTTACACTTTTTGGGCCAGTTTCCTACCTCTCACATAATCCATCCTACACACTAAATTGTTAGTGTAGTCTGCATCATACGCAGCTTACAGAAAATTGTGCATCTTGCTTATTTTTTTAATACATAATTATGAAC
>NW_026267174.1:140277-149473 GCF_000697945.3 Frankliniella occidentalis | reverse complement strand
GGGGGGGGTTGCTGGCTGAGAGACACACGTAGAAGTAATACGGCGGTGGGCCCCGCGGGCCGAGCAAGGCGCGCTTCCCCCGGAGCTGAATGCAGCGTCCGGCTGGCTCCGGTTCTCGCCGTCGCTTTTGTTTTACCGGACGAAAGGTCGCGAGAGTTGCTGCTCCCCCTCGAATCGACTTTTTTTTTCCTTTTCGTTTTCGGACCTCGCGCTCGCCGGTACAACGCGAAGCATATTTATTTTCACCCTTCTGCGGCACGGCAGAATGGGAAAGAAACTGAAACAAGCGGCGCGGAGCTTTGGAATGTAATTAGTAGGTTTCTCGAATGAACAAAGGGCGCGACGGCGGGTTTTCTTTTCCTCCCTTTCGCGCCGGCGTGCTGCCATCGAGGCGGGCGTGCCCCTCCACACGAAGCGGCCGCGACACCTCGGGGCGTCCATAAAGAACGTCCGACGTCCGTCATTCGCCGTTGCGAACCCTTCATGTACCTTGGCTCGAGCTCGAGCTCTGAGCGCCTAGTGGGTAGGCAACGTCTTGCCTGCAGTGCAGGCGTGTACCGCGTGATGGCCTACCCCGAGTCCCGCAGGCGCCAAGGTCCCGTCATTTTACCAAAAATGAAACTGAAAGGAAAACTTTGTGGACGATTCCGTATTGACCCTTCCTTCCTGTTGACCGCTCTGACCGTTAAGGGATGGGGTCGCGACCCACGCGGGTATCTTGAAGCGGCCATGGCCGTTAAGCGATAGCGCGCCTTGGAGGATCAGCGTGAGCCGGAGCGTGAGCTGGGCGGGCGGGGGCGGGCAGGAGCGGGCGGGTGCCCCGGAGACACTAAAATTAGTTGTCGGCTGCAGAATTAAAGGGTCTGTATCTCGCCCCCTGGCTGGCGCTCGCCCTGCTCGGCCGGGCGGGCGGCGCTGGGCTGGGCTGGGGTCGGGTCGAGGGTAGTGTGCCTAATGAAACAGAAGCCCCTCCCCCTCTCTCCGTTTGTCCGCCCGCCCTTCTCTCCCGCGCGTCCCTTTCAGGGCGCGGCGGGGGCGCTGCGACGAGGCGGGCATGCCCGCCACGACAACATTGTATACGCGGGATGTGAATTCAAATCTCCCGCCCGCCCGCGCGCCCCTCCGCTCTGCCCTCTCGCGCCCGCGCCCCGCCGCCCGGCGGCTCTTCAGGGGAGCTATCTATACACGGCGAGCACTTGCTCGTGACCCAGAGTGTTCGGTGCGAGCCCTTGTGCCCAGACACCTCTGCCCCCTCATAGCCCTTACAAACTACACGCTCGCCCCAGCAGCGTTTTAGTTTTCTTGTTTAACATTCGTGGCAGGTCGGCAGTCGTCAGCCTGCCCCCCCCCCCCCCCCCAGGCCGCCCCTATAGCGTCTCCAGCTCGCAGTGCAGCGCGCTCGTCAACATCATCCATTCTATTCCAGCCGAGCGGCGAGCCGACTGGGGGCCGCGAGGTGTTCCATTTAACACCGCGTCTCCTGCCTCGCCTCGCCCTGCTTCCTTCCTCCCCTCACTCCCCCTCTCTCTCCCTCTTTCTCTCCGTCTCTTCCCTCCCCCTCTCCGCCCCCTCCCCCCCGTCCCGGCGTGTTACTTATTGCTCCGAGGCACATCATGGTCGGCGAGCCGGCAGCAGCAGCACCAGGCGGCTATGGGTGGTGCCCGTGTCCCCCGCCAAGAAAACTGAGCATGATGGATTTATCATTTGTGACCAAGTTTGCCCGTGGTGGTGGAACCGGTACGGCTGGGAGTGACGAGAGGGGCGTACCCGACATGAGCCGTGCGTCCCAAAGCTATGTCAGAACCTCCCCCTATCTTTTACGTGTAAGCGCTCTCTAAAGATAATTGTCATCACCCGATGAATCTTTTTGATGAGCACGCTGTTAGATATTTTAGTGAGCCATTTTGGGAAAATTATGTCATAAATGAAAAATATACTCATATTATTCAGATGGCAAATAAATTAATCGTCTCTTGAACACGAATAATTAATCCATGAAATGTTGTAATTTGGCAATTTATCCCAATTTGGATTTAAGCTTAAAAAGCGTAAAAAGTCTAAAACTAGGTAAACTAGAAGTAAACTTTGCTCAAAAAACTGGCTTTTTAGTGGCTGTTTTCCGTTTTCATTTGCGGACGTTAGGGTGTGGCTGGTAGCCCCGCGCCTCTTGTTTCCCTGCCGTGTTTTCCCCCTCAGCCTCGTTTTGAACTGTGCGCTCACGCGTGCGCTGACCGCAGTCGTAGCATAACGAGGTTGGGCGGTGCGGGGGCGGTGCTGCTTGTCGTGGTCGGGCGACTCGCCGCGCCCCCCAGTCCAAAAGTTGCCAAGTTGCCTCTGGGAGGAGCCGCGGCACTGCCGCCGCGGGGAGAACTTGTCCAGCCCTGAAGCTGCAGCGGCCGGCGCACGACAGTTTTATTTACCTTCTCAACCGCACTCTATGATTATTATTGAACTTCTTTTTATACATTGTTGGTGCAAATCCGTGTGCATTGCATAGCTTTCGTACGACGACGATGGACGCACAATATCTCACATAATATTTACCTATTCACTTTCAAGATGTATTCAAGTGATCATTGTTTAGTGACCATCAATGAATGCAGTGCATTGAACGGTGTACGCAAGTGCGTAAGCTAGTTTGTTAGGCGTGCTACTAACTAATTCACGGCAACTCAATCATTTACTGTAGATATTTACTGTGTATACAAGAGTAATTTAAATCCGCATTTTCCCCTTTCCACGTTATGCTTCAATTAATTCTAATTGAAACTTCTATTGATATTTGCAGATGCATAAAATCAACATTCCCTCCGTGATTCCTACCTTTGGAACCACCGGTGCGTTACCTGCTTGTCGGGCGTTTGTGCTGCGAGCCGTATGACGTGGTGGCCACTTGGACACGTTCGAATCGTAAATCCGGAGATGGGGATGACAAGGATTCACGCCCGTGAAAGGGGGAAGGGGAGATCGAGGGGAGTTTCCCTTCACCAGTTTTATGGAGTTTATATAATGGTTTTTCCTTTTTCCTCCCGCTCTCGCCCGGACCGGCAGCCCAACCCGCCCTCTCCATTTTTCTAAGGACCGTGAGTCCCGCTCCGCCCGACTCGCTGGGCGGCCGAGAGGCGTGCGCGCGCCTGGCCAATCGGCCGGAACGAGCTGTGAAATTATTATTTGGTCGCGAGAAGGGTGCTGGAGGGAGGGAGGGAGAGAGAGAGAGAGAGAGAGAGAGAGAGAGAGAGAGAGAGACAGACAGACAGAGAGAGACAGAGAGATGTGGGGAAGGACTCGGCGATGAGGAGCTAAAGCTAGTCGACGAAGAAGCAATGATGGGATAGAGGACCGGGCCGAAGAGTATAGAATTGATCCGTGTGATTGGTTCGGATATTGGAAGTCGAAGGGTCAGTTTGCTCTCGGGACATAGTTTCGAGTCCCGCGCCGCAATACCACTTTAAGGTCAAGGTTGCTATTTCTTTTCTTATTTTTTTTAACACTGTCGACGATGTTGGCAATGTTTGAAATCTTCCCTGAATGGATCCTAAAACAAAAGACCCTACAACATTTGTGTTTGCTCGGCCAGTAACGGTGCCCCAGTACACATGCTCGGCTCCAGCCGGGCTCCAGCGGCCCCGTCCGGACACAACTGGACTCCAGCCGTCCTGCCCGTAATTGTATTCACAGCGTGACGCAGCCTTCTTGCGACAATATTACGTCTTGGCTGTGCTTTTTTGGGGGGGACGTAGCGCTCAGCTGGACGTGCGGGGGCCGGGGCGGGGTCTGGCGAGGAGTGGGGCGCATCCAACTCCTCTTGCTCCACTTTTCCCCCCTCTCTCGCTCAACCCCTTCCTTTTGTACAGTGAGTTGTTGTGTATGGGTTCGTCTGTGTGTGTCATTGTGTATGTGAATGAGAATGTGTGTGTGTGTGTATGTGTTTTGCCCGGGGCTTGTCCATAAATTATTTGCGAGATGTCGTCTGCTAGGGTCGATCGCCGGCCGTCCCTGGTAGTTGCTCTGGGGTTTCTCGCTTTGTTCAGACATATAAATACGTGTGAAATCTATTGTATTTCGCAGTGTTCTTGACTTGAGGTGAAAATTGTACAACAAGTTGCTGGAACAACTATGAGCTTTTCTAAAAAATCATTGGCTAAAGTTCTACGACTAAAAAAGTTGTTCCAGTAATTCATTACTTCATCTTTACTGTATCAGCTCAGAGACCGAATGACCGAATATTTATTGTTGTTCGCGATAAACCACTCTGGAGAGAGAATGATACTTTTTATCTGAAAAATTGAAATTAGCTGAACTGCAGACCAAAGGTGATTTCCGCCTCTCTTTCGCTCTCCCTTCTCCCCTCCTCTTTCCCCTCTCTCTGTCTCGTTCTTTTCTTTTCACGCTCTGCATTCCGGTTTGGGCAGTCTGTCACAATGCAGTAGCGTATTGCTCGTATTTCACGTCGGGCAGATCGACTATGGAATGGACTCGCTGGACTCGCCGGTAGGAAAGAGGGGTTGGGGATGTGTCGCGCGAGGAAATGCGAAATCCTCTCCCTACGATTAATATACCCCTTTCCCTCCCTCCACTTTCTCTATTTCCCACCCCCTGTGATGGAGAGGGTGAGGGTGCAGCCGCTCCTGCTCCGCGGCACCACACCACGGGACCATGGGCCGACCGAGCCGTGACACAAAGTAGGAATGAATCACCACCTCGCCCGGCCTCGGCCCGCGTGCGTGCGTACACTGTTTAAAATTATAACAATAAATCACCGGGGAGCAGTGTGATTCTATGGGCTGAACTATACCTTATACTAAAGGAAAGTTATTTTCAAGTACGATCAAGTTTCTGTCCATCACTGAAACAGATTTTGTCTCTAGTATGGAAGTACAGGACGATCTTATATGATTCTGTTTCTGGGTACACTATTTTTAACAGTGGTGCGGTGCTGGTGCGTGCGTGCACAAGGGAGTGGTCGGGGAATGGTGCTGTCAGATTCCCCCCTTCCCCTCCCATCTTGTTAGCTAAACACAATAGTAGGTGTAACTTCTCTTGCGTAGTGCGGATGGTCGCTCGCAGAAGACGACGTGGATGTCGTAATATGGGAAAAAAGAGTATGGAGCGTGGTATGGAGTTTATGATATCATTTACGGCAGATACTGAGAGGTTGGAAGAAAGAGAGCAGCAATAAGTGAAAAGCCTTTTGATGTAATTCTTGATGCACTAATAAAAAAGTTTACGGTGAAAACTCAGCTGCAGGGTTCAATGTAGCTTCAGTGAAAGCTTTTCACGGTATTTACTGTCTTGTATTATTGACATTGGCAGTAAGTTACTTGGATCTATGAATATAGTTTAGCACGTTAGGTTGAAGAGTTTAATTATTTGACGGTCGCAAACTCAAAACAAAAATTGACGTCAGGCAAACTCTACTGCAGTATGCTCCGGTGATCTGAGTCTGAGCCCCCGCCAACCCGCCAACACCGAGGCACTGCAGTTCCAACCAGCCAGCGCATGACAATAGGTCCTCGTCAGTGAAAGTGGAACTGCGTTGGCATTTCAGGATGCAGCGCGTATGGGGCAAATAGAGTGGGACGAGAGAGACTGGGTGATTATGACGAACGCCCTAGTAGAGTTAAAAATAAATTGCATTGTTTACTGGTTGTAGAGAAGAACTTGAGACTGCCCTCGACCCCCTCCCTTTCTCATGCTGAAACAAGCTGGAACTGGGGAAGAAAGAAAGAACCCGCCCAAGCCAGCACACCCTTGACGTTGGCTCGCGTTGGCCTGTGAGCCCCGTGCGGGGTAGGCAACAAGCGGCTTGGAGTGCAGCGAAACACACCGAGTGCCTACGTGGCAGGGGCTATCTCTAGAGCGTGCAACTTGACATGTTGTTTAACTGATTTGCTCGCTTCGTAGTGTGCAAGCACTAAACGTGGGTTAACAAAACTGATTGATGTTTAGTTCCGTTTAACGCCATAAAGTGTAAAGTTTTGCACATTTGAAAGTGCACATCATTTGGTGGGTAACTTAATACATTCATTTTACCAGGGTAAGACTGTCCTACTGTAGCATTGGCAGAAAATTTCTAGAGAATTTCTCCTTTACAAGTAGGAAAAGCTCGTAAGTTATAGAAATGCGCTATGAAACTTGCAGATTTAGGTGCTTTTTCATATGGCGATCCCAAAAGCGAGACTCGGTGTGTATTCTGATTCACTCCTCTTATTCCCATCTCTTATTTTCCAGCGCGTGCGCTGCTGTCGGCCTTGAAACGGGTCTGATTCAATTCCGGGCCTCTCTTGGACCCTTTTCAGCGCGTTCAGGACTCTGACCCTTTAAGTCCTTCGCGCTCGTCACAAGTGGGTTAGCTGGCCAGTCCTTTGGCAGCAGCATTTGCAGCAGTCTGCTGGTTTTGACAGTCTTTTGGCAGCCCGTTTTAGTCATATCATGGTTGTTAGCACTAGCGCATTGGCAGTGTCATTCATTGTAAAAAGTACTCCTATGTTTGTAGTGGAAAATGTTTCATGAAAACTACCGTCTGGTAACACTTATAAATTTTTGTTTTACGAGAATATATTTCTTATACTCTGTGTTTACTTTTTAGTTTTTCCGTAGGCCCACCCAATTGGTGTTTTTATAAGAGTAAATTTTTGCGGTCCCTCTCCCTTTTTTTGGTTGTCGTTTTTCAAACAACTGGAAGACATCAAGTCCAAGCGTCAGCTTTCTTAGTCGCTCTTCGCACAGCGCCGGTATTTTGACAGTGTAGCCATGGGCCGCAGCCGAGTCGTTAGGGCATTAGTGCGCCCTTTCCTCTTTCGCTGGGAACAGAACGGCGCACCGTCTGCTGGGGAAAAAAATCCGCAAAAGCAATGTGGTACAAAATAAAATAAATGAAAGAAAACAGGAAAAGGAACCGAGGAGGATTCCTCTCCGTAGAATGAATTTATTTTCTTGTCGTTTCAGGTGCGCACTGGGAAAGGGTGTGTGTTTTGACTAACTAAGATAAAGGATGGAGGAGGGATGGACAGAAGGAGGGAGCAGAGAGAAGGATCGAGTGGACGGGCAGAGATGGCAGAGGAGGGGGGCTGAGCGACAAAACTGACTGCTGTTGCGCTCATCATCCAACGATGATGATAGGCGATGGCTCGCAGCAAACACAAGTTGGGCAATTCCAGTTATGTGCTGTCCTGCTGTCTGTCTGTGTGTCAGCCAGCCCGCTAGCCCGCTCTACCTGCCCATCCGACCGGTGGGCTCCTGATCAAAGGGCCGTCAGGCTGTGCCTATTGACGACGAATTACCCACATTATGTAGCGACAAGATCACTGGGAGACGGGAGGCACCGGCTGGGCCCCCTGGGGGGGAAGCGTCACGCACTGCCTTTGTTGTTCGAGGCGTCTCCAGCCCAGCCTGACTCTCCCTTCTGATAACCTACCACCCACTGCTCTTCCTACCCTCTCTTGAAAACCTCCCACAAAACACAACCGCAACCGCTGCCTGCATTTTGGTCGCATTGACAACCGAACCTGACGCCGCTTTGAGCTCGAGCCTCCCGCACTGGAAATGCAAGTGTGTGAATGTCGCTCACCTGCAGGTGAGCGACATTCCATTCGTACACTTAAGGGGGTAAAGGTGTGAATTTTTCCTAGAAAATTCACACGTTTACCCCCCTAAGTGTACGAACGGAATGTCGCTCATCTGCAGGTGAGCGACATTCACACACTTGCATTTCCAGTGCGGTCTCGTTGCTTTCCATTACGAGGAACACGTAACAGCTAAAATAACAAATCATCAAGCATGATACTGGACGGAAAGTTGGAAATAACCAACAGTCATACGTGTCAATGAAAATGGCAACTGATTCAGAATATTTAAGGTACCATTTGAAGGTTTCCCGTAAAGAATGTCATCAAAAATTCTATAGTTTGTCTTTAATTTTAATTGTGTATAAGTACAGCTTGAGTTGACTGGACTAACTTGAAATAACGTAATGGAGGAAAAAAAATATCGCAATTTTTTATGGTAGTTCTACACTATAAAAAATAGTGTTGAAAAACAACTTTCTTACTAATGCTCGCTGATGACGGTGTTGTAGACAAACAACAATGTTGTTTCGAGAACATTAAAAGTTGTTGCAAAAGACCAATTTCTGTTGCAAAACAACAATGTATGTCGCCAAACAGCAATGTTTGTTGCAAAAGGGCAATGTTGTTCCTAAACAGCAATGTTTTTCCAAGCAACTTTTTCTGTTTTTTAACAACTTTCATTGTGCCTAAACATCTTTCGTTTCTGCTGAGCTGAACATCATTTGTTGTTTCTGAACGATTTGTGTTGCTGCTGAACAACTTTTGTTGTAATTGGAAATTTTTGTTGTTGTTCGCCTTAATGTTTATTGTTCCTGAACAATTTTTGGCGTCCCTGAACAACCCTTGTTGTCCCTGAGCAACTTGTGTTGCCCCTGAGCAACTTGTGTTGCACCTGAATCCCTGAACAACTTTATTTATTACTGAACAATTGATGTTGTTCAGCAAACAACACGGAGTTAATGACAAAATTAACAATTAACAGAGATTTGCTGTTAATGCTAGATGATATTTTTTCATTCTGTTCGTACCAAATAATAACAGTTTCCTTGATGGGTGATGGCTTGTCGCGACTACTCGGGGTGCGAGCGGCATCTCGTTATTGGGTCTGCGTCGCTTTGAGGTGACGCCAACCGCAACACTGACGACCTACTAATCTCTCCTCCACTCCCCTCCCTCAACTACCCCGCTAGCGGGAGCTCCCCCAACCCCTTTCCTTTTGGGTAATTAATTTCCTTAGCAAAAGCTTGCGTGTTAATATTAATGTGGTAGCGCGAGGTAGAGCCCCCCCCTCCCTCTCTCTCTCTCTCTCTCTCTCTCTCTCTCTCTCTCTCTCTCTCTCTGTGTGTCTTTTGCTCGTTGCCAGGGCTCGCCCCGATTTAGCTGCTTATTATCAGACGAAAGGTTGGGCACTCACGCCTTTGGTGGCGCGGCCTGAAGCTGGCTTAAGTTGATAATGCCCCAATTAAATATGACAAAAACAAAACATGGAATCTTAAATGTACCCGATACTGAGATAATTTTTCGCCGCAAGCTCTTCTATTGCGACATGAGTCGCCTCTCCCTCAATATGAAGTTAATTACTCGCAAGGATTCGCTGAGCTATGAAATCAATCTGGCTGGGGGGGTGG
>NW_026267174.1:130355-132199 GCF_000697945.3 Frankliniella occidentalis | reverse complement strand
TCCCCTCCCTCCCTCTCACCCTCCCCCTTCAGCGCCACCTTCACTTCCCTGTTGTCGGGCGGACGGGGTGAGCTTCTTGTTCGTCCTTGTGAGGTCTCCATTATATTTTCCCCGGCGTCTTGCTCTCGTGTCAATCCCCTTGCGTGTCTGCACGGCCCAGGGAAAAAAAGAGAAAAGAGGGAGAAATGCGGCGGTGACGTCTTGTGTTCCACAGAAGCAGTGGACAGGTCTGTTTTCACGCTATGTCATCTGCATTTCACAAATGAAATGATGGCTCCGAGGAGAGCCTAGGTTGGCCCTTCTCGGCCTTGTATACTTTTACGCAGGGGAAAAAGTGAGGTAACGTAGTTCGGTTCTCGATACTGGTACTAACCAGACTCCCGATTCGTCCACCGCTCGCCAAATACGATGATACCATTGCACGAAAAAAATACATTAGTGCTAAGGACAGCTGTAACACCCCCAAGAACATTTTGCTCTTGGATCGGCTCCGAGAACATATGCTTATATGCTTAGCATTCCTTTCCTTTCGTCCAAAAATAATCTCATCAGATTTATTCGGCAAAATTAGGGCAGCTCGGCGCCTGCAAGACTCGGGGTAGGCCAGCCCGCAGTACACGCATGCGCTGCAGACCAGATGTTGCCTACCTACCAGGCGCTTTGAGCGCTAGCACATGAGCGTCACTGGGTAGCTTCTTAACGGGCGAATGACGTGCGTACTTTCTGGCTGATCCCTTTGCGCCAAGCGCTTGAGCTTATGCGGAGCCTTCCTGGACTGGCCGTCTCCGCGCTGGAGTCGCCCCGCGCGCCACATCCCCGCCCGGCCGCGGCACTTGGGGCAGCACGTTGCCGTGGCACGTTGCGCAACAGAACTGATAAAAGAGTTGGCGAGTTGGGATGGAGTTCTCTGAATTCCATGCCGCTCCTGGATGCCCCTTCAAAGGCAGGGGAAGCTGGAGCGCGACGAGGGAGAGAGTGAAGGGCTTCAGGCCGCTTCCCTCTTTGCTGCCTGTATATTAGTCCATGTTGCAGAGACCAGTGAAAAGCGTCAGCGTCACGGAAAATTTCCAGGCTTTCACTATGTTTAGAACCAGAGCACTGGCGCATTATAGGATTTAACTCACACCTAGTTTGGTGTAGAAAAATAAAGCAGTTTTCAACGAAAATTCTGGATATAATGTCAGGCAATGCCTGCTTATAATTGTGCATGTTTGTGCACAGAAAAATTTACAAGGGTGTAGTGTGTATAAGGGTAGTTGAGTTCCGGTCACACAATACCCGTTACCTCCTTCATATCAGATTTGACTGTTTTGCCGAGGAGCTTGCCGAATTTTGCCCTCTTTTGAATGCTAAATGGATGCGACACGCCGCCGGTGACAACTCCAGGCTGAGCGACGCTTTGCTCTGCAACTTTTCAATGTGAACATTTACTAAACGGGTGCCATCCAGAGCAGCCCAGTCCTGCGGTGATGAAAAAAAATGTGATACAATGGAAGAATAATTAGCGGGATTTCACACTCAGGGGTTCCCAGTTGTGCTTCCTTATTCTCCGTAATTACCCCCTGCAGTGGTGGGGGGAGGCGGCAAGGGGGCGGCGGCCGCAAAGTCTTTTGCAAACTTGATAACAATGGCAAAATAATATTCATCAATCTTGCGGGGAGCTGCTCTGTAAGTTGGAAGGGGGTTGGTGCCCGGCTCGGCGAGCTGCTGAGCCGCCCCATTGTGGCTGCCGCGTCACCCCCGCGGACCAGCGGCGCCGGCAGCGGCGGCGGCAGCGGCGGCGGCAGCGGCGGCGGCAGCGGCGGCGGCAGCGGCGCCGGCAGCGGCGCCGGCAGCGGCGCCGG
>NW_026267174.1:124754-130305 GCF_000697945.3 Frankliniella occidentalis | reverse complement strand
GGGGGAGATGGTAGAGTACGGAGAGGGTGGGGGCAGGAAGCGGAAGTTAGTGAAATGTAGGGGATTTGGATTTGGCACTCAGGTGGGAACACGGAGAGTCGGCCACCGTGAATCAGATGACCCAGCCGCCGCCGTCCCCGAGCTCCGGCCGCAGGGCTCCCCACAAGACCCCCAGCACCCGAAGGACCCACAGGGACCCGCAGGACCCACAGGACCCTCGGGGCGGCTCTCCCACGGCTCTTCGTACGGCACGACCACGTGGCTGGCCATTCGTATCTCTTCCTCCTCCATACGGTGGGCCGGGAGCAAGGGCAGCAAGCCGCCGGGGGCTGGCGGTGGCCATTCAACATTCGATCTCCGCTGGCGGAGTGAGTCGGGGGGAGGGCTCTTCCACGCCAATGGAGGGGGCCGGGCACGCATTACCCACTTGGATTTGGGCTCGCAGGGGGCGGGGTGGCCAGCGCCCGCGCCGCACAGGAAAAGGGAGATGTTATCGGCGCCACACCCTGGCTCCTGGCTGGCACACGGTCGCCCCACACTCAGAAAATCATAACTTTGCCCCAACCAATGAAATTACTCCGTCGCATCCCAAAAAAGACAAATTTTGTTCTGCTTAACCGTATTTGGTTAATTTGACAAAACTTGCACATGGTGAAAACAACGTCTCATTTTTTTTTAGGGGAAAGGGAAAACTACGAGAAATTTTCTTGGTTTGAGGGAAACTTTTCAAATTTCAAGGAAATCCTAAAAAATGAGGGATGTTTTCTCATTTTTGAGAAGATCCCTCAAAATCTGAGACGAGATCGGAGAAGTTTCCTTTAGTAATGAAAGTCCCTTAAAGTTTTCCTCGAAAAATGAGTCTTTTTTTTGTCGTTTTTTACCGTTGCATTTTCCTTAACGAGTTGTTTTTCGTCAAACGAACGAAAAATAAGTCTTGATTTCTGCCACGAAATTTCCGATACGGTTGATAAAATTTATTTTCCCTAAAAAATGGATTTCTTGGTGCGCAATGTTAAAATACTGTATTTGACCGGCACCGACGTCGACGATGACTCAACAGTTTCCAATGTTTTTTTCTGTTGTAGATGCCGAGCTGATGAGTTCGCAGCCGCCTCTTCGACTGCCATTTCCAGCGTTGCTGATGCCACCGCCCTGCTGTTTCTGCGAACCCGCCGCGTTCTTGCGCACGTGACTTAAACCCCGCCCATTCGTAATTTCGGAAACAGCCGAAAACAAAATTTACATACGTCAGAGCATCCGTTCAAATTCGCCCTTCTCTCCCTAAACGTGATAAAGAGTGTTCCGAATTCGTCGGGTTTGATCGGGCAGCCTCGGGCCGAACGCTGCAGGTAGTTTACCTCGCGCCCGCCATGTGCTGCCACGCCAGCGAACCGCCGAGGGGAAGGAGCATCACGCACAAATAAAGGTGAGTTTTATTGGCTCAGCAATAATAGTAGTAGTAGCTTGGGGGTCCGGGAGCGAGAGGTCCGGGAAGGTCGCCGCAACAGGTACCATTCGCCGCTTTACGTTCAGCGAGATCCGCTAAACTCGACCTGCCCGTGGAGTAGTTTAAAGGGTGCAGGGGGATGAGGGGCAGAGGGTGGTAGTTCAAAGGAAGAAGAGGTGGAGTAGGGGAGGGTGGTAAATGTACGGAGGCCTGCTGGGAGGCTTCCGACCACTATCGCCCGAGCGGATCCGACCCGACTAGGGCCCGCCCGCCCGGCCCAGCTCAACGGGGGTCGTCCCGCTGAACCGCGGCCAAGACCAGCAGTCTGCCTTGCCCCAGCCCTGCAAATTGTTAGCAAAGAAAGCGTTGGGATGGGAGGGAGGGAGGTTGTTTTGCACTGCAGACTACTGCGATCAAATAGTTTGTTTACAAATGCGAAGGTAACCGTCCGTACTATTTAAATTTTTTATCATATAATGTGTATTTTTGCAGTTAGCCCCAGCAATAACTCTGTACGATTCAAGGAATTTTTTCCCTACTCTAGCGTCATTCTCGACACGAAGCCCTCACGCGTCGGCTTTTATTCCCCCCTACCCTTTCCTCCCCGTCCGTCTTGCCTGTCTGACTGCCTTACTCGCGGTCGTGTGAAACTTTCCGCAACCTGAAGGGCCCTCCGCGCAGCTCGCGCAGCTTGCGCGCCCGTGAGCAGTTAGTTTTCCATCTTCACATCGAATTAACCAGCCCGCGCCGACATTTTGATGCGCGCGGCCTGGACCGCCGCCGCCGCCGCCGTGTACTCGCAGTGTAATCCTGAAAGTGCTTATATGGGGACTTCATTTGCATCGTCCCTAGCTCCCACACCCCACTGTGGGGTGCTGCGCCCTGCCTGCTCGGCTCGTAAGCGGCCCCCGAGTTGGCAACAGTGTTTCGCCCGAGTGGCGTTGGTGTTGGCAGCACTGCTACGGTGTCGTTCCCGCGGGTGCCCGCGCGCATCCCAAATGAGCCGCGATGAAACCCTTTTCGGCCCTGCTGGAGAGCAAAGTGGCTTACGTGTACTCCGTCGTTCACTCCTCCTGTCTGGCACCCATGCAAATTTTCAACCCGCGGTGAGGGGTCATACATCTGCGAAAAGTTTTCTGCATTTGTCTTCGACGCGCTTAAATTGTAGGTTGACAAGATGTATCAAATTAACAAAAAAATGAAACAAGTGCAGAACATAGACACGCCATAGAATGATTTACGCGCAGTACTACCGTTGCATTTTCATAGTGTAGTTCTTTGTAGAATGAATGGCTGAGGAGTGACAGCCCCACAACATGTCACTCTGTGTAAAGTGGGGCGGGACTGGACGTACATCGCGATTGAGCAGCTTCATGCGGCACTTAACAATTGTACCCGAATCGAATGCCAATTTTTTTGTTTCTGTCCGTCTCCATCTCTAGGCGCGCGTACCTGCACCGCACCGCGTCGGCCAATATCACAACGCGTCTGAATATCTCCGCCAGATGCCGCGCTGTCTGCAAGTTTTATTATTAGTGCCGCGTGATTGGCTGTAAAACGTAAAACAGCCGGACCGGCTCTTTGTGGCGACGAGGCATTTGATGTGATGGCTCGAGAGCACCGCGGCCGCCCCGCTCCGCCTCACCCACCCCACCGCGCCAGATGCTCCGCCGGTGTACCCGGCCCTCCTTTAAGGGTCTTAAAAGGACTGTCCCCGTCCCCGCCTAGGCGCGCCTCTCCGCCATCCGGCTGGCTTTTCACTGGAGGTGGTGTTTGCCCAACCAGGAAACTAATTTTCCGCCCGCGGGCCAACTCTATTGGCGGGCTAATTTAAACTTGCTCGGGGCCGCAACGGAACGGCTACGAGACGCGCGGCTTTCCATCAAAGCATTTGTAATCTCGCGGGCTGCAGACGGTACTCACATACGCACTCGCGCACTCGCTCACTTCACTCTATACTCACTCAATAAATAAATAATAATAATGACATACAACGTTTGAGTTTTCATGGCGGCGAAGACAGATGTAATATCGCTGAGCCACTCGCCTCAGCATCGTCTCAGCCAGTATAAAGTCTTTCACTAGCGACCAAATACCCCCAGTGAGAAGGTAGGGGCCGGGCGGAGCGGGGTGGGGTGGGGCAGGGCAGGGAGATATTGACTCACTTGCGCCAAATTATTGACAAAGGAGATGAAATCGCTCGGGGCCTTTGCGGGGCCTTTGCGTGGAGTGTGTACGTTGGGCTGTGCGGGGTGCTCTGCGGGCGGGGCGGGGAGGGCGGCAGGGGCGTAGACACTCGCCATAAATCGGTTTTCTCTTGACTGCGAGTTACTAATTCTGACGAGTCACGCCAACTGACGCGTTGAAGCGTCAAACCAAAGGTTCACCACGACGTCACAACGCCCAGCGGCGACGGCCGGCAATGCGCGCGCGACGGTCGCGATGTTTAATGTTTCGTTTCCTCCATCTGTTGCAGGCGGTGGCCCCGGAGGATGCCGGCGCGCAAGGGACTCTTGGCGCCTCAAAACACCTTCCTTGATACCATCGCCACACGCTTCGATGGCACCCGTGAGTACAAAGATGAACCGGAAACCAAAGTGTGCGTGGATGTCGCACACTTGTAGATGTGAAAAAAAGGCCACAATTGTGTAAATTTCGAGTAGAAAGTTTACACCTTTACTCCCTTAAACTGCCCCTCTATACGAGCCTTGCGCGCATAGGATCTATGAACTCTCTATAAATGAACTAAATAAATAATCCCTTTTGTGTACGAATTGAAATTCACAAACCTACTTACAAGTGTGTGACATTCACACACTTGCGTTTCCAGCAGTGTGGTACATATTTTTTTAGGCGTCCCCCTCCAGTCCCGCTGGTTCAGACCCTCTGATTACGACCCTCGAGGCGACTGGCAGGAGCTTGAGGAATTATCACCGGCCCGCCTGCCATGTCTGAAATGCTTACCCAAGGCAAACACGGGGTGGATGTTGCCCGTGAGGGCTGCTGGGGCGCCCGGGCGGCCCGGGGCCATGGGGCCGCGCACCCCTGGAATCGATGTCCTGGGGCGGCGCGCGCGCGCTGCCTGGAACGCCTGGAACGCTCCCTGGAACGCAGTGATACCAAAGTAATGACCTCTCCCCCACGGGGGAAGGGGAGGTGTAGGCCGTGAAGTGACGCAGGCTGCAGAGAGGCGCGACCCTCGTGGCCGCCGCCGCCGCTGCACGTTGTACGAGGGAGATTAGGGGCGAACACCTCAAAAAAATGCGTCACAGTATCAATATTCTCGCCTGATATACGTACATTTTTCCTGTACTTTTAAGGCATAATTTTGCTTATTTTGAGGAATACCCTCTCACAAACCAAAGAAAACCACACAGGAAAAACGGGTCAAACTGAATCCTTTTCCAGGGTTGTTGAATTTTTAATGCCTTTTAAGGGTATGGTAAAGGTGACGGTCCAATGGGGGTTGGCGATTTTTAATTCACTTCTAAAGGCATATTTATTACAACTCTTTGAGTTTTCTTTGTTAGTGTACGTACACGAAACGTACTTAATTTAAGAACCCATTTTTGGGGTGCAGAAGCACAGAGGCACCGAGAATCTCACTTTTTGGAGCCCCTGGCTTCTGTAGAGAAGTTCTGCGAGAAGTTCCACACTCCCTCACCAGGCCATATCACTCACACGCAGCTCCACCCTCCATGCGCTAGAGTAGAGGGAAAGCCCTCAAGAGACAGATAATGTATTTATCAGCAAACCGTGAAGTGTTGAGTGCATTGCGTATCCAATAACTTTCAGACCTTTACTGATGCACCTACGTTTTTACGAAGCAGCGGGATTGATGACTAATTTTGTTATTTACTGTGTATCATCCGCGTGCCCCAGCAGCGCTTCTCGTTGGTGTGGCTGAGGTTGGCGCCCTCGTTACACCCTGAGTCACGTGTACATCCCGGGCGCGGCCGCCCCGGGCCCGGGCCAGCCAGGCCCTGAAGCGCGCGGGGGCAGCGAGCGTTGCCCCGCCGCTGCGCTGCGGCCTCGGGATACTTTCCGTGCTCTGACATTTACGATAGCCGAGAGAGAGAGAGAGAGAGAGAGAGAGAGAGAGAG
>NW_026267174.1:117132-120039 GCF_000697945.3 Frankliniella occidentalis | reverse complement strand
GCGGCAGCGGTTGCGGCAGCGGTTGCGGCAGCGGTTGCGGCAGCGGTTGCGGCAGCGGTTGCGGCAGCGGTTGCGGCAGCGGCGGCGGCAGAGGCGGCAGTGGCGGCGGCGGCACCGGCGGCGGCGGCAGCAGTTGCGGCGGCACCGGCGGCGGCGGCAGCAGTTGCGGCGGCGGCAGATGCGGCTTCGGCGGCGGCAACAACGGCGGCGGCAGATGCGGCGGCGGCAACAGCGGCGGAGGTAGCAGCGGCGGCGGCAGCAGCGGCGGCGGCAGCAGCGGTGACGGCAGCAGCGGCGGCGGCGGCGGGGAGTTTCTCTGTCCTGCTTCTGGGGCGGCGGCGCCGCCATGGCGCGCGCTGCCTGCCGTAAGTTTCAAGGGCAGGAAAATTTTGCCGACGCCGCCGACGCCGCCAACAACTACAACTTCCACTACTCGCACCCTGAAAATTCTGTGGAGCCGGCACGCGAAACTTCCGGGCCGGCGGCGGCGGCGCCTGTGATGAGGCGGAGATCACAGGAGGAGGCTGCAGGAGGCTTACAGAGGCCGCCGCTGTCGCGGTTCACTGACGCATCGCTACAAGAGGAGGAGGGGGGAGGCGGCTCCCTCATTCCTTTTCTCTCCCTTCTCTTTTCCGTCTCTTCTTTCCTTCTGCCCTTCGCCTCACATGGAACGGTTCGCACGGGATTACGTCGGAAAACTTTGCCAGTTTATGGCACCCCATGCCAGCAATCGCCCTGCTCCCTTTTTCTTGGTGGCGTCGTCCTCTCCGGCCTGACCGCCCGCGCCACGTCGCCTCGAGAGGGCCACTAAATATCCGTCAAGAACAGGCGCCGGAGTAGGAGAGGAGGAAAGGGGAATGACTTTGTTTCAAAACTGATTATCTGTTTGTATTTTTTTTTCTGCCGACTTTGGCCCACGATACATGTTGTATGTGCTAAAATGACTTTCATTTCTGCGTGTACACCGAGGAAAATGTTTCCTCGGCGCAAAAGATGCGCTTGAAGTCCCATGCAAGAACGATCTGTTCCGGTTCAGGGTGTATTATCGGGAATAATTGAATGGCACGTACTAAGAGCCTGGCAACAGGTGTAACTGAGAAAGAAAGCCCAATTACGTCAGCACACAAGATTTAATCGACGGTTATACTCGTCTTTTTTGTGCATTTCTCACAGTGCTGGTCTGGTGGCGTCGAAAACCGCCGGTTGTTGGCGTAGATGGAGTAGTGGAGAGGGGTGGTGCTGACGGATGACCGGCTTATTGGGTTATGGACCACTGGACATCAGAACAGCTGCCACCATGACGGTGCGCGTGGCTGGACCTTGGCACGGCCCGCCAGGCGCCAGGACCGCCCATACCTGCCTCGATTATCCCCCAGAGACACTCCTCCCCTCCTCCCCTTCCCCACCTGCTGCTGGGACCTGTGGGAGCGCGACCCAACGGCCGACAAAATCAATACCCGGGTTTTGTTTCGGCGTCTAAACCTACGTGCCGCGTAGCCAGAGATAGGGGAAGGGGGTCAAAGTAAGTTTCATGCGCGTATGCGCGACGCTACGTCCAACGCAAAGCCCAGCCATCTGTTGGAGAAAGGTTCGATGTTAAAAAAAGGGCGGTTAAAAACAGAATTTGAAAAAAACAGGGTTGATCTAATTTCTAAGATGGCTGAGAACCCCCGTTGGGTTTTGTAGTGCATTGTATACAGTTATCTAAAGCGTTCATCCGACGTGCCCCTAAAGTCGTTCAATGCCGTATCACCGTTTCTGGTACCATTGTGTTTTTGACTGTGACGTGTACGTGTTAAATCCTAGGGTTGAAACACGTAATTCGATACAATTGTGTCTGCATTTCCCCCGCGCCAGACACAGCTCAGTCTTGTTAAACTCTCGGAGGTGGAATGCTCGAGGGGCCCAGGCGGGCGGGCGCCGCTGACGGCTCGCTAAATTCCCCTACGCAGCAGGTCTCTTTGGGGCGAGGCGGCGGCTGGGCCTTTGCTCATTAGTACAGGGAGCCAACCGAGCGGCAGCTAGTGCCGGAGAGCATCGGGGGTCTCCTGACCTCTGCTCGCCGCCCCCGGCCGCCCCCGGGGGCGGCCACCCTCCCCCACCACCGCCTCCTGCCCCGCCCGCAGGGCGCTCAGAGGGACTTGAGGCAGGTATTAAACCGCCATTCACCTTATTCAAGTTCGTCAGAGCAGTCAGCCAGGCTTGCGGTGAGTATTTCGTGCCGCTGAATAGATTTGTTTTTATCCCCTTTTCGGGGGCCAACTGCTCCCTCCTCTCGCAAAGTTTTCCACTAGTGAACCTTGTTTGCGTAGATCCGCTGTCCTTTGTCCTGCCTAGCCCCCGGCACCAGACTCTGCTGCCCTCCTACTCACCCTCCTCGTCATTCCTCCTCACACCCCCGTCACACGAAGAAGAAAAAAAGAACTCTTTTCAGGAATCTGGCTTTGAGGTAAAAAGTCAGCCAACTCGGTTCAACTTCAACTTCTTCGCCGTTCCGAGGACCGCCAGCGCGATGGCTCCCCGGTGTCCCCTTTTATGGCCTCGGCATTAACTCTCGCTTTGCTGAAACTAAAGGATCTTCACTCGTGAGTTCCTTAACATTTTTTTTCTCTCCCTCAACGCCGACCGATTGCCCACCCCCTTTTTCTCTCGCTCTGGTCGGCTCTGGTGTCTGCACTCTTTGGAGAGAAAAGAGTGCCTGGGCCTGGATAAATTGAATTACTGACGTCTATGAGGTGAGGGTTTCCGCATTAATTATTTATCGGGCTTTTGTTTTTGTCCGTTCAGGGCGCCGGCCGTTGGATGAGAGGGGTACGGTACAGCAATTGCGTTGAGTTAGACTTTGGTACGCTCGGCCGCCCACGCCCGCGCCACGCCTGCCGTGTGAAGCCTGAGGGGGCCGCGCGC
>NW_026267174.1:113848-115325 GCF_000697945.3 Frankliniella occidentalis | reverse complement strand
GAGAGAGAGAGAGAGAGAGAGAGAGAGAGAGAGAGAGAGAGAGAGAGAGAGAGAGAGAGAGAGAGAGAGAGAGGGCGCACAAGGACCACCCGCGGAACGGGAATAGCTCATCGACAACAGATTACAGACCAGGCGTCATCGCAAATAGGATGGGCAGGGCAAGGGGCGCATGGGGAGGGGGAAGGGACCGACTGAGGCATGATGACTGGGTGACGGACGTGACCTGACCATGGCCATGGCCGTCGGGAGGGTGGTGAAGAGGTTTTGTCCAAGCTAGGGGAGACGAAACTCCAGAGAGGCAGGTGAGTGACTCACTGTGAAAAATTGTCGTACGGGTACAGGAAAATTTTCCATGGAAGATGTCGTAGAATTACAATTTAAAATTGTTAATTTACAAGCACTGCGTGTCGGCTTTGAATGGAATGACGAACAAGAGTGGGAGATTGTACCGGGTGTAACTGTGAATGCGCAGCAGTCTTGCGGGATTGCATACCCGCCAGGGCTGCAGGGGCCATGGCGCCTTAAGGGCGAATTGGGTAGGCAAACCCGCAACACTGCTGCGCATTCACAGTTACACCCGGTACATGTTCGACATATTTTTTACAAGTGGCGCTGGGCGGATATTTTTGTGACGCGCCGCTACAGTATTGCGGCGGTGGCCCTGATCATCGTAACGGTGGGAGGTGATTCGCGTCCTGATGAGGGCGACAAGAGGCGGCGGTGAACCCGTCTCTGATTGTACTCGGGGGCCAGAGGGCGGCACCGCCCCGCGCCGGGCCTCGTCAGGGATAAGGCGGTGTGGTTGGCTCCCACCAGAACGTCTCTCCTGTCGAGGTTGAATGCGAAATGCTCCCCCTGCTTTCGCCTCGGGCTACATGTCAACCCTGCGACCGCGCCTGCGAGGGTGCCCCGTCAGGCTTGAGGAAGGACCTCTGTGTGTGTGTGTGTGTGTGCGCGCGCGCGCGCCATGTTGTCTCCTACAGTACGGTGCTGCCCTTGTGTTCAAAAGTGAAATACGACACGTAAACTTTTGCTGCCACACGACGGCACGACGTGATGTCCTTTGATTTCCCGACCTCTGGCGGGTCTGGCCACCCCCATCCTCCGCCCCGTCTGCGCCGTGCAGCAGTTATTGTCTTTTTCATCATCTCCTCAAAGCCGGAGTGCGTCCTCGTCCTTTCATTGGTGCTGCCGTGCTCGCCTGCTCGGCCCCCACCCCTCTCTCACGTGACAGCCACCGCCACCAGTAACCCAAAGCCACCCCCTCCCTCAGCCTAACCTCAGCCTCTTCTCTACACTGCGAGCGCCGCCCATTCCTTTGAAGCAAACGCTGTGCTTAACGTGTTTAGCTCACAGTCTCAACACTTTTCTTTCATCTGTGTAATATAGAAAGTAGAATGGAATCTTCTGAGTAATTCTTTCAAAAAATTAAATTATTTTATTGAGCTCAGACTATTTAGAAATAAGACGTGCCCCC
>NW_026267174.1:112510-113462 GCF_000697945.3 Frankliniella occidentalis | reverse complement strand
TGTGTAGTGCCCCCCCCCCCTCTCTCCGTCTCTCCCTCTCCCTCTCCCTCTCTCCCTCTCTCGCCCACTCTCTCTCCCTCTCTCGCCCACTCTCTCTCCCTCTCTCTCCCTCCCTCTCCCACTCTCTCTCCCCCTTCGTTTTCTTGTTCTCTTACATCATCACCTGCGTCCGTGTTTCCCACCCCCCACCTCCCTGTCCACACTCGGGTTTCTCATTACCTTTAACCTGCTCGCTCCTGCCCCTCCTGCCCCTCCTACCCGCCCCGAGCTCAGGGCCACGCACAGCTGGAGCTAATGGTCTGGTCTGGCCCCGCTATGGCCAGCACGATGGGCAGTGCAACGGCAGCGGTGTTTGACAGCTGTCATTTGGCTCCGGAACCATCCGGGTCCGTGGGTCGCCCCCCGCGGAGTCACGTCCGCCTGCCTGCCGGTCCTCCCACCCGCCCGCCCGCCCGCCCGCCTGACAGGCTACAACATCCGCCGTCAATTCAATGCATTAATCCTGCTGAATTTTCAGCTCAGCGGAGAGGCTGCCCTGTAAACATGATCGGTTCTAATTCGACCGCTCGACATGTCGGATTTATGGCGCTCCCAGGTTCGTTTCGTGGTGAAAATTCAGAGCGAGGCGGACAGGGGGAAACCCCCCCCGTGCGAGGAATACGGGGCTGCCGAGGGGAAGTGATAGAGAAGGGACGCAGTGTTGGGGCGAGCGGAGTGGGGTAGGCAGTCTAAAACATACATTTCGCTTTGTAGCTTGCGGCCAGCGGTGATGGACTCTGTTGTTTTTGTTCCATTTCCACTCAGCAGAAGTACATGAATAATAACGCACAGCGGTGTGCTGCATGGACGTGTTCGTTTGGCAGTAGTATCTACACATCTACCTGTATCCCCCCTTTATATTTCACCTCCAGACGGGAAGCCTCGCCCGGACCTGTTGCTGCCCCCTCTCCCC
>NW_026267174.1:110378-112460 GCF_000697945.3 Frankliniella occidentalis | reverse complement strand
CTGCGTGTCTTTCGAAACGCGCGGCTGAACTGCGTGTCTTTCGAAACGGGCGGCTGAACTGCGTGCCCTTCGAAACGCGCGGATGAGCTGCGTGCTTTTTAGTCTAAGGTATCGACTTTATTTATAGGTCATATAACCAGCAAACATGTCGTCACTTTCCCTCTGAAGTAACATCCCCCTCGCTGTCAATGTGTGTGTGAGTGTGTGTGTGTGTGTGTATGCGCGCGCGCGCTTCGTTATAGTGTTCTGCCTTGCGTTTTGCACCCACTCATCTCTGAAAGGCAGCAGAGGCTGTTCTTCCGCGCGACCCGCGGTGCGGAGGTGCGGAGTCCTCGCCTTGCGTCAGCTTCCGTGCTGCGGCTGGCAGTAGTGCGTCACTCACCAACGAATACCCATGGGAGCTCACTGTCTGTTCTCCATGTACCTCTCTCTCTCTCTCTCTCTCTCTCTCTCTCTCTCTCTCTCTCCCTCTCCCTCTCTCTCCCTCCTATTTCTGTTCTCTCCCGGCCGGCCCGTGTTGCGCAGTTCATTATGTCCACCTGCACTTCGTCCTAATACCCAACCCCTTTTTCCTCACGTTCTTCGGCCCTCAACTCCGTTTCATTTCCGTTTCCACCGTTTCCTTTCAGGCCCCCACTGGAAATGCAAGTGTGTGCATGTCGTTTACGTGCAGGTTTCTGAATATCCATTCGTACACTTAGGGGGGTAAACGTCTGTGCGAGAAAAGTAACCACCGCTCATCTACCCACCCATCCCCACCCGCCCGGTCGGCCCCCCATCAGTCCCGCCGGAGCCCGCTCCCCATCCCGCCCGGAGCCGGCCGCGCCAGCTGTTCATTAGCTGTCCTGTCGGCAGGACGGCGCCCGGCTCCACTATGGGCTGAGCCGGCCGGACATTTTGAGCCCTTTCCTGTCCCCATCCCCATCCCAATCCCCCCTCCGCCCCCCACACCCAATCCCCTCCCTCCCTATCCACGTCACCACCCCCATCCCCCACCCGCCGTTGCGCTCGCCCCGCGGCGCCTGTAAAGACTGAGAGTGACAGAAGATCGTCCGGCCGCGCTCGGGGGGTCGTGGTATGTCTCATGATTTGTTGACGAGGCCGGATTAGCGGGAGCATTACATCGAGGAAAACAGTACAGTATTTGAATTTGTGTTCATTGTTCATATCTTATACACTGTGAAAAAATTCCTCATAAAAGTTACGACATGTCTTTCAAAATAATGATGTAAATTTACGACGGTCCAATTTTTGTTCCTCAATTATTTCCAAGTCGATAGGAAGTGATTGTAATTTTACGGAATCACGTAATGGAAAAATTTCCCGTAAACTTACGAGTATTTTTCACAGTGTAAATCGTAAACTAGAGCTTTTTTACCCTCTAAGTTTTAAGGGACAAAATTGTTCCTGAAGAGAGGACGTTTTTGTGCAGACTGAATTGTTACTTAAATTAGACAAATCGAGTAAAACTTAACAGGAAGAAAATTGTCCCTTTGGATGAAGGGTGTATGCACTACATTTTGAACTTTTCAATGCAATTGCCGAAGGGAATGACGAGAGCCAATCCAAGCGAAAGGCCTATCATCGCCTTCCGAGCAGCAGTCGGGGACGAAAAGGAAATTACCTACCTGGCCGGAAACACCATCAGGAGGAAGCAGAGGCACCAGCGGCCGCCGTGTGGCAAGGCGCTTTGATGACCAAGGTCGGCCGACTTGGGGGGTGGGTGTAAAGCGAAGTATAGTGCCCTCCTCCTTCCCCTCTTTTCTTTCTTCCTCTCTCTGAGCTCTTCTATACGAGGAAGGCAGATGGTCGCCATTGGCCCTAAAAGACATCTGTCACCCGTCTCTAATCATTAAAGAATAAAAAAACAAAAAAAAACTCGCCGGCTCTATGGTCAACGATCGTTACCAGCAGACATACGAAAGCATGCACCACGAGCAGGTGTGCCAATGGAGGCATACCGGCCGCCAAAGTTATAACCATATGCTAACCAAACGCCGTAATGCTTCAGCGGACACGCGCGATGAGGGTGGGGTGGGACTTGGCCGCCAAACTTGGCGTGCGACCAAGGCATACGAGGGG
>NW_026267174.1:103812-110328 GCF_000697945.3 Frankliniella occidentalis | reverse complement strand
GGGTCCCAACCGATGGCAGAGTAAACGTTCGGAAAGGGGGGGGGGTCAGAAAATTGATTTCTTTTCAGTCATTTGCTACTAAACCTCCATTATAGACGGTGGGTTAGAGACCTTGAGGCTTTCTATGTGTCGAGGTTACCGTTCTTGCTCTGCAGTTGCGCACATCTTGTGTGCACTTTTGTTAAACTCGAACTCGAAGTTACACTTTTTAATTCTTAAAAATTGTCCAGCAGCAAACTTGAACGCTTATTTCGAAGTCTGCTGCATGGCCAACCCCGGAGTTGAATACTTTGAAATGTTAAACTTTACTGTTAAACCCTTTTCAATCCAAACACATAAAGGTGTGCAACCCAGTGTTGAGCACTTGCATGTGTGTCCACTTGTGGCTCCACTTTATTTATCAGTGTATTTTTTTAAATAATTTTTCTGTTGCTGAGCGAACAATGTGAACTCGTTATTTATCAGTCAAACCAAAGGAAAAAAGAAGGCTTCCGTAATAAATAAAACGGAAGGACATATCCAGGAAGCATATTCTTCAATCCCCCCCTCCAAGCTTTTCTGCTCTCCGAACAAAGCGCGGGGCCGCACGAGGCGAAGGGACTCTCGACCATGCCATTGCGGAGTGAAAAGTTAGACGCGGAAACGAGGTTTCACCGAACAACATGTTTCCGGGAAAGTTCTCTTCTCCATTATTTCGACGCGGATGTCATCAAATCCATCCTCTGACATTCGTCGTCGTATACGCTCTCGCTTTTTTTCCCCTTTCCATCATTTTATCTTTCATGCTTTCCACTTAAGACTCTGCGGGTGAAGCGTCCGCGTAATGTAATTGCTTCCTATTAAAAGCGTTTGTCAAAGTGCACGCCGACGCGCTCTCGCTCGCGTTTTAATCGTGCGAAAGAGAGAGAGAGAGAGAGAGAGAGAGAGAAGATGCCAGAAATAAAAAAGTTGAGACAAATCTTTAGAAAGAGACGAGAAAGGTTACAAGGGCGCGTTTGAGCCGCTGTCTCTGCTGTGTGCCTTCCCCC
Source organism: Frankliniella occidentalis (assembly GCF_000697945.3). NCBI lineage: Eukaryota > Metazoa > Arthropoda > Insecta > Thysanoptera > Thripidae > Frankliniella > Frankliniella occidentalis. Next base: position 109,300 of record NW_026267174.1, on the reverse strand, counting down.
GCCCCCCCCTCTCTCTCTCGTTCTAAATGGATGTCCTACTGCTCTGCTTGCCTCCGCAGAACGATTCCCACGGACTAAATTGAAACAAGGCAAAGCAAGGAGATTGCGGAAGCGACAGCATCGCGCCTGGCTGGAAGTAAGGGGGGAGGGAGGCAGGGCAGCGGGGGGTGGCTGGGGGTGGCGACGGCTGTTCAGGTGTGGCGCGCTCGGGTTGGTGAGCAATGCGGTTACTCGTGTTTCTCGCTGTTAACGCACGGGATTGTGTATCATCACACTGAAAAGACAAAACGAAGGAAAATGTATGGCGTACAAGAAAACATCAATCAGCAGCAGAAGGGTTTTCTGGGTTTCATGTTGTCTCTAACTAAATGTAGATAACTCTGGTTGGATTCCGATGTAATGGTTCCTATGGTCAAAAGTTTTGTACCGTATTATTGGACAGGGCTTCCTGGTTCTTTACTGTACCGCTCTGCCCGACGGCGCCATGGCATCTGGCATCTCCTCAGGTAGACAAAACCACCCGCACCTGCGTCTTCTCTGAATCACCCGGGACTGTCGTTACACGTTTTTATGTGTGACATGGTTGTCATTCTTGTCGTGCTCTCTTCTATTTTTGACTTTCTTCGTAAATATTATAAATGTCAATCACTTTTCATTATCAAGTGTTATGAATCATTTTGGCGTGACGATGGTGTATGACTCGCTTTTATTATACTGTAATAAGTAATTCTCCGTACGTGCCTTGTTTAGTGGGGCTGTGGTGTGGCACAGCCAGGCACAAAGCCCATTTTGGGCGACAAGCCCTGGGCCCCGGGGCTGATCGATACAAGGGGTCGTGCAACAGGCGGGCTGCCGCAGCAACAGGCCCAGCAGGGCGAGGTGCCGCAGGACACTGCAGGACATAGCAGGGCACAGCAGGGCACAGCAGGGCACAGCAGGGCACAGCAGGGCACAACAGGGCACAGCAGGGCAGGGCACAGCAGTGCAGGGCACAACAGGGCACATAGCAGGGTACAGCAGGGCACAACAGGGCACAACAAGGGGACATAGCAGGGTGCAACAGGGATGAGCAGAGCAGAACGAAACAGCAGTGGACCTATGACCGATCGCCGATAGAGGTCTGGGCGTACGTACCGGGTGAACACATTATTTATCAGTATGCAAGCAGACACCGTGTGTGTAAAGTTCTTTTAGTGAAATAATATAATTACCTGTGCCGGTTGTATCAGAGCGTGTTGTAGGTTTACCTACTCCCTCCGTCTGTAAATCGCCATGGGCGATGGGTGCCGCACTGGTCAGCCAACTCGTTGAACACTTATTTAGGAAGTGGAGGGCGCTCGGCCGTGGGCCGCCGTTCGGACGAAGATTCTGTGCAACCCCGCAACACACTCTGCTCTCCCCCATTTTCAGACCCCGAAATAATAAATTCAGAAATCATGCGACTAACGATGGAAAAGGGGGATAGTGTGGTGGCAGCGATCTGCGACGCCCCCACATCGGCCCGAATATCAATGTGCACGTCTGGTCCTTGTGTGAAAACGTACTTATGTTCCAGATGGAAACGCGTTCCGCGGGACGTGCCCGAGCATTCCCCGCCCGCCTCGTCCTCCGGCTCTCCTTTCGGTCCCTCCCTCATTCACCCCCTCTTACCTCACCCCTCGTGTCGCTCGCGCACGCTACCCGCAACCCCTGCGAGAATTTATATTCCGCCTACTGCTGCCTGGAGTGGCTGGGGCGTGGCGGGGCGTGGCGCAGTGTTGCTCGGCGTAGAGCGTGGGCTTTCGCGCCCGACATTCTCCGTTGCTGCCTGCTCGCGTCGTTTTACTTCTGCTGCTGGCTTTTGTATCGGAAGATTGGGGAAGCGAGCGAAAAGAGAGATGGGGGAGGGGGGGCGGGGCTACGTCTGAGCAACAGCCCCTGCTGCTTACGGCAAACTGGGTGGAATCTTCACGGTTTTAAATCACAATACAAACGCGCATCGCGGCCCACCAAAGGCAAAGGCGTGAAATCATCCCTTAAGGATGCTACATGAAACCTTGCGAAGCCATTAGAAACATTTCTTTGTAATTAAAAGCAAATGTATGGCAGCTTCACGAACTTACAATCAAAAATGTTCCCGTATCAAAAGAAATGCTTTTAATTTTGTGGTACAGAGGATTTGCCGATTTGCCTCGTGATTTGCTTGGCGCACTGCGCCAGTTTTTCACAGTGTTATGGAATATGGGAGTGCGCGCACTTTCCGTTGCCACGCATCACGCGTCCGTATTGATTTTCGTGACGATAGCGGATAGCGATGGCGCGGCTCTCATTATCTGAGCAAACAGGTATTTTATTGTCTGACCGGACCGGTTCCGTCCCGGTTCACCATTCGGCTCTAACAAAAGGCAGGACATGCTCCTTTTTTTTTCTCTCATCCATCCCCTCCGTCCGGTAATGAATGGATGTGCTCATCGCTGCCCTGGCTTCTGGTAATTGTCGGTGCCGAAAAAAAAGGGAGGAATCAATCACTTGTCGATACGTATTTATTATTTTTTCGATTGATTGGCGCCCTGACGTCGGGCGGATATCACGCCGCCAGGTCGCCATTTCACAGCCCACTAACATGGGCTAGCCCGAGCCTGTGGCCCTGACAGTCGTGCTAATCCTGTCATTGTCCATCAGACAAAGCTCGTACTGCCGGCAGTGGCCAGGGTCCGTCCGCGCCCCTGTACTCGCAGTAGCCGGCTGAAAAATGGTGCGGAGGCGGAGGGAAAAAAGGATAGAGAGAGAGAGAGAGAGAGAGAGAGAGAGAGAGAGAGAGAGAGAGAGAGAGGGGGATAGGGGCGCGGGACTTTACGTTGTGCCCTTGGTCCCCTCCTGCTCGTGGCCTGATACTGACCTTGACCCGAGAGCAGTCTCTTATTGCGAGTCACATGGGTAGATAACCTTACCTAAAGTTGGTCTTTTCCTTTTTTAAACCCAGCCCTTTTTGTTAATTTGACCATACTAACGGAATGCCAGTAAAATGACGTCCTCGTCATCACAACAAATAGTTCGCAATCGCAAACCAATTATTTTGTGAATGATTTGCGTGAGCCTTCAAACAAATAATTTGCAACACGAAGACATTCGCCGTTATACAAAAATAGGAGAATCCTTTTCAAAGACTCTGGCTCCTCTGCATTTCATAGTGCTCTGGCGCTCCAGCTTACTCGGCCTGAAAGTTTCCTCCTGAACCCTCATTGCACGACAGATAGGCTACCTATTTCCAACGAAGGAGTGCATGGTTTTTATCTTAACATGAACGATCGAAAGGTGTAAGGTTTATGGTTGGACTTGTGGTGGTCGGAGCACAAGCAACCGTTTCTTCAGATGAAGTTGCACTGAATCCCCATGCCGACTACAAGGCACTATGTTGCGCTATACCGGAGTGAGCAGGAGAGTGAGATTCGTGAAGGGGTGGGGGGTGGGGAGAAGGAGTGAAATGGGAGAGGGTGGGGAGAAGGGTAAAATGGGAGGGGGAGGTGGCGAGGCCGGGCGGAAGGATGTAGTCCTATATAGTCCACAGCCTCCGCTGGGCTCTGCTGTACCACTGGGTAGCTCAGAGTGGGGGCTGCGGGGTCCAGGAATTGGGGGTGACTTGCCTAGGAGAGTAGGGCCGTAGGGGGGTAGTAGCGCGCACTGGGGTTTCGTTGTTGGTAAGGGAATTAGAGCGAAGAGTTGGGGAAATCCTTGGGAGAACTCATTAAATCTCGCCAGCCCTTTCCCGAAGAAGAAGAAGAAGCAGAACAGCAAGGCGGTGGGCGCGGGCAGCATGAATGCTCTCTTGGATAGTGAGAGTGGCTTTGCATATTACTTGGCTGCGGAAACAATTCGCGGTTTATCTCGTTGTTGTGTCTCTTGACACGAGCTCGACCCCGCGGTGTCTGCCCTGCGAATCGTGAACCGGAAGGCCGGACAGGGAGAGACAGCATGTAATGTCTCGAGTGTTTTGATTTTTCACGCGTGATTTTTGTCCGCTCCGCGCACCCAGAAAAAACCTTATAGCTGTAGAGACAATCTGGTGGTTGATTCAGGGAGCACCATGGAATATGGTTAATGCAACATTATCGTGGTTGTAAGAACCATTCAGGAGAGCGAGACCAGTGACACAAAAACTGTCACTCTCCTGAGAAGGTAGATAGCTGACTGTCACTCAATATGAGTCATACTTTGCGCGGCCCTGACCAAATGAGAGTGAGGCCCCCTACTGCAATTGGGCGAGCCCTAGTAGCACAGAACTGTCGTACGACTGTCGGACAACAGTAGAAAAAAGAGATAAGCACTACACTGTTAAAAATGTTTTGAAATATCATGTTTGAAGTGAAAATTCATAATTGTTTCGACATTTCAAGACAATGACAATGTTATGAACCGATATATCAGTGCGATATACGAAATGAGAAAAACGATTCTATCGCAATACTACATTTTTTCGTTTGGAACGAAAATTTTTACCGGCCAGCTATCGTAATGGAAGCGAAAAACCAATGTTATCGATTCGACCAGGAATCGATACAAATACAACAGAATGGTAGATAGTTTAAAGTTCGTGTTGCCATTGTTGTCTCAACGATATTTTATAGTGCTTCTTGATCCAACCCTAAAATGGTTGCCATTGTTAGTTATTTCTCTGGGTGTGATGCTCGTGCACACTTTAGACAGAGTTCTGTCGTGAGAGTCGGAATCGGACTATCCCACCACGGGTATCTTGTCTCATTTTCAGATAACTAACTAGAAGCGCAGAAATCCTCCTTAAAACAAACGGAAATAGACACAAGGGTAGCAGCGGCGGGGTAGGGTAGCGAGGACGAGGCCTACAATAGTGGGCTTGCGGTTCTTTTTCGCCGCCACCTAACAAATGTGTCCGCTGTGCCGCGCAGAGGGGAGGGCGGCCGACCGCGGCGCAACAAATTGAAAATTACGGTCACAACGCGCCGAGCTGTGCCGCGCGACATATTCGGGGCGCGAGGCACGTCCGCGGTTGTAAATCTCCCGCTCGACAGAAAGTTATCTCGTATGAATCACATCCCATGGCCGACGGCGGCAGTTTTTGCCTCACACTGGGGGGGGGAAAAGACGAGGTGTCTGCCATACATTTTTCGACGCTTGATACTTTTTTTCCCCACTTTGCTTCGCCGTCCTTATTAAAGCCCTTCTTTTCCAACCACTTCTGGGCGGGCGGGCTGCTTTGGTCCCGACGCAAAATTTTCTGTACGCAACTGGGTTGCTTTCAGTTCGTCGTGACAAACCTAAAACGTACTAGTTGCGACTCTTTCTACGAGTTCGCGGGTGGTTCGCTCAAGTTCGCGAAAGGTGCGCATATGTATCACTTCGCGCGCTTTGACGAACCCAGAGCGAACATAGTTCGTTTTTCTGTGGTACGCTGCCAGTGCGCTCAGTGTTCGCTTGCAGTACGCCAAATGTTCGTTTTCAGTACGCTCTAGATGCACATTTGATGTAGGAATCT
>NW_026267174.1:94025-99487 GCF_000697945.3 Frankliniella occidentalis | reverse complement strand
GGGGGGGGGCGGAGAGCCGAAGTCAAAGTGGTCTGGCTGGCTTGCAACCGCAGGTCCCACAGTCCCGCCCTATTCGCTGAGCAGCGCGCTTCTGCAGCGGACCTTTTGTTGCCATTCGCACGGCACTGGGCCATTAATTATACCTGTAATGGCGAGTGTGTGCTGCTGCGGAGGGGGTGGTGACTCAAGGCGTGTGTGACTGTGTGTGTGTGTTAAAGAGAGAGAGAGAGAGAGAGAGAGAGAGAGAGAGAGAGAGAGAGTGCATCTGACAGCGGCGGAGAAAGATTAAAGCGGTTTAGTTAAAGGGATGGGGTATTCACTGTCCACCCTAATCAACCCATCACAATTAGTACCACGACTATCGACGGCCTCTCCACAGTGATTGATTGCGACGCGGTATAATATGGCGAGGTGATGGTCATGATGATCATGGTGATGGTGATAAAATGGCGACGGCGGCGTTGTCGGAAAGTGTGACCGGAAAAAAAAAAGGCGAGGGAGGCAAGGAGCGCGGGCGGGAATGTCGCGGATAAAGGAAGGCAGGCGTCGGGTCGGGGCGAGCCGCGCAAAGTGGATGAGTCAAATTGCGTTTTAAACGCCTTGTGAGATTAGCATCTTTAAGATCCCCTCTCGCCCCTCCGCGCCGCCGCGGCTGGCAATGATGCCCCCCACCCCCTTCCTGCAGCTAATTAAAATTCAGCTGGCAAACCTGATCTCGCTTTAAGCCTTCATGTAATATGTCGCACAAATACAGAGGGTACTTGGCGGTATGGGTTGCACCGTTCTCTCTCTCTCCACTCTCCCTTCATCTCTCACTCTGCCTATATCAGTCTCCATAGAGTGATAGAGAGTGAGAGAGAGAGAGAGAGAGAGAGAGAGAGAGAGAGAGAGAGAGAGAGAGAGTGAAAGGGGGAGGTGGGGGGGAGGCACACCACCGATGCTGTGGAACTCAGCCAATATTGCTAAAGGGATGAATGCCCCCTCCTAACCTTACCTACCCCTCCTGGGCCTTCTCCAGCACCTCGATCTCTTGCTATCTTTGAAGGATTCCGGCCCCTTGAGTTTTCCTCTTCGTTTCCCCGTCCCTCTTTGCAAGGGGATCTTCGAGTTAAGGAACGATATCTCGAAACCCCGAACGGGTCAGTGCCTTCTTTCGATGTTTCCATGGCGACCCCAAGACCTAAGGTTGTCCCAAGGTAGTTCGCAGTCCGCACGGACATAATGCAAGTTCGAAATCAGTCATTCACAAGTAAAATGTTTTACATAAATGTGCGCATAAATTTATACTTGGTAGCAAATAATCCATTTTGAATCACACAACTATTAAACTACACAAAATTGCAACCGATTTGTGCTTACATATCACCATATCTGACGTGTATCGTGTATGAAATACCTATCTCAAGTGGCAATCTTCTTCTTGGGAAAAACGGGCTCTGCTTGGAATCTGGAGCAGTCTCCAAGAAATGTGTGCAGTGCCTCAAACGCGGGTCCTGTTTCCCAAGCATTCTTTGGATGTCACCACCTCTCTGTTTGGAGCGCGCAGTATAACCGCCGCTTGAAAGCCATGCGCTGCGTGCGCTACGAACCACCGTGCATTGCTCCGTATGGAGCAGCGGCTGGGGCATCGATTGCAACGGCCATTATCATTCGGTCCCCATTCTCCCCTCATCTTCACAGCCCTCCCGCCCTTCAGCCCTCCCTCCGCTCCTTTCGCTCCCCTTGCAGCATTTCCGTGCAGCACTCCCTGCACAGCGTCTGTACCACTTCGACAGGCGCCGCGGAGCAGACCTCATTCTCCTTCAGCCCCAAGGGGTTTTGGCTGTTCGTCCTTTTTGTTGTCTTTTTTTCACTGGTCTGGAGGGAAAATAAAATATAAAAAAGTAAAAGTGCTGCTGAATGTTGCAGAGCATGATATGGCTGCGGAACAAAATGCTGCGCGGTCCAGTCCAGTCGCGCTTGCCGCCAGGTGTTTAAATAAGCATTTACCGTGAATCACCGCCGCCCTACCTCGTTCTGACGTGTCATGACTCTGAGGACCAGAATCTCATTTAATTTATCGTCATTTTTTTGTGAAATTCGGGTTGCTTCTATACGCGCGCACCGTAGCCCGGGCTTATGGACCCGTGCAAAAAAGGGAGGAGCAGGCGGGGGATGCGTGGGGGACGAGGGTCTTGAGGCCGGGGCGAGGAGCGGAAGAGGTACGGACAAGTCATTTCTCACGCAACCCTGGCCGGGCGTGCCCCGCCCCCTTTGAGGCCCTGGAGGATGTCCTGCGCGTCTATCTTCTCCCCTGTGTTCTGAGGCAGGAGGCAGCCCCCCGCTGGTCGGTCTTAGCGAGGGGGCCCTTCCTCCCTATCCTGATTGAGGCCTCGCATTCGCTCAGGGAAGCGTATAACGTCCGCCTAAACACCCCTGAGTGGGGGGCGGCGAAACGGTCGCGCCCAAGTTGGACGCGTTGATGAGCAAGGTGAATACCCCACTGTAAATCTGCCCTAAGCCCTTGCGGGGCTTCCAGTGACTGCACAATGGAGATGGAAATCTTACTAATTAATCTTAAGTGCCACGAAACATATAGCATATTTGAACTTAAAACACAACATGCCTGGGGGGGGGGGGGGGGTCTCGCAGAAATTAGGCCTCCTCTTATTAAAAATTTGATCATGACCCCTTTTTTGTCCACCTTTCTGTGTAGTTGTGACACCTTCACTTTAAATGTACCGCTGATTTGGGCACAGCACCCAATTACGTGGGACACACTGCGGCTTTTGTCGGCCTGTTGCCCGGGCTGGTCGCTGGCCCTGCTGGTCGCGCCGGCCAGTGCGGTTCCCTTTTTAGGAAAACAGAGAGACCGCTAATCTTGATATCGGAGAAAGAGGAGAAAGTAGGAGGAGGGTGTGGAGGGATATTAGGGGGAGCAGGGGGTGAAGGGAGTCTTACTGGTCCTTGTTATTTATCCAACGCTACGGCAATGGAATGGAACGCCATCGAGTTTTGAGTCGCTAGGCTGGGTTCCTATGATCCCAATTAACCACCTCTATCCCAATGCCGCCGCAATCCCCCTCCCCGAATAAAAACTCCTTCTACCAGCTCCTCCCCACCTCTCCTCCCGCCGCTTGTATGCAATGTTTACCTCGTTTAGGAGTCTTTGTGGTGTTGAAACTAAAACAGAGGGGGATTGAGGAATGCCCTTGCCCCGTCGGCCCTCGTTTTGTTATGCCGAATTAAAAGTATGAAATGGAAATGATTTTGCGGTGCGGGATCGGCTTGGTTCATTTGCAATTCTATTAGCGACATTTAAAAATTACGCCGTGATTGCTCCTCGAGGAAACTTTTCATTCGTTAGGCAGCTACAAAAAAAGATAAAGCTTTCCTTGTGACATTACTAATTCCTGCCCCTCCCCCTTAAGATCTCCATTACATGTAAATCGATTAGCACAACGCGCCATGCTTTTTTAGGGGTGGAAACATTGTGTTGGACTTGGTGCGCTCCCGATTGGGCGAGCAGAATTTATTATATATCCATACATCAGGTAACGTGTTGTTTCTTTTAAAAAATCAGTTTTGTCATTTATGCAAATTCTTTATTCGAGCAGACCAACCACCTCACCCACGCTGCCTCCATACACCCCACTCCACGGTTCGCAGAAATAATTAAAAAGGAATTCTGTGATTGCGCTCCTTTCGGTTGATAATTTTGGTGCCATATTTTTCCAACATATTTGTCAAGTCTATGACTTATGGGTGCTATTTACTTCGAATGCACATTTTTCACGGTAAAAAACGTTTCTTGTATTTTTAAGACCTGGTCTTGTATGTCATTGGCATTCTTTATAACATCTAAGAAGACCTGGTCTTAAAATACAAGAATATATTTTTACCGTGTTGAGGGCCGACAAAAAGGACGAAGCAGGGTTTAAATGTGTTAATTCTTTGAGTCGGAAATCATCCATTCTTCTTCTTCTTCTTCTCCCTCTCCCCCTCCTCCTGTGTCCCCCTTTTCCCCCTTGCCTCGCATCTGACACCCGATAAAACCCAAATGGAGTGCCAGCAGCCAGTAGCCCTCACAGGTTATGAAAAATTCAGCTGCATCTGCGCTCAAGAACTCACGTGAAAAGCAGCCCAGGGAGGCTTCGGTGCGGAGTTAAACAATAACACTAACAGAAGCCTTGGCAGATCCTGTGTGACCTCCAAGGTGAAATCCCTAGTTCTCTACTATCAAAAACAAAAATGTTGCGTCTCCCCGAAGACTGGTTGCTTTTGGGAATTCCAAGACGACTTCGCTTTTTCAACTTTGAAGTGGATGTAAGTCGTAAAGATAGTTTAAGAAGGTGCGTTATGAGGTCCCCACTCCGTTTCGAAGTTTCACAAATCCCGGAGATTTTTGCAACCGTGTAATTCCAGTCCGCATGGCGGCTTCTTTCAGGGACACACTCCAGTGAGTTTCCCGTGGGTTGCAGTACTACCTCAGGGAGTGGCTGTGCTGAGTGCGGCGGGAGAGGGTGACATTTCCATCCCCATTCCCATTCACCTTTCCTCAGCCCCGAGCCTCCGTGCCCTCAAAGCCAATCATCAGATCAGCGTATATCCTCCACTCCCCACTCCCACCTCTCCTCATCTCCCTCTGGGCAGCCACGGTGGCGCTGGTGCCCGAAAAAAAAAGAAAAAAAACTCCCCACGCTGCCACCTTACTCCCACTGCCTCCCTCATTGCCCTTTGTGATCGGCGGGACTGTTTGTTCTTTCTCGCGTCACCTTTATTCTGCTCCCCTTTCCCCTTTTCATCTGCCTGCTCGCGACGTCCGCACGAGGAGCGTCGGCACGATTTGTGCCGGTGGGGAAGGGGAGGGCCGGGCCTGGAGTGACTCGTGTGTTTAAAACGCTTTGCCACGATGAAAGGTGTGCAGGGCGCGGGTATTTTCCCGCTCGATGCCTTTCGATCACGCCTCCCCCATCTACACGCACTGCCGCTTCGAGCAGAAGCGCTTCGTTGACGTGCCGAGCAGAGCGCCCCGCCGGAGCCCGTGTGGTGTGTGGCGGGTCAGGCGTGCAAAAACCTAATTCGTCTCTTTTGCCTTGAGCGGAATGACGTGTTTTGCAGCCGGGTGCGTGTCGGTCGGATAGGTGACCCCCGTCTTCCCTCTAGCGGGCCCCTCGGCGGAGGCCCAGAAGTGCAGCCGCCGCCACACAGGAGGAGGCCCCGGGGCCCTCGTGTGTCTCCAGACCGCGGGCCCCCGCGGGACGTGTCTACTCCAACGGAGGCGCGACCAACACTACTTCTTGGCCGACGCACACGACGCTACTGGAAAAACAAAGGTCATAAGTGCTACCTAAAGGTTTAGTTTCTTTACAGATGCATCACTAAACTAGCATATTCACTAGTGCCCCTAGAAAGGCACCTTTGAAAAGGCACCCTTGTTTTTCCAGTGCTTACCGGCGCGGAAATATTCTACCTCACAGACT
>NW_026267174.1:93343-93975 GCF_000697945.3 Frankliniella occidentalis | reverse complement strand
TTGTGGTTTTTATCGATTGTTACCTTCCCCTGGCCCCTCCCTCTTCCTCTACTTCACCTTAGTAATTTTATTTAATGACATTTAGTTGGAAAGTACTTTACCTTTGCTGGGACTCGAACCTCGGTCATCCGAGTTAGGAACCCGTCGCCTTGACCACTAGACCACGAGTTCGCCGGTAAGGGGACTGTGTCCGATACCGGGGTCCCTCCTCGGCCAGCCTCGGGGCTCTACGGGCCAGAAGATTATTACCGACAAACCGCGAGCGACCTGAAAGCGTACTAAAGTCCCCCTCTTCGCGACGCGAGCAGAACGCACACATAAAGTGAACAAATTATTTTGCGGCGGGCACTGACTGACAATGTTCTGTTTTGTGCGAAGCTGCGTATAACTGTCAACAAACGTAACCTACGTACAAAATTTGTACGTGACTATGTACAACATTCTCCGTAATTATGCATAATATCGCTTAAAATTGTGCGTTCATTACGTATGTGCATAGTTGTACGGAGGCATACGTCCTTTCTCTACGAGTGCGTTCTCTCTGCGACTTCAACTCGTATGTAGACTGACGTGGCCGTTGTGTCCAGCAGCCAAAGTGTGCAGTGCAGAGGAGAGGAGCCGTCGGGCTCCGG
>NW_026267174.1:91989-93293 GCF_000697945.3 Frankliniella occidentalis | reverse complement strand
TCTCTCTCTCTCTCTCTCTCTCTCTCTCTCTCTCTCTCTCTCTCTCTCTCTCTCTCCCCTCTACAATCTTCTATCTCGCTCTCTCGCCGTGCTGATTGGGTTTCTCCTGCCACGGCACCGTGCCAAACGTTTCCAATCACAGGCTGTGGCGTGTCGAGGCCGCGACAGATAACAGTGAAACAGAAAGCGAGTGAGAGAGGGAGACAGAGAGATTCATTCATTTGCGGTGTGTGTTCTCCTTCCGCTCGTTCAAATGTTTAATCGAAAATTAGCAGGCCCATCCACTAGCAGTAGTTGAAATGAATAATGCCAACCTGGAGTAGATTTTGTTTATTCCCTCTTTTGCTATACGTAACACGAGCAGAGCTGGTAGTGGTTGCAGTAGCCGCCTCGGTACTCGGGCAGCTCCTTGCACTGACGGCTGCACTCGCTGGCCACGCACTGCACGGTGTTCTCGACGTCGAGTTCTGTAAAAGCAATGAAGAAATCGTGGTTCAATGCAGCATCTAGAAGATTGTATTATTGAACGCCAGGTACTACTTCACTCACTAAGGCCTCGTAAAAGGCGTTTTTCAGTTTAATGGTGTTAAAATTTAATGCCTTTGTAATGGCACAAAAGTGGCTAAAGGGATGAAAATTTGCCACCTTTGGATAGTTTTCATGCATTTCCAGGGATGTTGATTTTTATTTGCTTTGTAAAGGCATCCAAATCCAATAGAGTCATACCTTTGTTTTCTCATAGCAGTACCACCAGAAAAAAAAATGACGGCGCAGATCACCACCCGCCCCGCCCCGCATTATTGATAGTGAAACCCTCCCTCCCAGCGCGGCTGGCTATACACCCCCGCGCCCCCCTGTCGCTGCTGCTGTGGTCAGCAATCAGTCGGATTCCATTTCGGCAGCGAGTGACGGCGAGTTTGTTGAAAATGCTCCAGCTCGCTTGTTGTCGGTCTGCACCGCCCGTCAGCACCGCTTGAAATTGCACCCTTTCGATACACCCCCAAAAAAACCAAGTATGTGAATGTCGTACCTTTTTAGGTGTGTGAACGTGATTTTTACTGAGCCTCAAAGTGTGTGAATTTCAAAGAAAATTTCACACCTCTCCCTAAAGTTTACGAATGGGCATCACACTGTCAAAAATTCTCGTAAGGGTTACAGGAAAATTTGCCATGGTAAAAGTCGTAAAATTACAATTTGAAATTCTAAATTTACAAGCACTCCCTATATCGACTTGGAATTGACCAATGAGCAAGAATGGGCTGTCGTAACTTTCACGGAAAAAAAAAGATTCGCTGAGCCAGCTA
>NW_026267174.1:91093-91839 GCF_000697945.3 Frankliniella occidentalis | reverse complement strand
TCTCGGATTGCCTGCTCACTGGGGGCTCCCGCCCAGGAGGTAGGCACTGCGAGAGCACAGGTGCGCAGCGGCTCTCGGATTGCCTGCTCACTGGGAGCGCCCGCCCGGGAGGCGGTAGGCAACGCGAGCGCGCTGCTGGGATTGCCTCTCGTTGTGCGGCCGCCTCTCTTCCGCGACGCTGTTCTCTCCGGAGTCGGCTTGTCGGCGCAGCGAGTCCTTTTTCTGGTTTCAATTACGGCCACACACTCGCGCGCGGTCCACTGGGTGGGGCTGGAAGGTCACGGACAGGAGACCTCGTTAGCGCTAAGGGTGGACTTGCCCACGGATCTATCTATCTATCTATCTATCTATCTATCTATCTCATCTATCTATCTCATCTATCTTGTACTAACGTAACGCCTTTTTTTTCACGCACTGTGATGTCACACATTTAATCAAATGTGAATCGTTGCACATTGCTCACTCACAAACTGGATTTGTATCCTTCATTTGTAGAAATAAGAGCAATCAAATTTTTGCCAATATATCTCCACGGATTTAAAACTTTTGTACGAAAAGCATGCCATTTTGCACCAACTGAGAGGTGTGCAACTAGTGTTAAGCACTTACATGTGCACGCCAGTTGCACACTTCGATACCTTAGACTAAAAGGCACGCAGCTCATCCGCGCGTTTCGAAGGGCACGCAGTTCAGCCGCCCGTTTCGAAAGACACGCAGTTCAGCCGCGCGTTTCGAAAGACACGCAG
>NW_026267174.1:79809-82978 GCF_000697945.3 Frankliniella occidentalis | reverse complement strand
GATGTTTTTTTAGTCACCTTTAAACACCTCTCCCCGACCTCTCCCCCACCTCTCCCCATGGCTTGTGATTAAAAGAAGCAGGGTTGCTGTGCGGTTGGAGGCGGGCTGATGGGGAAGGGGGGGGGGGTCATGGGGATTAGAACAGCCTTCCCTGCAAGTTAACAGTGAACTAGAGCGTGCATGAAGGAGAGCGGCTGACCCCATCGCCCTAGGCCCTGCGCGCCTTCTTCCCAACCTGCCCCCTCCCCCCTCTCTCCCTATCTGTCACCCTCGATCTCCCCTTCCCTCCCCGCCCCCCACTATTCACGCCGTCCTCCCCGACGGCGCCGCGGCCGCCCTTTCATCTGACCGAGGACGCGTCCGGAGCGACCGGCGAGCGCGACGGACGCGCCCCAAAGTGATTTATTATTGATAGCCCGCTCCGGCCCGCAGGTGCATTTTTTTCTTCCCTTTCTCTCTTTTTCTCTCCTCCATGACGTAGTGTGCTGGGGTCGTGTCAGCAGCGTCGGCCCAGTGTGGCACAGCAGCTGCCCCCTCACTATCCTCCCCTACTGCTAGGGGTGTGATCGCCTCGGGAGGACACTGTCAGTTCGGACGCTGTCGAAGGGGGGTGGGCGGTGGGCGGGTAAAGGAGCTCGGCGAAAAGTTTGCATTTGGATTGGACTAAGTGGGATACGCTTGCGGGGAAATAAGTCGTCATTCCCCAATAAAGTAGCCGTGGAAGCCCGCGCCTATCGAGTGGCGCCCAGGCACGGCGGGCGGGCTGATGGCGGCCGAAGCCGTATACAGTATACGAATCTGGTCGGGAAAGTTTTCTGCTCGCGTTAGCGAGAGAGCGAGGGGGAGGGGCTGGGGCCAGGGGTTAGGCTTCCACTGAGCGTGTGAGCGGAGAGGGGGAAGGGGGTGGGGGAGGTTTCTACTGTGCGTGTGAGCGCACTCTTTTACAGTTTCTCTCATTCCTCGCTCTTTCTCCCCTTGCCTGGCCTCATTTCTGCCTTTACCTTTTTCTTTTTTTTACATTTTCATTTTTTTATTTTTAGAGTGTGAGGCCATACGCGTCCCCAACTCACGCACTTTAGTATAAGTTGCAGGCCTCTCTCGTGGTTACACTGCCCCTGGTTTTATTTTTACGACTAGGATGAGTAATAATCCGGACTTTTGTGCAACAGTGTAGGTTTGTAGCTCCAGGGCACTCGAGGTTGATCGCCGAGGGTGGGGCGAATGCTTCTCAAACTGGGGGATCGTTAGACGGAACTTTCCTTATTGGTGATTAAGACATTTCGGCACGGAGCTGCCCAGTTGGGGTCCGATCCGGTTTGAGGGGTCACTTCCGTGTCGTGCTCTCATGAAAAACTGTCAAAGCTATAATAAGTTTACGGCTTTGCGAGTCGAGTAACGACCGAGGTCTAACGATTGCTTCCCTTCTTTCTGTTTACAGACAGCAATTTTGTCCTGGGCAACGCTCAGGTGTCCAATGTGCACCCGATTGTCTACTGCTCCGATGGATTCTGCGAGCTCACCGGATTCGCCCGCGCCCAGATCATGCAGAAGGGCTGCGCCTGCAAGTTTCTCTACGGCGCCGAGACCCGTGACGAGCACAAGCTGGCCATCGACAAGGCTCTCGAGAACAAGACTGAGCTTAAGCTGGAGGTTATTTTCTACAAAAAGAACGGTGAGTTTGACCTTCCCGGGTGTCCTCTGGGACGATCCCCGCTTCGCCAATCTCCCGTGGGATCCTGTCGGAAGATTCAGTGTCCCGTCCCGATTAACCATTTATTTTTACGCTTTATTTATCCGCCGCCGTTTCGAGTTGCCTCGCCTCGGCCTATTTTCTCTATTTTTCTTTCATGTTTGGTTTTCCTTCTCTTTTCCGTGCCTCATCCCGCCGTCCCCCGAAAGGAGCTTCCACGCCATGTAAAATGTGACTCGGAACGAGCTGCCTGCTGCTCACTAGTGCTCACACGGTTCGCAGCGCCGCTGTGTGGCAGTGCGCCTTCACTCATTGCACGTGTCGTCCCGCCCGAGCGGTGAAAGGGGTGATGGGGAGGGAGGGGCGGCGAGCGGGGGCGCCTCTCGGCGCAGGCATGAAAAGTTGTGCGCGTGATGGAATCTCTCGAGGCGAAACGTAACCGCGGCTGAGCAGGTGTTGCCGCCGTGAAAGGCAGGCCTGCGCGGCTTGTTTGCAAAGTAGTGCGGCGGCGGCCGGCGGCGCCTGGGGCCCAGCCGAGGCCCTATACCCTATACCCCGAGGCCCAGCCGAGGCCACACGTGGCTACCTGAGGCCCACCCGAGGCCTACCTGGGGTCCACCTGAAGCCTGCCTGAAGCTCATCTGAAGCCCACACGAGGTCCAAGCGAAGTCCACCCGAAGTCCACCCGAGGTCCGACCGGGTACCCGAGTACAAATAAGAGCCCTTCTGTCCCTGGCTTACCTTATTGACCCTCCTCATCCTGTACCCTGTCGCTTCCGCTCCGCTCCGCCCTTAACCCGTCACACCTCCCGGCCCCTCTCCCCTCACCTGCACTGCTGGCCGGCCCTTCGGCTTTACCTTCTGTCCGGTATTAGCTTAAACTTACTATTCACGCTCCCTTGTATCCCTTCTCCACCCACCCGCTGCCAGCGCCAGGAGGGCTGCTGCCGCCGGGCCGACTCGACTGGCAAAAAGTTGGACCCGCCCGGCGGAGCCCGGCGGTACTCCCATTCATTCGGCCACCACACCACTCCATTTCCCGAAACGAGCGCCATAGAAATGTAGAGCAGCGACCGAACGTGCGCGGGCGGATATGATGTGACGTCATGGCGGCACTCTGTGGGAAACACAATCCAGATGGTCCAAAAGAAATGTAATGGGGTCCGAGCTGAAGTGTATGGTGCGGGCGCAAACAAGGGTGGTTTATACGTTACAGGGCGCACGGCCCGTATGGTATAGAATGGGCCGCGGCTCATGAATACAAGGCGTCGCGCGGCGCTCGCCTCAGCCCGGAACTTATCGGTATCATCGTTCTCTGTCTGGCAAAAGTACACTTTCCGAAGGTCATACTGACCAGGTCCACTCAGCCCCGCACGGCAAACTCCTCTCGCTCTCTCTCTCTCTCTTTCGCCCACTTTTCTTGCCCTTATCTTCTCTCTCTCTCTCTCTCTCTCTCTCTCTCTCTCTCTCTCTCTCTCT
>NW_026267174.1:62529-74619 GCF_000697945.3 Frankliniella occidentalis | reverse complement strand
CATCAGTAAGGTAGACCTCGACTGATTTAGGTAAGGGATGAGCTCTAACAGCTAATTTTTGACTGGCACAGCCAATTATTGATTAGAGTAGACAATATAGTGGTTACAGAAGTTTATGTGCTTGTCTGTCCGGATACCAGTCAATATATTAGCTGGCTCAGCGAATCTTTTTTTCCCGTGTTGCGACATATTTTTAAAATCAAAATTACAACAAATGTCGTAAATTCACGAGTGTATACTTTTCACAGTGCACACCTACAAGTGTGGGGAATTCGCACTCTTATGCGTTTCCAGTGTGGGCTCACCGATGACTTGCAGCCTGTCCCCGGGCGACGCGGCGAGGCTGGCCCTGGCGAGGAGGACGCCAGCCAGGCACGCGAAGAGGAGCGCGAGTCTCATGGTGACGAGGAGAAGGGTGCGTGGGGACCACGGTGTAGACACGACGCGGCGGCTGTCACTGCGTCTCTGGCGGCGCTGGGCTGCGGCCCGCACCCAAGTCAACACCGGGTCAGGGGTTATCGGTCTGTGACCCCCCCGGGTACCGCCTTCACCGTCACTCCCATACCCCTTACTCACGTCTCTGTTAGATCTAGCACTAGTTGGTTCTGCTTCGAAGAACTGCGCGAGAGCGCCGTGACATGTTGACACTAATCCATATGGATTTCGAAATTTTCTACGTTCAAGCTGATGTGTTATGGAAAAGACCTTATTAGGTGTTTTTCTAATTTCAAGGCTGTATCCCTTGCCTAAATGGGGATCAGGAAAAGACC
Source organism: Frankliniella occidentalis (assembly GCF_000697945.3). Lineage (NCBI taxonomy): Eukaryota > Metazoa > Arthropoda > Insecta > Thysanoptera > Thripidae > Frankliniella > Frankliniella occidentalis. The sequence goes on along the minus strand of NW_026267174.1, from coordinate 73,849 downwards.
AATAAGATAGAGAAACTACGCCTTAGAGCACATAGAACTCCCTCGCCCTTGCATATATTGGGACAACACTCCCTTAATTATGTTTCATCAAGTCTGAAATAGCCTCGGTTCAAGGCCCTTGGGCTTGTTTCAAATATACGATTCTCTGGGTGTACAGCGTGGGGGTTCACTTGTTGTGGTATACTGTGGGAGGGGAGGGGGTTTACTTTACCACATGCAGGCGTTTCCACTGTAGGGGTTGACTATTCGCTCACTTGTATTATTATCAGTGTAGGAGTTCACGGATCGTGTGCATTTGCATTCCACTATTTACTAATTAAAGTAAAAGTGTAAATATCTCATTTTTTTTGTCCTATATTTAACTCTCCTCACCGCACTTCACTAATTCCTGAGGATCACCGTCAACAAGCCCGAAAGGATCGATATCGAAATGAATAACGGAAAGGGCTGTGCAAAGACCAACATCATTATTATGATTGAAGCCTCCAATGTTGTGTGTGTGTGTGTGGGAGGGGTGGGGGCCGGGGCGCACAGTACACTGCACAAAGACGCGCACCTCTCTCGGTGACTGACCCCGGCGCGTCCACACGAGGTCACGGCGGGCCAATTAAATGCGCGTTATTGTCGAGGGATTGCAGCAGCCGTATTGGGATTATCTCGGCATTGACCCTCGCACGGCCCGCCCTGCCTACGTCTGACTCGACCAATATAGGTGAATGAACTCCGCGCGACTCGGTAAATGGATTTAAACAAAGAACAGACGGAGCTGTCGTCAACTGGAACGAAAATGCAATTGTGTTATTTGCGGCCTTTTTTTCCCTTGTAATAATTGTTTCCATTGAGCGTGAATGTTGTGTATGGGGTTGGTGAAATAATCAATTTATAAAAGACTAGGACCGGCCAGGACGTGACAAGCGACCCGCAAATCCAGACAGGGAAGCGACTCTCTATTTTACAGTCCGCTGCAGACACACGAGGGATCAAGTTGTTCGGTGTTTATTACACACTGAATCCTTATGCACTTTGTTGTGCATAAAACTTGCGGAATTTCATACGGCCATAATATTTTGCACAATTTTATGCATAAATATGTATAGTGTGTGCATAATTATGCACATTTTGTATACAATTACGCATAAAAATTTTGTGCATACTTATGGCTGTATAAAATTCTGCAATTTGATGCACAACAAAATGCACAAGGCTTTAGTGTGTACTCTTCAAAAGATGGATAGAACATAGGGGAGGAAGACTAAGGAGTCCAAAACTACCCTTCGTAACGTCTTGAGTTCTCGCAATTTTAATTACTGGTCGTCAGGCTCCGCCACCATTGTCTAATGGTGGCGCGGCGCACGGCTTGCAGACAGGCCTCAGGTCCTCTCGGTTCCAGTTCCCTGGCCCCTGCCGCCCTCTCCACTCACCCGCTCGTAAATGTGCCATGAGTGCTTTCATATCGCGATGATAAAATAATGCGCGTGAGACTCTTCTTCTCTCTCATTCGCGTTCGACGTAAGGCTGCATCCTCCTCTCTCCCCCTTTTTTTTCTTTTTTCCCCATCTCTCTTTCCCTCTTCCCCCACCCCCTCCTCTCCCTCCGGCCCCTCCCCTCGCGTTTCGCTGAAATGCAATGAGGCCATCGGGGCGCGATGGGTTACTCACGCTCAAGTAGCCGCCGGTCTATTGTGTCACGCCAGTGACACAGTCAACGATAAAAAGAGGGCTTTGCGCAGCGTGCCCAGGCGCCCAGGTGTTTGTGCCTCCCACACACGCTCTTGCAGACCCTGCCTGAACACAGGACATCGTTCCTTTGAAACGCGATGAAAATTTCATTTTGTAGATAATTTTTTTAAAGAGGCGAATGTGGAGGTGTGGGATTTATTGGGAAAATGAAGACAATGAGTGTTTAGACGTCTTGTGTGGTGTCCCATGACGTGGTCTAGATATGACTGCATCTAAAATATCATCACACTTTCAATTTATCTAGGTATAAAGAGTTATTATTTTGGGACTGTGTTTCGGACGCATCATCCAACCATTGTGCTACCTCGTCGTTTGCTTACCACACGCGCCACGTGCCTCCCGCGTGCAATTTTATTTTCGCCGTGAGGAATCCGCCGCAACTCCCCTTCTTATTATTACGTTTTCGTTATTCCGGACGGAGTTTTCCGCGTTTACAGCCCCATAAAACCACATTTACCGAGCATTTACTGTGCGGAGGGCGGGGGGAATAACACGGCGATGGCGCGTGATTACGCCGTTCCGCTGGGCGATGACGTCACTCGCTCACATATCCGGCCGGATGGTGGTTTTTCCATAACGTTGTCCGTTAAACGACACCATAAACCCCAGGGATTTGTATATTTATTATGATATATTATGCTGCTGACCCGTTGGCACGTGGACGGACGAGGCGCAGCAGCCCGCTTTAGCCATGTCCACAAGGAGGAAGAATGAAAACTGGGCTGAGTTCTACCATTTAAGTTGAGCTAATGAGAAGGCTAAGTACTACTGACTAAAGATCATGAAAATGAGTCGAGTACATACTGCGGGACTAAAACCTATGATTGGGATGAACTAAAGCTAATGATTGAGCTGAGTACTACTGGGCTAAAGCTAACGAATGGTGCCCTATTTTGTAATTTCCACCGCACACATCGGCTTGACATCGGACTCGGCCAGGTCTGTTTTGCTCGGTACTGCTTGCTGCGGCTCAGTCGTCGCTTCCATGTCTGCTCGGGGGGGCTTTATCTTTTCCCGGTCCCCTTTCCCATTTCGCCTGCTGATCCTGCGTAATGCGGGGACTTGCTGCACAGGACGGGGCCGCCAGCGCCCGCCTCCGTCCTTCGCCTCCAGCCCGCGCTGTCCTCTCGGCGTGCACCTGCTGCTCGGTGCCCCCCCCCCCCCTGGCATTTTAGGGTGTGCAATCTTGCTTAACTAGCAGACCTCTCTGTTCTCTGGCTGCCTGTGAGGGGGCAGGCGGAAATATGAGGCGAGGTGGGTTATGTCTAAGACTGCTTTCTCCTTACTCCGTTGTGATCCAGGAAGAAATCTGGAATCTTCCTTACCGTTGGGTCTCAGGTTGAAAGCAACTCCGTCCGCAAACGTTTATAATTTCCTTATTTGAACTGAATATCTTAGATTCGTTACCAGTGGAATTTAAAACTTTTATTTTGATTTGACTCTCTACTTTATGTTTCTTTCGATTAAAATCAGGTTGTCCGACCCGCGGACTCCTGCTTGTCAAAGAGATTCTGCAATATGTACCGTATCGATCCGGAGCTCCGCGGGTAATCAGAGGTGATGCTGTTTGATGTTGCAGGCGTCCGCTTCTGGTGCCTGCTCGACATCGTACCCATCAAGAACGAGAAGAGGGAAGTGGTCCTGTTCCTGGCGAGCCACAAGGATATCACTCACTCCAAGGAAGGGCCGCAGCAGACCTCGGACGACGAGGACGACGACTATGAGAACGGTACGTGGTCGTAGTGGACGGTCCGGAGAAGAGGGCGCGGACACTTGATCTTGTTGTCATCTCTCATCACGCCCCCCTTCTCGGTCACAGATGCCAACGGTAACCTGGACCCAGAGGCACCGCCGGCGAACTACGAGCGGAGAAGGTCGCGGGCCGTGCTGTACCAGCTGTCGGGGCACTACAAGCAGGACAAGATCAAGTCCAAGATCAAGCTCAACAACGTGAGTACATTACTTAATGCGACGCGGCAGGCTCTGCTCGGACCTTATTTCAACGCGTCGTCGCCCCTCTCCAGCAGTCCCGCGGCTAAAAAGTCACGTCAAAGTTGTGGCCGCCGGTCGATCAACAACCCCTGCTCCGCAGCGCCCCATTGCCTCTCCATGAGTTACGATTGTTGTGTACCGCTGCCGTCGCCGCCGTCTCCCTTGCATCTCTCTCCCTCCCTCTCTTTCTTCTCTTCCCGACCTCCCCTCTCCTTTCGCCCGCTACCCGTCGTCGACCTCCTCCGTGACTGAAAGGACAAGCTTGAGGAACTTGCCCCATTGTGCCGAATTGAATCGAGCAGAGGCCGTATACCCGCCCACCTCTCCCTCTCTCTCTCCTTTTCTTCTCCTCTCGTTGGCCTCTCCCTCTCTCTCTCTCTTCCATCCCCCTCCCCTTCTCCTATTCAGTCGCATGGCGAAGCAGCTGTACCCTGTTCCTCGGAGGCGTGCGAAGAAAAAAATGAGAACATGACGACGTAAACCGATGTAGGGGGGAATTCTTTGGGTAATTGAATTGTGCAAGCGCCCCCCTCGATTGAATGCCGTTCCTTTCACTGGAGGTGGTAGGTGGTGCTACGTTACTCGTGATGCCCCGTTTTGGATGTGTTTTTTTTTTCCCGCGCACCGTGTCGACAAAACGAAGGTTTCCTTATAAAGACTTTTGAACCACGGCTGGGGTCGTCGACCCCCCCGCGGCGTCGCCACTCCTGCGAAGCCGCGACGCCGGCCCCGCCCTCACCGCACGGCGTCGCGCCGCGCCCCACCGGCCCCACACCACCCCCTCACCCTAGCGGGCCCCCGGGGCGCATCAGTCTTCGGGGGAGAGTCCGTGGAGCCGGCGGCGTGCCCTCCAGGAGCACCCGTCCTCCATCAGCCCTCCGCGGCAGCTCTCCAGCGCGCCGGCCGGTCTGGCGCGGGGCCTCTCAAACAGCTGTTGCACAGGGGTGCGCCTGGAACACGAATCACGTCTTATGGGCATAGTTTGTATCGCCCTGGAACCAACCGGGCCGAGCAGAAGCCTCCAGGGGCTCCAGGGGGGGGGGGGCGTCGGCGCCATATCTAAATAAGTACGAGACCGTCAGACGATGTCAGGTAAAAGGTTCATATTGTTCTGAAATTGCCGTCTCGTTTGACTTTGTCCAATGTAGCAGATGCTATCGTTTCTCTCATGTATAATTTATCTTGACTTTTTTTCCTGGGCGACCCCCCCGCACGAAATTGTGATAAAGGACCCGGGTCAGACCTGAGTTTGAAACGGATGATCGCATGGAAGAGAAAGAAGATCGGGAGAGACGGGAGCGGTTCCAGGCCAGCTCAAAAGGTGGTGCCAACGAAGAAATTATTTTGCCCAACCATCACAGAGCAAGATCGTTATGGTCGGGGGAAAGGAGAGACACAGAGAAAGAGAGACAGACAGACAAAGAAGTATGGTCAAGAGGTTGAGTGGAGATCCTGGGAGGAGGCTCACCAGCTGCTTACCTTCTAATCCTCCGTTGAATGGCGCTAAGGCCTAATGGAAGTAAAAACGTTATTTCTACTAAGCGGCTACGTCTGGGCGCCACGGCACCACGGGAAGGGATGGAGGGACAGGGAGAGACGTAGGGAAGAGGGAGAGAGGAGGGGAAAATATTCAATCCATCAGATAGCATAATTCCCCCCCCCCCCAAAAAAAGAAAGATATGCAAAAGAAAGGTCTTTCTTCCTCCCCGTTTGATACGCTTTCTCCCCGCCGGCCACTCTTCCTCTCGTGTATTCCCCTTTCCTTCTTCCTCCTTCCTTCCTTCCTCCTTTCTCCTTTCTCCTTTCTCCTTTCTCCCTCCTCTCTCCCCCCTCCCCGGTCACACCCGCCTGCCTCCTGCAGGAGACAGGATGATGCAGTGCGGAAGCACAAGCTTGTTGGGGAGCGCGCCGAGGAGTCATGCGCGCCCGCCGCGCGGCGCCGCCCCGCCCCCTCCACTCTCAACCTCCATGACTCTGCGCTGCTGTCACTCAAAACCGCCGCCCTTTTGCGCGAATCTCATGGGATCCCTGCCATCACCGCCGCGGCCATGAGCGCCACGACGAGAGAGGTGCGCAGCGGCTGCTCGTGGCGGCGCGGCGAGGGGTTGAAAACTACAATTTCGCGGCAGAGAAGGGCCTCGCGCGTCGTCGTACGCTCGCGGGCCTCGGAAACGGGTCGACTCCGTAAGTCTGATGGGGTTGCTTCATGTAGCGTTACTTGGTACAGAGCAAAACCAACTGGAAAAAGCATTCCACTGTTTTGGGCGGAAATTCTCCTGAAATAAGAGTCTTGATGTAGAAAAGTTTTTGTTTGCTCTAATTCACAGCTAAGTCGTTGTACCTATATATAGCAAATGTTAGTGCACTGGTGTAAAATCGGCAACTTATGCGCTACCCTTGTTTTTGGCCGTGTGAGGGAGTTGATGGGCCCGGAGCGATAACACACGATGGGGTCAAGAGCGAGGGGGCCTCAACTCCGGCAATCTGGTGTACACCCACCCCGGCAATCTACGATAATCTTCGGCAATCTCTAAGTAATCGGCTGCAAAAGCCATGCTTTTTGCCTACAGTCAGGCTGACATTAGAGTGTTTTGCCTATAGTTACAGGCGGGTTATGCCCTTAAAGCTAAGTATTTGTCAAGCAATCTGGCAATCTTGGCAATCTGGTGTACATAAGGGAGTTGAGGCCCCCTCGGTCAAAGAGGCTCATTTTCAAAATCAGCGCTTCCTTTGCTGTCACGATTCGCTTTTATTCTTCGTGTAAAATTTTTTTATGGCGACCTTGCCACACGTGTACGTGTCTGTTTATTATTGACAGAGTTTCACCTTCAGCAGGTTCGATTATCATCGGGGGAATGGCCTTGATTTATGCCTAATCAGCGACAGTTTGCATATCGACCGCACAACCGCCCGCGGCCGGTGTATGGCGCACTAATTTCGTTTGGACAGAGTGGACGCGATGTGGCGGGGCGGGGCGGGGCGTGGCGGGAGTCGACGCGACGCGTGCTTCTCCTTTCCGCTTCAATTACACCCCAATGAGCTCAACAAGTATGCGGAGAATTGGAGAAAGGGAGACCGCTGATCAGGGGGAGAGAGGATAGGTCGGAAAAGGGGACGGGGGGGGGGGGGCAGAGTTGAGCAGTTCGGCGTATTTGGTAGTGCCGAACTGCCGAACGCTCTGGTACAACAGATGCGATTACACTTCTGTTGTGAGGGGGCTGGTGGGTGGTATGGGCGTGGTGGGGCTGAGAATCATGCCTGCGTCTTGTTTGCTCTGAGCCTGTTTGCCGCTTGTCTGCCGCAGAGGCCCCGTGTGTGTCGTACCCAGCACCCCCCACACCCACCACACCCCTCAACTGTGCCCTCCCCCCTCACCACCACACCCCTCAACCATGCCCCCCTACACAACCCCACCAAGCCCCCACCACACCCCAACCACACACTCCCACCGCTCAACCCCTTTTTCCTTATGCACGGCTCTCCTCGGTGACCATTCTCTTGGTTTGTCCGTCCGTTATTCGCCCTGCGAATGGCCAGTTCCATCCGTCCGGTCCTATGCCTGCAGGGCTAATCTAGCATTCTGGCATTATGTATGTCGCACGGGAGTTAGTAATTAAAACGGGAAGAAATTTAACTTTACTCTTTCTGTTTTTGGTGAGAAACTATACTCTTTTTTGGGCCGTACTGTTCCTGTTCTAATGGTAAAACATAATAATAACGGCTTAACGCTTACTTAACGCCGGTCCCATATAATGAGGTAATTCGGTATCCTGATTTCATATCGTGCCTTTTTTTTTTGGGGGGGGGCTAGCTGGGGCGCAGGGGATGGTCCGCTTTTGGACTGACGTCCCACCTAAGTTGCCGTTGATTCAAGTTCATGTGAACTGACGTCGTATAACCCTCATTGAAGTTGAAGAAAGTACGTACGTATTTTCGCAAATTGATTTGGAAAATTACGGAGGCTAGGCGCCTGCGAGACGCAGGGTACGCCATCCCGCAGAACACGCATGCACTTGAGACGAGATGTTGCCTACCTACTAGGCGCTTATAAGAGCTTGCAGGGGACTCAACTTGGTAAATTCGTAACGGCGAATGACGAACGTACTTTCTAGATGATCCCTCAGGTCACTAGTATGTCTGCCAGTACAGTTCTCCCGCCCGGGCAACCCAAATCCCAGAAAGCGTTCTGGTAGCATCTGGCAAATTTCTGTGAAATACAAGTAATTTTACTTGTAATAATTTCATTGAAGTTGTTCACGTTCACCTGTCATTTTTGGGAGTATTAGAAAACACTGCTCTGCAAATCTAACTGTATGACAACTTGACTGTTTAAACTGCAAAAGTAAAAGGCCTTAAGTTTAAACCGTCAAACTAGCCCTATGCAGTTTGTGCAGTTGAAACTGTACAACTCTTCAGTTTCGCACTTTAAACTGTAAGACTTTTAGTTTTGCAGTTTAACTGTCAAGTTGTAATTCATAGATTTGCAGAGCGTTTTTGCAGTGACCGACAAACTTCATTGTTAGGTGAATCCATGCACCCCGTCTTAGCCTTTTACCTACATTTATTGACGAAAGGTGAAACTAAAATTGCCATAATTTCTCCGTGAGACGGCGCTGCTGGAACAGGTCGCTGCCCGCCTGCGCGAGAGCTGCGCGTCGCAAGGCTGCTTTCCGCCTCGTGCCCCTTGAGCTTCCTTGGCAGCTGTCCAAAGTCCCGATGATATCCCAGGTGCCCTGCTGGGTGGCTGCCGCCGAGGCTGCCGCTGCCGTAGTTGGAAGAGCAGACCATTAACTGGCTTTGCCTGAGCCCGACTTGCTTGGGTATCAGGCGCCTTACACTGTCATAGTGAGCATCTCGAACCAGACGGCGGGGGCCATAGTTAGTGTGACGTGACTTATTCAAAGATGACACAACCGCAAAGGCGAGTAAATAATATAAATACACGTGGTGATAGTAACGGCACTCTAAGGAAATATTGAGTAATCTTTTGTCAAGGAACTTAATACTTAACTCGTATTGAAGGCGTTACCAGGTGCGACTGACCACCTGATATGTTTTAACAAAGCGAAGAATCAAAAAACAAAAATGTAGTTATTTAACAGTACAAGTAAAGTGTTGTGCTACACAATTGCTTATGACAATAAGCCTTTTTTTCTGTTTTTGTTTTTTTGCTTCACCCGACAAAGCCAGAGTAAGTTGCACTGTGAAAAATATCCTCGTAAATTTACGACATTTATTGTAATTTTGCTTTTCAAAATATGTCGTAAATTTACGACAGCCCATTCTTGCTCGTCGGTCAATTCCAAGTCGATAGGGAGTGTTTGTAAATTTACAGTTTGTAATTGTAAGTTTACGACTTGAATCATGGAAAATTTTCCCGTGACACTTACGAGTATTTTTCGAAAAATACAGTGTTGGCAATAGGTTTCCACGACCCCACGAGACATCCTCAGCCCATCAGCACCGAGAAGCAAGCAAGCAGTGCTTAGGAATAGACCAATAACGGCACGTAGTTTGTCACTCGTGTCCCCGTGTCATAACCCCTCCCTCCTGCACCCTTCGCCGACCCCTGCCCCCCGTCCTCCCGTCCTAACCGCGCGCTCTCTTGTCAAGTTGCGTCGCGCCGTGATTGGGCCGAGGGGAGGAGAGGTAAAGAAAAAGTAAATGACATCATCACTCCACCAAACTGAGACGGGAGCGACGTCCTTGCCCAGCAGCTCACGTGCTCTGCCGCACACAAACCCGACGAGTCGTGAAACAAGGCCCCTTTTACACCTGCGACTGCAAGGGGTCCCTCACTCTCCAACACTGAAAACCTTTGAGTCAGGTGTCGTGCTCGAAGTTAGTAAGACAATTTTGCCTCGCTCAATCAGAGCGATGACTATAAGGCTCACCCTATTTGAGTCCTATGCACCGAATTCTCACTCAGGAGGAGTAAGATTTCCCTGACCTCACCCAATTGCAGTGAGGAACCTCACCCTCACTGGGTGAGGACCGCAAATTATGACTCAAATTGACTGAGAGTAAGATATCTCGCTCACAGGAGAGTAAGATTTTTTGTGTCCCTGCTGATCTCACACTCCTGAGAGTAAGATATCTTACTCTAGCATTTTTAGTGACGTGTACAGTGAGTTGCGCGAGTATTGGAGAGTATTGGCGAGTATTCCTTGATTTTTTCGTGAGTTTTCGCGAGTTCTCGCGAGTATTTGCGAGTGTCTTTCCTCATGTACAACGAGTTGGTGATTGCGAGACCCCCCGAATCACTGTCACTTCGCGTAATGCAAAACAAAAGAGACGTTTTGGCTGTGTCATTTCGAAACGCATTGAAGGATAGTGACAGTCTTCCTATCACGCAGCATTTCACTGCGCTATGGTAAAGCACGTTTGCAAAATTTGCACGCCAACGTCTGCAGGTCATGATTTTTTACATTACATAGCTGCAGATGCACATTTGCGTGCACTGAAAACTTAGAGTGCAACTTCTAAATACATGGAAGTACACTTTAGTGCGTTCAATCTAAGGAAGAGTAATACAGGAATTGCACACTTCTTGCAGCAAATGCCGGCAAATGCGTACACCTACCGACCCTGAACACTTGCGACTGCACAACCGCGAAGTTGCACATTTACCAGTGTTAAGTGTATTGTGCACATGTTTGACGTTTTGCACACCAATTGACATAGTCAGACATGTCGAAAATTTGCACAAGTGAACTTGAACATAAATTTGACGTGCAAGATTAAACAATTGTTGTACCTGTGTACGTGTATTTTGTGCATTAAAACAACGTGCAGTAGAGCGTACCAGCCCTGCAAGCTGAGGTCGGCAGGGCCTCCAGCACCACGGGCCTAGCCGGGCCCAGCAGGGCCCAGCCCAATAAGGCGAGGTGGCGAGTGGGCTGTGGGCTGGCGGCGGCGGCTCCCCGGGGCGGGGCGGGGCGGGGTGGGGTGGGGCGAGGCCTCCAAGGGGAGCTAAACTGCAAGCCTGATTAACTCGCCGGCAGGGCATCACGGCACCGTCCTCGTTCTACGTAACGCTGCAGGAACACCGCCTTGGGTTTGGAGCTTTTGTTTTGGGCCTGCTGATGATTCCAAACTGGCATCTATACACTGCAAACGAAATACATTGTATACGATGTTTTCCTCACTTTTTATTCGGGAAATTATAGCAGTTAGGTCCTGGTAAAATCAACTAAGAACATATTTTTAGATACAATATCAACAAATTTTCGACTTAGGTTTTTGTTCACAAAATCCTTTTTTAAGTTTGTGCTTAAAGTATTTTTGTGAGACGTCTCTTGTAAATGAAGTTTACTTTGAACATTCTCCCTGGGTGGGTGTTGAGAAGTTAGGAGTTGGGTGGGAAGCGGAAGCCACTTCTCGCACTTCGGCCCGTGTCCATGCCTCGCATTATCCGACAGCCGAGCCCAACAGGTACAACTATTTCCACTCCCAGCTCGCGCCAGCAGCCGGCCGCGCCTCTCACCGACCTGTCCGCTTTGACCCCGCCCTCAGATTCCTCTGGGGAGGTCGGTCATCTCCTCTGACTCTCCCTTACCCCCACATCCCACCCTTTACCCCCACCAGCC
>NW_026267174.1:60093-62459 GCF_000697945.3 Frankliniella occidentalis | reverse complement strand
TCTCTCTCTCTCTCTCTCTCTCTCTATCTATCTATCTATCTATCCATCTATCTCTCTCTTTCACTCGCTCTCTCCCTCTCTCCCTCTCTTTCTCTCTTTCTCTCTTTCTTTCTATCTCTGCTCTCTTCCTCTTATCTTTCTCTCTCTGCTCTCTCTATCTGCCTCCTCTCCTTCACGCCAATGGATTCTTTTTTTCATTGCCAGACAAAAGGAAACAACTGGCCTGCTGATTCCAGACATTTACCCTTTTCTCCGGGGGAATATATTCAACAAAACATCTTGTGCTCGCGGCAGTCTTTTTTTCCTTTCTCGCTTTTCTGGAGAAACAGAGAAACAACCTTTCCTCTCCCAGCGGCGCCCGAGTCTAGCAGCTCAAACGAAACACGTCCCGAATGTGTCGTCAAGCTGTGGTGCTCCTTAACTTAACTCTCTCAGTGTGTGTTCACCCACAGGCGCGCAGAGCTCGTGGCGACCCAGAGAGTAGCGACAGTCAGTGGCAACTTGCTTAAAGTACCGAGTACCCTGTTTCTGTCGTTACACTCCCTTCCTCGGAGAAGTTCCCATTTCAGTGACCGTTTATACCCTTGTGAGAGGCGGAAACTGCTCTGTTGAAGAACTAAAAAAACTGCAACTAGAAAAATTAGCCTTTAAAGAACGACTAATTATATGTTTCAATATAAATCGTAACCCTATCTTATGTAGGCTCGTTTGAAAGAGAATGTTAAAGAGTAAATCGATGTCACCCCTGGGAATTTAATTTTTCTTCTGGTTAGAAAATTGCGGTTCTTTACTTTTATTTGCAGAGGGTAAATGGAGAAGATGTTAGGCTAGACAACAAAAACTGTGTTGAGATTGTTCTTTTTTTTACAAGTGGTATCGATGCCAAGTCACTTAGCAACGAAAATTTTGATGTCCCGCGCTTTTTTTCTTTTGGACTTAGCCAAACATTAGGGTGCACCCCCGAAACCTTTCCTCGGTGTATATCACATTTATCCATAACATTCTTGTCACGTGACAAAGTTTATTTACAGTGAGAGCGCTCCGCTGCGGAGGCAAAGGGCGCCCCGGAGCGCCCCAGAACGGCACGTACGCCTACCCAGCAAACATTAACCTCGTCGTTATAATTGTTTCGTCGCTTATCGGATTGTCCTTCGCGTAACAATTACAATTGTCAGGGCTCGCCGCGGGGTGGGTAAGATTTACAGTGGAACCGTAACTTACGAGTGGCACTTCTTGTGAAATAATCTTTGTGGAGTGTGCGAGGAGATTGATAAAAATAGTGAAGCAAATATTCTTGAAATTAGGGTGTTCCATAACGATTCCGCGGAATAAATCGCGATTTCTTATTGTTTCGCAGACCCTGCTACAGCCCAACAGCGCACCCTTGCCCGAGTACAAGACGTCGGCTCTCAAGAAGTCGCGCTTCGTCCTCTCGCACTACGGCGCCTTCAAGAGCTGCTGGGACTGGCTCATCCTGCTCGCCACCTTCTACGTCGCCATCATCGTGCCTTACAACGCCTCCTTCGTCAATCCGGACCGGCCGTCCATGGTCAGCGACGTGGTGGTGGAGGCCTTGTTCATGATGGGTGAGTCGTCTGTAGTGTCGCAGTTGGCGTAGTACGCGAGTGTAGATCAAAGTATGGGAGTGCCAAGCGGCAGAACAGCGAAAATACCTACTAGCTTTATGCATCTTTGAATGATTGTGAATGCAATGATTCTATTCTCCTCGTAAGGGTGAAATAATTTTTCTCGCTCAGTTCGAGTATAACTAAAGGTCCTCACCCAATTTGAGTGAGGTTTACACGATACTCTTCAATAGTTGGGCGATGTCAGGGAAATCTCACTCCTTATTTCGACTGAGAACTCTCTGTGAATATGACCCAAATAGGAGGACCCTCGGCCAGACTTCCCCTCCTAGTCCGTGAGGGAGAGCGGGGAACACAGAAAGGCTCAGAGGCAGGGGAGGGAAGAGGTTGGGTTCCGGAGCAGTCTGTGCGGTCAGTCCCGGCATGCGCGCTGCTGCTCTGTTCTCCGGATATCCGGGGGTGGCGGTGCGGGGGGGCTCGCATGAGTTCCGGCCAGCGGCAAATTCGTCGGAATTCGTTGTGCAAATATCTCTACTCCCGCAGATCGCTTGCCGTGCGAGCCGTGCGGCGCCAACAGGCGCGGTCGATCGCGTCTTTTCCCCCGAGCCCTGAGCCCGGCAGAGTTCGGCGGAGAGGATGGGGGTTGGTTGGTTACCGCATGCACGGCCGGCTCGGATGTGGGCGCGAGGGACCGCGGCGGCGCGGCGCACTTGTGAGTGTTTGACTTTGGCGGCCGATGGCTCGTGAAGTAGAGGAGGGTGATACCCCCCCTGGTGGGCG
>NW_026267174.1:54955-59738 GCF_000697945.3 Frankliniella occidentalis | reverse complement strand
TCCCCCCCCCCTCCCTCTCCCCCTCTCCCTCTCTCTCCCCCCTCTCCTCCCGGGGGTGAGGTGCAGCTCCCCCGTGATGGGGTTGGGCCAGCGTGGTCGGGTCGGGGCCCGCGCCCTTGAACCCATGGAGGGGTTGCGACAACGTGGTGGCGGGGCCCGAATCTATTATCCCGCGACCCCTTTGAAAGGTTTGTATTCCGGCCAGGAGGGGCGGGCCGGGCCCGTCCGGTCTCTGTCTGCCCTAGACCCCCGCTGCCGTCGATCCCTTTGTGGGTGTCCGGGACTCGTCCGGGGCGTTCGGATGTTGTGCCGAACGGACGTGGCTGAGTGGGGCGGGCCGGGGTGGGACTGGGAGCGGGCGGGGCTGAGCAGGGCGGGCTGGCTGGCGCAGCCGGGCGCAGCCACTGCACACTACATCGGCAGGAGCCCGGCCCGGGCACCAGCCTCCATGACTTTGAAGGTCCACCTGAGACGTTTCGAGACGCCTCTTCCTCTTGTTTGATCTTCTGGACCGTGTTCAGTGTGCATCTTTAAGCACGGTACTTCTCAGTCCGAGCAGGTCCGGCTCGGCTCCTGTTGGGTCTCTCGCCAGTTCCCAACCCACAAAGCCAAAATGTCCAGGCGACCAAATTCAGAACCGACGAAAACTTAGCTCTGTGGATTAAATTTTGATCGTGCTGATTTAAAAAAATGAGTAAAATTCCCTCAGTTTTGATAGACTTCTAGATAGACCACTTTTAGTAAAAGAAAATGAAGGTACGACAGTGTAGTTGGTTTTGGGAACTAAATTTTGCTCTTCTTCTTCTTCTTCTTCTTGTGTTTCAATTTCGTTTTCGTGTTAAGGTGTGACATGCCTTTAACACGTGGGGCGCGAGTGTGTTGAGTTATGGCGCCGTCAAGAAAAGCGTCGGGAGGAGGGGGAGAGAGAGCGAGCAAAGAAACAATTTAAAAAATGATTGTCTCCGTCCGTCACCCCTCTGGCGCGAAATATTGAAAGTCTTGCCGCCGCAGTTTTGTTGTACAAAATTGCTCACACCGGGCGGGCGGCAACGGCGCTCTACGGAATAATTTACGTCTCGGCTCGCCGAGGGAGAATGCTGGACCCGGGGGAAGGGGGAGGGGTCGGCTCGCTAAGCCATTGTGAAGCCCGCACATGAGATAACAAGTCAGCAGTGAATGGAGCGGGGGGGGAAAAGGGAGGGACGATCCAAACGGCATTTTTCTCGCCCCCACCCCCTTCAACGAGATAAGAATTAAAATACTGTTTCGCGAGCAAAGCAGAAAGGAAAACACGCGCGCCCGCCGCGTGCCCATACTAAAATCTGATGAACGTTTTTATTCATTACAGCTTATGGATTTCTCTGTGTATGCTCTGCTTATACATTTCTTTTAATACTTAAGCACGACCAAATTTCTTCATGCACGAGTCACATCATTTGCGTGCATGAACCCCCTCCCTCCATTTCCCTACCCGTGTCGTCACTTCTAAACTAGCTATATGTACGCCAGACCACGTCTCGCGTAACAGGCTTCGCGATATCTCACGAAACACACTGTAAAAAATATTCTGAAATTTAAGACCAAAATGTATCTTAAATTTAATAACATTTTCAGTTGTTCTTAAACGTAAGAACAGATTATGATATTTAAGAAGTTTTCTTAATTTTGCAAACCAGTTTATGAAAATTCTGATAAGGGTAATGAAATTTTATAACAAGTTTATTAAATTTAAAAGATTTTCTTAGTTTTAAGAAGTGTTCTGAATGCTAGTATTAAAAGTAAGAATAAGTGTGACTTTTCAAAACAATTTAGTTAAAAGTCATGCAGCTTTTGACCACTGGACATAGAATTTTGGTGTTCAATATAGAATTGGATGAACATCATCAAATTAGATAAGCGAAATGTAGCTATGCCAGAGCGAAATGTGAAAAAAAACGAGTTAACAAACATACGCCGTCCGACCAAGCACATAGCTACTCTGGGAATGCCCCTGGACCGAGCGCCGCATAAGCTCGGGTGCGAGCGTTCCCTTCACAGGTATGTCCCGACAGCCGCGCGGTCTAAGGCGTCAGGATCCGAACCCAAAGGTCCGAGGTTCGAATCCACCCAGGTAAGTTCAGGTAAATAACTATAATGTGTACAAAGTCGGGTTTGAACATCTGTCCGTAGGAACAAGAACTAAATATTTTCCAGTTTTGCGTTAGGCTGGAACAGTAAGCATTTTTGTCGTTTCATAACACGTTCTTAATTTTCAAAACATGTTCTTAATTTTCATAAAACATTTGTTCTTAAATTTAAGAGCAAATTTGTTTTGTAAATTGCTTCCAAACACGTGTTCTTAAAATTAAGATGGATTTTTTTTACAGTGCACTGTTACGCTGCGACGCGCCTGGCGCACATATAGCTAGGCCTGCGGCGCTGACACCCAAGACAGGGTAACAGGAGTGTATATAAAATTTTTCGAAATGAAGTCTTTTTAACGATTTAATCGACCATTTGATCATTTTCCCCTCATTTTTGTCAAGAAATGCCCCCTAGCACCTAAACGGTTCAAGATAGAGCCAAACGGACGAAATTTTCGCCCATGGGGCTCTACTTTGATGGTTTACCCCTTAGGAACCCATAAAAAAATATTTGATAAATATACATTTTGCGACCTGTAGTTTGATTTTTTAAAAAGCCAATTTTTGAGCTAGAATGCTCATCTTCGAACTCGATCTGTCTTTTTATGATACAAAACGACCCTGAAATTCCCAAATCGCTATCTCAATTCCTTTGCGAGTTATCGTGCGGACAGACAGACAGACAAACAGACAGACAGACAGACAGACAGACAGACAAACAGAATGAAACTTTTCCGGTCAGTGGAGTAATGGGCTTCGCTAATCGCTCAGCCAACAAAAAATTGTCACAAAAAACACGTATGAAAAAAACAGGTTTTTTTTTCGTCACACATTTCTTTACCCCCCACCTCCACCCTCGAAAAAGCATTGATTTGCAAACAGATTGTTAAGAATTTGCAAGAGCTGAGCATGCACAGAGAAAATTAAAAAAGCTATAAATCAAAGAACAGTTTGTAATGAGATTTCAGTGTGTAGATCAGTGTAACCTTGTAGCGCCTATGCCCAGTGATGCATGCATTAAATGCGGCAATTGGCATTTAATGCGGCAATGCACATTAAATGTAACTTGTGGGTTCATTTCAATTTACCGACCGGCGCTGGCCGGGTATATGCAGATAAGGAATGTGTCCAGCCAATAAGATTCTCTTTCTTCGCATGTTGTAGTGCGATCATACTTTTTGTTGGCAACTCATTAGCGAAAATAAATGAAAAAAAGAGAGAAACACGTTTTTTTAGAGATAGACAGGGTAAGAGAGACGTGTGAAGCAGGAAGAAAGAATGGGGCACCCCCTGCGTCCCTTTCTGAATGGTATTTGATCTGCTCCTCTCAATCAAATAAATCGCATTCCAGACATTCCTTTCCCGGCGTATCGTTTGATGGTTCCACCACCCTCCGCTCCGCACCGGGACACTCCAGGCAGGTGGTTGTCAGAAGAGAAAAATGACATCGTACTTTTCCAGCGACAAGATGGGCCTGGCCGAATTTGAGGACAAGAACACGTCACAATCACACCACTCAGTAGGCAGTAGGCAGGGCATTTCCATGGTCTTGTAATCGGGTTCAGAGGATTTTTAATGGTATGAAGGTTTGTTAGCTGTCCTAGAGAATGGATTAAGTACTACTCTGGTGACGCTGTTTGGTCCTCCTAGATGGTTCGGAAAATATTGCTCTACTTTGACTGCTGTGGTATAGATTTCCTAGCAGCATTTTTCATTTCATTTACAGCCCTTAAATGAAGGGTTTCGAGCTGACAGTGTCGCACTCCATGCCGAGTGGACGATTTACAGAAGGAGACCAGTGAAGTGAAAATAGTAGAGTGAACATTGTTTAGAGAATTGAAGCGGACCGTCGAGTGAAATTGTGTACTGTGTAGTGAAATTTTTCACAGTGGTCGAACGAAATGTGATTTTTTGTGTTACAGATATCGCTTTTAACTTCCGCACCACCTATGTCTCTCGCAAAGGAGAGGTGGTCTCGCACCCCAAGTGCATCGCCCTCAACTACCTCAAGGGCTGGTTCGTCGTGGACCTGCTTGCCGCCCTACCCTTCGACCTGCTCTACGCCTCGGACGTATACAGTGGCGAGGTGAGTCGAGTCCAAAATGTAAAAAAACGCTTACGGCAAGGTTCACTGCAAGTTCAGGGAACCCTGTAGCACTACACTGTAAGTTGCACTGATAAATAAAGTGTTCAACTGGCGTGCACATGCAGATGCCCAACACTATGTTGCACATTTTTAAGTGTTCGACTGGATATTTGAATACTTCGAAGTGTTCAGCAGTAAAATTGAACACTTTAAAGTGTCCAAAGCTTCCTAGCCAACCCTGATGTTGAACGCGTTTTAGTGTTCAAGATAGTGTTGATCACTGCTTGCATGTGCACGGGTTAAACTCGCTGTAAGCTAGGGAGCACCACTCTAACTTGCCCCTAACTGACAATAATCTAACAGGGCTGCAGGGCTCACCGTGGCTCTCTGTGAAATTCGCCGAAGGCTTTTATTAGTGCAGTGAGGCAGAGTGGATTGAGGAGGGGGTGGAGAGGGCCAAGAGAGTGGTGCTGCAGCCGGGGCGCATCGCGGGCCGTATGGCCGCACGGCTCGCGCCGCCATCGCAGCTGCGCCTCGATTCCCCTCTCCCCTCCCCTCTTCATTCCACTCCCCC
>NW_026267174.1:49123-54105 GCF_000697945.3 Frankliniella occidentalis | reverse complement strand
GGGGGGGGGCACTGGAAACGCAAGTGTGTGAATGTCGCTCACTAGTAGGTGTGTGAATATCCATTCGCACACTGCAGGAGGTAAGCGTGTGTACATTTTTCTTAGAAAATTCACACGTTTACCCTCCTAACTGTACAAATGGATATTCGCACACCAACACGTGAGCGACATTCACACACTTGCGTTACCACTAGGTCCGGGGGGCAACTTGCAGGGGAGGCTGCGCCGCACGCTGCCCTACCCAGCCCAGCCAGCCCAGCCCGGTAGGCAGGCACGGCGACGCGCCGCCGCCGGCGGGGTGGCCTAATCCAGCCTTTGCAGGGTGGGTGGGTGCAAGAGAAGGAACCGGAGAGAGGATTGAGGGGGGAGAGAGAGAGAGAGAGAGAGATTCGCTCCTCGCGTCTCCCTGTCGGCCGCCAGCCTCTTCTTTCGGCTGCCGAAATAGAAATAATGGGATGTCGCGTAGTGGATTGGGGCCTTTGATTCTCGGGGAGCATGGAGGAACATCCTCTTCCCTCTCTTCCCTCCGGGCCGGGCAGGGCTCGGCAGGGCCTCGGGGCCTAGCCACCCGGGTGTTGACGAAAGCAACAGCCCTCCGCCCCCCGTCCTATCTCCCCCACCCCCCTCCCCACGTCCCCCCTTGCTCTGCAAACTCTGCCGGCCCACCACACGAAACCCACAAACAGACCGGGCTGCACGATGCGGTTTAGTGAATCCAACAGTGTGGGCGATGGGAGGGGTGGGCGGTTCAATGGCGACACCCGAGACGGCAAATCGAGCCCCGCCCGGCCTGCCCGGCCCGCCTCGCCGCGCTCTCTGGCGAGCCCTCCATCCCCCCGCGCGAGGCCACGTGGCCGGAGGAAGGGCGCTGCCGGGCTGACTAAACGTGCTAACAATAACCCGGGCCGTGGACTGTGACCAAACGTGCGCACGTTCCTGAGGATAATTCTACCTTAGTTAGTTTGTAAAAGTCGCAGTTCTGTTGACATTTGCCTTTTAACCCGCGTGCACCTTGCACACTGCAAAATGCTTGCAAAGAATAGGTTCGTATTGCAAACTATTTTCTTTGCAGCTTGCAAAGAATTTTCAAGCATCGTAATACGAACTAGGTCTTCGCAAGCTTGCAAACTATTTCTTTGCAATGCTAACACATTGTTTGCAAGGATTCTGCCAGGTTGCAAAGAACTTCTTTGCAATACGAACTGATTCTTGGCAATACAAAGCTCTCAAATTCTTTGCAACGTTGCAAAGAAAATAGTTTGCAAGCATTTTACAGTGCAGTAGCTGCCTAAATTTAGGGGGTGATTGACCGTGGATAAGGTATACACACACACTGTAATTCCTAAAGGCAACTTTTTTAGCGGTTGCCTTTGTTGTTACTCCCCAGGCAGTGAGAAATCGTGAATGTTGCCCCTAGGGAGGCAACAACCGAAAGTGTCCGGGCTCAAGGCAACATTTGTTGCCTCTGCCGCAAAGTCTGCCTTGCCGCGGGGAAGAATGTTACCCTTTGCGTAAAGGCAACTTTTGTCGCCGTGCGGGCGGCTACCTTCTAATCCCCGCCTCTGCGGGACAAAAGTATCCTTTGGGTGGTGTTGCCCGCATAGGCGTTGAAAAAGTTTCCTTTTTGAAAGGCGACTCTTATCCCCGTGTATTCGATAAGTTTTGGTGCCCGCATAGGCGTTAAAAAAGTTTCCTTTTTGAAAGGCGACTATTGTCCTCGTGTATTCGACAAGTTTAGGTGCCGTGTTCAACTGACACTAAGCAACCTCACTGCTGTAGGCCTATTTATTCGTCTCCCCGGAGGGGGAGGGACGGAGGAAGAGGAGGGGGAGGGCAAGCGGCGTGCCCGGCGGTGTCGGGCCGGCGAGACAAAGGCTGGAATGTGTTTCGTCGTCCGGACTCGCCCCCGCATCGGGCTCAATGGCTCAGTTGGTTGCGAACGAGGCGAGGACGCTGAGTTGCCAGCGCCGGGTTCAGGTCCCGGCGCTGGCAGCGGTAGGCGTGTATCCTTCTATGTAGCAGCCAAAAAGCCATGATGTTAGCCTACAAGGGCGTTACCAACTCGGATGACCGTAGGAATTCGGAATAGCGAAGGGGCGATGCCTCGATGCGAACACCAGGGCACACCTTCCCAAACAAATGATTTTTTAAATTTTTCTTTAAATATTGGCAGTTTGCTACTGGTTCTGTTGGTAGAACTATTCTCCCAAGATCCACATCTCTGCGGAGAAAGGTAGTCGCCGTGCGCGCAAGGGGATCATTCGCCGCACCAAGCAGCAGAAATCTTGCCTCCCTGCGCGGAGGGACTGTCCGTGCGCGCGGTAGAAAAAGTTGCCTTTGGGAGGGGGGCGGGAGTATCCCCGCGCACGGCTCGTTCCGTCGCCGCGCCCGCCCGCACAGATGCCGCCGTGCGCGGGGGAACGAAACTCCCCATGCGCGCGGTAGAAAAAGTTGCCTTTGGTTGGGGGACGGGAGTATCCCCGCGCTGGGCTCGTTCTGTCGCCGCGCCCGCCCGCACAAATGTTGCCTTTCTGCGGGAAACTGGAGGCTCCCTAATCATGGCGACGTCTCAGGCATGTTGCCCTCACCAGAGCATCTTTTTGTACAAATACCCCGGCCGACACAAAAGTTGCCTTTAGGAATCACAGTGCATGACCCTTATGCATTTTATTGTGCATCAGCATGCAGATTTTCAGACAGCCAAAACTATGCACAAATTTTATGCATGATTATGTACAAATTGTGAATAATTATGCACCAACTCTACATATGGTTCTGCAAAAAATTGTGCATAACACTATGGCTGTATAAAATTTTGCATGTTTATGCACAACACAAATGCATAAAGATCTAGTGTGTATAGAGTTTGATAAACACCATTTGAAAATTCGACAAAACGCGTCAAATTCGCCTATTTTATGTCGTTTCCCCATCAGTATCGGTACTTTGTCCTCACAATGGGCAATGTTAAGGATCCACCTCACTGTGTGGAACGCCTCCGCATGCATCGCGCCGCAGCCCCCGGGGGCACTGGCGGCCGACAGGGCGCTGGCTGTAAACTTTTTGATGTACGACCCGCGGCCGACTTTATCGCCTGACTTTCAATCCGAGACGATCCCCTCAGCGTCGCTGTATGCAGCGATGCACTCTGGCACCGGGGCAGCTGCGCGACAGGCTGTCGGGTGAGTGGCCTACCCGAGGCTTGACAGGATAACCTCCAGGATGTAGCCACATCTGCGCGCGTGTTGGGCGGGTGGCCTACCCGAGGCTTGACAGGCTGTCCGCCTGGAGATGGCCACATCCGCGCGCGGGTGTTGGGCGGGTGGCCTACTCTGGGTTTCGCAGGCTGACCGCCTAAAGGTGGCCACATCCCGGCGCGGGTGTTGGGCGGGTGGCCTACCCGAGGCTTGACAGGCTGGCCGCCTGGAGGTGGCCACATCCGCGCGCGGGTGTTGGGTGGGTGGCCTACCCTGCGTTTCGCAGGCTGACCGCCTGGAGGTGGCCACATCCCGGCGCGGGTGTTGGGCGGGTGGCCTACCCGAGGCTTGACAGGCTGACCGCCTGAAGGTGGCAGCATCTGCGCGTGGGTGTTAGGCGGGTGGCGTACCCTGGGCTTAGCAGGCTGACTGCCTGCACTCTTTTGTCGCGACTTGTCAGCTGCAGCTGGGAGTGCGGTCCATAAATCGTGTCGCACTGTGGGCAATACAGTAAATTTACAACATATTTTACATTTACGATTTACAGAATATGTTCGAAACTAGAAACGACAGCGCGTTCTTTATCGCCAATGGATTAAAAGCCTATACAAATGTCCTAATTAACAATATGAACCTGTTATTTTACAACACACGTCTTGTAAATTTTTCTGTAACCCTTACAAGAATTTCTCACAGTGAGCATGCTGATATCTTGTTTCTCTGTTTTTTGTGCCATTGGACGTGTTCTATACAAAATTGCAGTCCCCCGTGTTCCTCCAGGAGTCGGGGCACGGCCAGATCCATCTCCTGAAGCTGACCCGCCTACTGCGTCTCGCCCGACTGCTGCAGAAGATGGACCGCTACTCGCAGTACTCGGCTATGATCCTCACCATGCTCATGTTCTTCTTCACGCTCCTGGCGCACTGGCTGGCCTGCGTCTGGTTCGTCATCGCCGAGCGTGAGCGCGCCATGAACCGCAAAGAGTGGGACCTTGGTGAGTACGATGGCTTTCGTTTGAGTAGTCAGTTCTCTCTACATCGCGTGCAATTCAAGATACACCGTATTGCGATGAAACTACAGAAACTGCTGAATGTTTGAAAACTTGCACATAAGTCAGTGTTGGTTTTTTTTTCGTCTCTGCCTCTCTTTTATACTCATTGTTGTTTGGGAGAAGTGTGCCTATATTGGCCTTTGTCTCCGTCGATAAATGCCAGTAGGAGTATAATAAGCGGCTCAAACCAACAGTCCGTCTCGGCCCAGCCAGAACATTAAGTAATGTTGTAGGAATAGACAAACAATCTACCGTTACCAACGTGGACGTATCACCGGCACTGGCTCGTGTGGGTCACCGTCCTGCTCTTGCAGCAAACGGAACTTCAATCACAGCGAATCGCAGTTCCACCAATAAAGTTCACTTCATCGTTACCCCTTTGAAAAGAAAACCCGAGAGAGAGAGGGGGGGGGGGGTTGCATCCCAGTCGAAGCTGACCTGTGGTCCTTCCTTCCTTGCCCAGCGCCGGTGGGGGTCGAGAGCATAGAGAGGGCCTCTTCAGTCGAGAGCTTCTCCCCAGCATCCTGCTCTTTTGGCCCTGGCTGGAATTGTCATCAAGGAAAGAGACCTTTGGCTTGGTTTCTATAGTCTCTCTCTCTCTCTCTCTCTCTCTCTCTCTCTCTCTCTCTCTCTCTCTCTCTCTCTTAATCCCTCTCCCTCCCTCCCAGAATTCTCTCAAATTCTCCCTTCTCTGTTTATCTGGCCACCCTGACGCCGTCCGTGGACTCCCTAGG
>NW_026267174.1:44690-48618 GCF_000697945.3 Frankliniella occidentalis | reverse complement strand
GGGGGGGCACCCTCCCTCGGCAGGTGGGGAGAGGGGGCTGCAGCACACACGCCCCCCCCCCTCCCCACAGACACTGGCGCGCGTTCGGTCGGGGCGATAGAAGGCAGGATTGCTCTGAGTACATGGCACAAAGCAAAGCCTGCCAATCAATCATGTCTGAAGAGCTCGGCGTGTGCCTGTGTGTTGTGTGCACCGCGGTATGCGCACAGACTCCGTCCGATACGCTATGCTCGTATTTGGTCCCAAAAAAAAATCATTTCCGTGTCTTCTTTGTCGCGTTCCTTTGTCTTTGCTTTTGTTCTCTTTTGTTACGTTATTGGCCTTTCTCCATTATCATTGTTGCTCAATATATGCGAGGAACGCCGGGGCAGAACGGCTCCGGCTCAAGCTCTCTGCGGGCGCTCATACGGCCCCACGGTCCAACCGCAGCTGTGGCGGCCTCGCTTGGCCGCGATTCATTACCTTCGACGCGGTTGTTTTTTGTTGTTTTCTTTTGTCTCCGCTCTTTTCTTCGGCACGCCATGTATTGCGGCGCGCGCGAGTTTTATTCGACTGGAATGGCCCGGGCGCGATGCATTTCGAATTGCCGCCGCGCATGTGTGCTTCACCCCTCCCCACCCCCTCTCACTGTTAAAAAAAAACTGAAATTTCAGACTAACTTTTTCAGACTTTGCTGTCTGAATTGGGTTTTCATACAATTTTGTCATAATTTTCAGTGAACGTCTGAAATTTCATTGCTGTAGGTCTGAATTAAGAATTCAGTCAAGAAAATGTGAAAATTCAGAGTATTTATTCAGACGAAGGTCTGATTCTGAAATTCAGACAAGAAAAGTATGAATATTTAGTTTAGTCCCGGCAGCACACCTGTAGGATCAGGCAGGTAGCTGTCGGTGAGCCCTCAGTCTTGTCGTCGTGGCCGTGTGGTCAAGGATGAGAGATTACTAATCCAAAGGTCCGAGGTTCGACTCCGGGTAGGTAGGTAAGGTACAATAACAAATTTCTATCTAATTACTTAGAATACAACCCAACTTGAAGGAGAGGGCAAAGAGCGTCAAGAAAAATTCATTTTAAATGAAGATCTGAAATTCAGACTAAAGTTATGAAATTGCTATTCAGACTACGATAACTGAAAATTTACCACAAATTCAGACAAAACAGTCTGAATTTTCAGACGTTTAGTATGTAATTTTGCTTCCTACCAATTTGTCTGAATTTTCAGACTTTTTTTTTTAACAGTGCTTCCCCCGTTTCCTCCTCTCCCCTCACTACCCTCCCTCCTCTCTCTCTCTCTCCTCTCACTCTGCTCCCCTCACTCTCCTCCCGTCCCTCTCTATCCCGCCAAGCGGCGGCAGATGACGCATCACAGACAAAAGGGTGCAGGCGACATGCTGCGCGTGACCGCTCACCCACTCGGCTAAAAACTGGAGTGCCGCACAGCAGCAACAAAAAAATGGGGTGATTTCTGGTGTTGTGCGGCCATAGGCTGTCCACGCCATCCCTCTTTCGATTGCTCTTCTCGCCAAGTCCAGCCAGCCTCCTATATTTAATTCAGCCCACTCTCCCTCCCTTTCCCCTCCTCCGCCGCCCCTTTCTCACAGTACATGATCATCGCCTATTAATAATTCCCATGGGAACGAAATGTTTGACGCGGCAATCGAGGAGAGCAGAAAAATCTCGAGCATGCAGACGATTTCGCGCACATCGTTCTCTTGAGAAAAACTGGGTCGTTTTGTTGTGATAATTTGTATCCTGAAATAGTACTACCAAAAAATTCCTCTTAATAATTCGTCCCGAGCGAACGATGTGACAAAATCACGTACTTTCTTGGGACAAAATCGTCTCTTCCCATTTAATGCATACGTACAGCAGGTCTTAACACCGGAGTGGGATACTGTTATCTTGACCTGCGATCAATCGATAGGCGGTACATAACATTTCGAAATGTCCGAACGACGCCAGATATCAATGAACACCAGGGTTTTCTCAGTCCTCGCCCAACTTTGCATTCCAGAGCACTTTTATTTTCGGGAAATAGTAGTCTACTAGTTACCACAGGATAGGCTAAGATTGTTTTCGTTATAACTGTTTCCGTTTCCTTTCCGCAGGGTGGATCCACACGCTGGCGGACCGGCTCAAGCTGAGCGTGGCCAACGTCTCTCACTCCGAGTCGTACATCACGGCGCTCTACTTCACGTGCTCGTCGCTGACGAGCGTCGGCTTCGGCAACGTCTCGGCCAACACGTACGCCGAGAAGACGTTCAGCATCGTGACGATGCTGGTCGGGGCGCTGATGCACGCCGCCGTGTTCGGTAACGTGACGGCCATCATCCAGCGCATGTACTCGCGCCGCTCGCTATACCAGACCAAGTGGCGAGACCTCAAGGACTTCCTGGCACTGCACCAGGTGCCCAAGGAGCTCAAGCGCCGCATGGAAGACTACTTCCAGACCATGTGGTCGCTCAACCACGGCCTGGACATCCACGAGGTGAGTGCCGCAGGCGCCCCACCGCACGGGCCCACAGATAATCGTTTCCTTGAAAAAAAAAATGACGAACTAGTAATCTTTGTTCTATATAAATTTTATTCGGTTAACAACGAAAAATCATTGAGATTTTTTTTCAAGTTTTCATATGAGGTCAATTTCCTTCATTCTTTTAAAGAAAATTCCTTTCTTTCAAGGAAAAAAAATTCTGGGTGCAGAGGTTGTAACATCGGTTATGACGTTTATGGCTCCTTTCGTAATAAGATGTCTTCGTGCCTATCAAACGCTGCACGGAGAGGAGAGGCCCTTTCGAGGCCTGCTTGTGGTGGCGCGACAGAGGACAGGGGTAGTCCGTCTTGGACGCACGGGATATCGAAACCGGAAGTGGGGGCTCATTGGTGTAACGAGGAGAACCGGCGGGGCCCGGACTTCCGACTCGAGTCTGTTCTCCTGAGCCAGCAGCACCGCTAGCGGGAGCTCCTCCGGCCGGGCCGGCCCATCCCATAGCCCGTGCGGCCTCTCCCCCCGCACGCCCGGCTGGGCTGTCTTGCTTTTCATGAGATGAGTCCCTCTTGTCTCCCCGAAGAAAGGAAAGGTTGGGGCGTCGCGTCGTCGCTGTACCCCGCACCCCTCCCTGCCCCCTCCCTCTCCCGGCCCTTTTCCCATCCCCCTTTCCCACAAACCGTTTTTTTCCCTTCCCGTCTGCCTCCTGCTGAATCAATTTATCATAGCCCCCGTGTCTTAATCGCGGCCGGCGGGGGCCGCCCTGTCACCGAAGCCGCCGCCGAGCCGCCGTCAGCGCCGAGGCCTGAGGAATAGAATGACAAGGGCGGTTTGTTGCGCAGTATGAAAAACAGGGGATTATTAGTCAGCGTCCTTTTCACTCCTTTAAAAATACATTGAACCCCCAAGGTGGGGTGGCAGCCGTGCCACACCCCCTGCCCCTCTGTAACACTGTTGTTGTCAGCGTCAGCCCGCTCGCCCCCCAGCTGGCCACGTCTGTTACGTCTCTCTTTGTCTTCTGCGACAGACGCTCAAAGAGTTCCCCGAGGAGCTGCGCGGGGACGTCTGCCTGCACCTTCACCGGGAGATCCTGCAGCTGCCCATCTTCGAGACGGCCTCCCCCGGCTGCCTGAAACTTCTGTCCCTCCACATCCGCTCCAACTTCTGCGCGCCCGGGGAGTATCTCATCCACCGCGGGGACGCGCTCGCCTACATCTACTACCTGTGCCACGGCTCCATGGAGGTGGTCCAGGACAACATGGTCGTCGCCATCCTGGGTAAGAGCGAGGCGCTTCAGACCGGTCACGAAATGACCCCATCAAGTAATTTGTTGTAACCATCACCAAACATTCTTTTTGTTCGTTTAGGCAAAGGCGATCTGGTCGGTAGCGACATCAACGTGTTTCTGCAGCCCTCGAATGGGGCGGCGGGGGGTGGCGGTGG
>NW_026267174.1:28913-44315 GCF_000697945.3 Frankliniella occidentalis | reverse complement strand
TGGTGTGCGATATTTTTTTAGTGAAGTATGGTTGAGCCTGACTTGTTTGACTGTTTCGATCGTCCCGCCGATATTTAAACCTCCCGCCATCCCGCCTGCCTGTCAGCAGGAGTCGGAGGGCAACGGCGGCCCGTCCCTCACGCTGCCGTCCATCAGCGAGGACGACGAGAACCTCGGCGAGGAGGGCCCCGAGGAGCTGTCGCCGCTGTCGCCCATGCACGCGCTGTACGCCTCCCCCGGCCGGCACGCCAAGTTCCAGTCCAGGTGAGTGTCACACACAGCGCCAGCGCCACGCTCACGTCCGCGCGTCGTCCTATCTCTTCTCACGTCTCTCTAAACCTCTCCCCCGGGGGGGCTCACAGGCTGGACGAGCTGCGCTACGCGGAGGGGGGCCGGTCGCGGCGCGCGGGCGAGCGTCCCCGGGGCGTGGTGGGCGGCGCGGACGCGCGCTCCAGCGTCGAGCGGCTCGACAACCACGTCAGCAGCCTGCACCAGGACGTGGCCACCCTCAGCATCGAGGTAGGGACTTGTTCTACTCACCTGTACCGGGTGTCCGGGAGAATACGCGGCAGCTCTATGGGTTGCCTACGCACTGGCGTGCAGGTGCGGAGGGCGAGGGGGCGCGGTGGAGGTGGCGGGAGGCGGAATGCGGCCGGTTGCTGGTCGGTTGCCTTCCGCCACCCCTTCCGCTCCCTCCTCGCCCTCCGCGCCTGCACGCCAGTGCGTAGGCAACCCATAGAGCTACCGCGTATTCTCCCGGTAGCACTTTTACCATTCCCGGCCGCAGTTTATTTGAATGTCCTGATGTGCCCCAGGTGCGCTCGGCGATCCAGGCCCTGCAGGAGCTGGCCTCGAGCACGGCGGCGCGGCCGGTCTGCTACCCGCACTCGCTGCCCGCGCGCTCCAACCCCAACCTGCCGCACCAGCACGCGCACGCGCACGCCGCCATGGGCATCGGGCTGCCGGGGCAGCTGCACCGCTCCAGCTCGCACCCGCCCGACATGTTCAGCTGGGAGGACGGCGTGCACCTGCCCGGCGTGCACGAGGCGCAGGCGGGCGCGGCGCACGCGGCCGTGCCGCCCGGCCACATCCGCCCGCTGTCCCCGCCGCCCTTCCCGCCGCGCCCCATGGCGGCCGCGCCCCTGCTGCACCCCGTGCCCCTGCAGGACCGCGCCACACAGGTGAGAGCCCACTTCTTGCGGAGACGAGCGTGTTCCGTTTGTAGGGCTCACCGACTCAGACCTCACCAACGACTTCCACAGGCCGCTTGGAGATGGGGGAGGGGGTGCTGTATTTTTTGAGAGAGAGCTTTCTAACGTACCAAACCCCTTCTTGATACAAATTTGCATGTTGTTTTTTTTTTTGTTTTTTTTGTTGTTGTTTTTTTTTTTGGGGGGGGGGGGGGGGGTTGAGACGTTTTCTTCATGGGTCCTTATCGCAAAATGCGGTACAATCACATTTTAGCCAATCTCTTATAGACGGGCGGAAATCTTGGCGTTTGGTGCTTTAAAAGTGTCTTTAAATGTCATTTGCTATAAAACTGGGACATGGGATGCTATTCCAACGACATGGTTGGTGGCACAACCACCGGATGTCATAGGGTTGGCGTTAGCAACACCGTGTCTTTGGATTAACAAAACCGGCCACAAGAACACGACGGTCGTTAGAACAATAATTATTCTTTTCTGTGAGTGCGTACCGGAAAGTGTATTGCCTACTTGGTCGTGCTCATGGGCGTTGGGCTGGGCAAACGCGCGTGCGTGCTGGGACAGTTGAAGTGTGGGTGTGGGCGGGTCGGGTCGAATCAGTCAGGGGGCCAGACCTCCAGACTGAAAGCCCCTGCAACGCGCTGGGTAGGCCGACCCGCCGAGCAGCCAAGCGGGGCCGGCGGCCCGCCCTGAGCGCCGACCGTTCTCCGCCGCTCGCCCTCGTCCCTTTCGGAGCTTTCGACGTGGGTACACGGGTGGGGTCGGTCGGTGTAAACGCCGGCTACTTCGTTCGTCCAGGAATGGGAAATGCTCACCTCCGAGTTTCTTGACTGGCTCTGCAGAGCTCTCTCTCTCTCTACCGGGATTTGCCAGTGTTTGACTGTGTGTCGCTGTTGCAGACGGACTACCCCGCCGACCTGCTGGAGCAGTTCGTGCTGGAGAACCCCCAGCGAGTGCTGGCCCTGTTGGGCGTGGAGCCCGTGCCCATGCTGCCCCGCGCGCTGCCCCCGGCGCTGCTGCCGCCGCCTCCGCCGCCGCGCCGCGCCCAGGACACGGAGCTGGTGTATACCAAGCCCAGCGCCTACTCCGTTCGCCGCCTGGCGACCAGCGTGGACGAGCTGGCCAGGGCGGCCGGGCCGGCGGGCAGCAGCGGCGCCGGCAAGAGGGTGTCCATGCCCTCGTCGCGATCACTGCAGACCTTCTTCTTCCCCAAGAGGGACCCCTTTGAGCAGTGGAGCTGAGGGGATGATCTCGAGTGATTGGTACGCGATGTGATTGAACTGTAGGTGTTATAGCGAACTATTGGTATGACAATTGACTTTCCATTTATTTTTCCTTCCCTCCTTTGTGGGCAGTACTTGAAGAATGTGCGTTTGCGAACTGATTTTGAATTAAGAGTGAAACTTTGTGATCCTTGGTTGTTGGAGATAGATCCAAACAACTAGACCTTACCTCTTGCCTTGTCTAGAATTGATGTCGTTGGTAATATAGGAGTAAGCATGCTTTCTTTTGAATTATTTTCAAGGGCCATGAGACTGTTCGCCTGTTCCCAAGAGAAAGATTTTACTGGGAAGATGTTCATTCTGTGGCTAGATGAGTACTGCTTCATGCTTTGCAGTAACAACATAAAAGCTATGTGGACACAATAAATTTTGGTACGGAGAGTAAAATCCACTGGGAAACAGAAAGTATTATTCAAATAATATGGTTTTAGAGCATGCGTTCATTACTGAAATCAAATTTTGTATCTGTGTCTAATCTAATTTCTACTCCTTCACGTGCATTTAACTATTCACATATCATTCTGCATACATAGGAAATCACAGTCCCATGAAAAATACTATTGATTAGTGGTTGAATAAGAGTAAAGGAACAAAAATGTTAGACTTAGGATACATAGTTGTACAACACTCCTACAGCAATAGAATTATGTGATTTGGTATTCTGCCCTCTTGTGATTTAATCAAAAAAGATTCAACATTTTATTTTGCAGCTTTGTTTGCTCAAAACGAACATCACTATGCACTGGTAAATTTTCTAATTTTTTAAATGTATTTTCATTTTAATCTATGCTTTCTATCGAGTATTTGTTTCCAATGATGGTCGATTTAGTGCAATGCCAAGTCGTATTCTAAGATTTTGTGATATTGTTTCTTTGTTTTGATATTCCGTGCCTCAAAACTTGTTATATCTCTTGTTACCTGTCAATATATTATTCCAAGAAATAATTTG
Organism: Frankliniella occidentalis; assembly: GCF_000697945.3. Lineage (NCBI taxonomy): Eukaryota > Metazoa > Arthropoda > Insecta > Thysanoptera > Thripidae > Frankliniella > Frankliniella occidentalis. The sequence goes on along the minus strand of NW_026267174.1, from coordinate 40,875 downwards.
ACTGCATAAACAATATTTTTCTACTCTCTAAATTTATCTCATTGTTAGAATGTATATATTTATGTTGTGAAATAAATAAAAATACATACGTAATTTGACTGTTCTTTTAGGTAACCCAAAAACTCCATTCGATAGCCCACAATTAGGCTTGTGTTGTTTATGTACATTACTACATTCCTGGTAGTTTTGGGGCCTAGCTCTACAGGGTTGTAACAGACTGGGAAAGTGAGGAATTAGAAAATTGGTCAGGGAAAGTTAGGAAAATTTCTCCCATTGACTGCCTCTCTATAGTTATGTAAAAAGAAAACAAACTTGTGATCAATGTTTGTCTTGTTTCTCAGCATACTGCTTTTCTACTTGCCTAAAAAGTCAGTAAAAATCAGGACTTTGGTTAGGAAAATGTTAAAAAATTAAAAATCCAGACCTTGTAACAACCCTGCTCTTGGTTAAGTAAATTTCTTCCCCTGCTTGTTTCTGGGTAGGTATTTGATTTGTTTTAAATGAATACAGCATGGCCAGAGGCTTATTGTTGCCATCAAAAACAACCCCGACGCTGAAAACCTACGAATTAAATATCCATTAGAACCTGGTGGTGATGTAAGCAATGGGGTGCCTACCACCCAGGCAGTCCGAGAAAAGAGGGCATACCTTATCTCTATACGGTCTTGCTGCACAAAAAATGAGGGCTGGGAGAGGATACTACCGCGCCACCGGCGCCACTCCATTCCATTTCAAACGCCTTCTTTTTATACATTTTAAAAATTTCTGACAGAAATAGAAAAGTCTAACCTGAAGTTTTGCGCCCTCAGGCCAACTTAAGTGACCTGGAAGATTTTCTACGGACGGTCCAACCCCACCTTCAGTTGAAGGCAAACTTATCACTTCCAGCACCTCACCTACAAACATGATATGTCTCTTGGAGGTTTCTTCACCCAAGAATTATTTGGATGTGATTAATGGTAGTTTAGTGGTACCCTAGCTATCTTAAGTTGGGCTGAGACTTTGCCTTGACCTAAACCTAAAATTCACTACCCCATAGATTAAGATGGAAAGAGTTTTGTGAACAGTTAAGGCTGAATTAAAATAAAAGAAAGATGTGCTAGGAACAAACTCAGGTACTTACAATAGAGATATGCCTCTTTTACTTTTAAAACTTATCTATTTCTTTAAAAATATGTATAATTTTATCTTCACAATGTTGATGGCTATGTTACAGAAATCAACAATATTTGTAACAAAGCACAAATCATTTGCATGTCCTTCTCAGCATGTCCAGCTCCCACTTAACAAGACGAATCACAGGAGGAAAGCGGTATGTGGGTTCTGAAAGCAATAAATACATATTTGGAATTAAATCAATTTCTTTGTGTATAGATATGGCTTTGTAGGTTCAATGGATTAGGTACCCAACATTTACCTAGTAATGACATATCTAGTTGATTTGAGGTAGCAGAGCTCATGGAGGATGCAAGCATATTCGACGTGGCATTGGGTCCAAACGATTGCTATTTTTTAAAAAAAGAAGGAAAGAACAAAAAGGGAAATATTTTACTAAATTGAGACAGTAATTTAAGGAAATATAAAATTAGATTTAGTTTCAAACTTACAGTTGCAGTGTGGTTACTATTCCCCTGAACTAGGTGAACGGGCCAAATTTTAGAAAAACTTCCTTCCATTGTCCTCAGAGTAACAGACAACAAATTTTGAAGATCTCGGGCAACATTGTCATCATTCAAGTCAACAAGAGCACAGTCAAGAGAATGAATTTCCTCTGCAAAATGTTTTTAAATAGCATCATTATGAAACATCATTACCACAACACTTCACCACTAACTACTTTTAATAACAATCTGAAAGTTCTACCTCTAAGAGCAAAAGTAGAAGTTATGCTTTGGTGGAGGGCATACATTAGAGCTAACTCTTCATGAGGGCTTCCTTTTTTCAGACTAAGGACTTTACGCTCCTGTTTTCGGCGGTTCTTGCTCGATCTATTACTTGATGAGGAGTGACTGAAAGAGAAAAATAAATTAAGGAACTTAATATGTAGGAAATACATGTGAATAGACAGCTTTAATTATTGTACTAGCCACTAACCTCGATGAACCTCTAGACGAGACTGAACTGCCTGTTATACTGCTGGTGTCAGATAACATATCATTTTCAACACAAGCATCGGCGTCCCCATCTTGAGCATCTAATCGTTCACGTGCCAGTTGTTTCTCTCTTCTCACTTCCAAAAGGCGGCTAAGATGAGCATTAAATGTATCACTCAATGTCTTTACCTGCACACACATTACATCAGCGTAATCCAAAGCACATGGATGGATCACAGTCTCTGTAACAATTAGATTATGGTCATAAAATTTTGAAATTCCCCAAAGTACTCAATTAAATCTACTGGTCCTGTAAATTTACAGCTGCTCACCAATACTATCATGAAGTTTTAAAGAGTTAGCAACTCGCTGAGCTTCTGTCCATAGATGACCACCACAAAGTGTTTGTACTGCTTTGAGAGGTTGGTTCAAATACACTTGATATACCAATGCAGCATCTCCAAACTGTCCAGTTTCCTGCAAAGCACTTGCTAGCTCTGAAAATAGCTCTCTTCTTTCTTCTTCGCTGAAAAAGACACAATAAATGGGGTAACATTGAGAATACATAATAGAAAAAGAAATAATAAGAATTAATTATAATATTTTTCCAGCTTACTTGAGACCGATATCATCTGCATCCTGAATGCAATTTCTCCATGCCAGTGCCTTTTGATGACTCAAAAGAGCATTGTTGAAATCTAAGGCTCTGCGATACATAACTGCTGCCTCCTTGTATAAACGTTGGGATGCAAGCTTATCTGCATAGGCGGAAGCAATCATCTGAAACCTGACACAAAGGAACATAAAAATGACATGTTAATCTAAATACTGAATTTCATTAAAACAAAGGAATCCAATTTACCTTTCGTCATGCTTTGGCAATGCGCTTAAGGCTTCTCTGAATAGATCTTGATTGATAACAAACTGCAACAGCTCTGAGTTGTGATCATCCGGGCATTTGATGAGGTGAATCAGTGCTGATTCCCACTTTCTTAGGTGCTTGTCAATACTGTATCGTTGATAATTTTCCTCCATCTGACGTAACTTATTCAGAAAAGCCAAGTATTCCTTGGGATCTTTCTGGGATTTGGATGCTACAATAACAACCAGATTAAAGTCATACATTCCCAAGGCAGCGTCCATTAACTGATTAACATCCCTCAAGTACAGCAAATGATGTAATGCCACAGTCCATGGGACAGAGCTACTAGATTTGTCTTCAGATTCCTTTAATTTTTTAATTAAAGTGAGTGCTGCTTCTAGACCTTCAGATGTATGTTTCAACACCAATGCTGTCAAAACAGGCAAGGTTAATTTCTCAGCTTCCTTTTCATTGCTTTTCTTTACAGCTGCTAAAAATGCATCACACACTGTTTTAACTTTATCCGAAAGTGATGAAGGAGACTGATCAGGGTAATGAGACTTGTACATTGATTTTGTGCAGTCCTCATCATGAAGCTCAGCAAGGAAGAGACATAACCATTGTGGATTGGAGACACGTTTCACAAAGAGTTCAATGTTTCTCAGAAACAAATTAGGATCATGATCAACAAATAAATTTAAATTTATGCGCTGTTTCCGAGCTAGGTCAAATGCCTCAAAATATGTCTGTGTATTCAGCAAGTCAGCCATTTGGCAGAGAGTTAAAGCTCTGGGCTCAATACATTCAAGATTGCCGCGGGGCATTTGTAGTATCACACGGTTGCCATCCGGTACAACCACAACAAGTCTTGAACCACGTTCAACTTTCCTCTCCACAACTCCGAAGCTGAAAAAGAATAAAGTAGAGAGGACATTGAAGATTTGAGTTGTACTTCCATTTTTCAAACATCCAGATCTGGATAGATTAGCAGCCCAGTTACCTTCCACTATCTCCACCTGTCTTTGACAAAGACAGTAGAGATGTTTTCTTCAAAGGACAACAAAAGAGCTGTTGTTGAGACGTGGTGAAAAGCAAAAACTTAGAATGCAATGCAAAGGAGGTCACATTACCCATAATCACATCAGTGTTGGCATATAACCGATTGTGACTTGAAAGGCCAAGAACAACTTCATGCCCCAAACCACAGTCTTTATCCAGTTTGCAGGCCATAATTTTGTGGACAGGTTGAGGAAAAGTAAACATATCGGAGATAGTATCAGATTCCAGTGAAAAGGACAACACTTTGCCCTCTACTAGTTGTAGAATGACTGTGTTTCCCTCTGTACCTGCCACAATGGACACCACATTGCTAGGTAAAGCTACAGTTTTCCTGTAATGTGAAACTGAGTTTAGCTGGAGTGCAAATATTAGCTTTAATACATTATAACATCTAATATAAATCTCACCTAAGAACAACACGTCCATTATCTGACGATCCTAGAGAATCAACGTCAAAAACACATAATTGGGATTGACTTTCCACAGAAGCGCTGCAGACCATTGTGTCACGTGACATCCACGTCCAGTGATGAAGATAGTTGTTTGGAATCATTTGACCTCCCTCCTGCCATGCTATCTGGTAAACGCCTGTAAAGTATATTAAAAAGTAGTAATATATTTTGGCAAGGTTAAAGAAAATTAGATAATATGACGAGGATATTATGTAGGTAATCAACTTACCAGCCAAAGAATGACTGGGATTGGGTGAGTGAGGACTACCCACATAAGAAAATGCAGCTAATGTGCCATTGCACAACAACACACAAAAGTTGTTGGGGTTGGAGCTCAATGATTCCACAACATCACCAAACCTATACCAAAAGTGGGCTTGAAAATATTGACAGACAAAGAGAATTTTCATCCAATACTAGACTACAAAAAGCATTTACCCGGAGTCTTCGGTAGAGCTTGTATTGAGATATCTGCTCTCAAGTTCTTTTATTGCTGATGTCGGCACATGTTGGGGTGCAAATACTACTTCTGTAGCTGGAGCTGGAAGTTTCAGTGTTGTACCACACATGGGTGGAGGAATAACATTATGCCGAAATGAAGTAATGAGAAGGGAATCTGAGGTACAAGAACAAGTTAGACAAAAAAACAACAACAGAAGAACACACAGTAAAATATTGATTTGCAATTAACAAACCCACCTCCATCAATTACTGAGACAAAAGCACCATCATTTTGGTTTGTACCAGAACTATGGTCAACCCGCCATGAAAAGTCATAGCTGAGGTATTTTGCTCCTAAACAGATGACATGAAGGCGATTTCCTGAATCTGGATCCCAGCATACAGCTTTTGGGCTATGATCTACATGCAAATCAATCCTTTGTTTCAAATACCAATGATAGTTATTCACAGTCCAAAGAAGCAATGTGCTTTGTCCAGCCACAAGCTAAAAAGTAAAAATTAATTTTTTTAAGTAGTGTATTCTTTATATGAAAAGTAATTTTATAGAAGGTTCAAGTAATGGGATTTCATCCTTACACCAGCTGGTGGAGACACTCCTGATACAACTTGGCACCAAGCAAGAAGTATAGTTGATTCTGCATTCCACAAAAGTTCACGAACTAGTACTGAATCCAGGGAGAAGGGTAAAGTGAAATCACCATGACGAAGGCCATTTTTCTCTAGGAAGCACACTACATGCTTGTTTGGCAGGCGTTGAGTACAAGCCATGAGGTTCCCTGATGGTCTCCATGATACTACACCTTCTAAGCCTGTAAACATATGACAATTATTTTTAATTTCAATGGTATATGGTACAACAAAAGGAATCATAAAAACTAAAGCAAGCCTCTTTTACCTGGAATATGCTCACTGGTGTACATGAGATCTCCCTTCCTGTCAAATATGCGAACAAATCGTTCTCCAGTAGCACTATTTAAACAATTTACAGCAAAGAGGGCTCCATCTCCTCGCCATGTAATTTGGGGAGATCCTTCATCAAATTTGGACAGTGTAGCAATGTGACCTGGACGTTTAGCTAAAGCAGCTGCCTTTCCTTCTGAGCCGTGAAATTGAGTTTCTTTTTTACCCCAACCTACGGTAATGAACTGATTTTCTCCAAACTCTGTTTGTTGGAGATTGGTCTCATTTATAGGATCAAAGGATGCCGTCATTGTAATGACTGTGTCCTGAGCTGTCAACAGGACTAAAACATCTTCGTCTGGACTTGCCTCCATAAGCCTCAACCCAGACTCGACAAAACCAACACATTCTACTTCTTCTTGTGCTGCGCAGTTGAGACTCAGCAATTCACCTTTGTCAACAGCCAAGCATAAAGAATCTGTCAGTTGAAAATAACACATTGACACAATTGACGGAGGTGCTCCATCTTCACTGGGATAGTACTGATCAATTCTGAACAGCTCGGTGATGGAATTATCTTCTGTAGAGAATCTGTACACTATTCCACCACTTTGCACAAATATAGCATTTCTTAGATGGTCAACTACAATCAAATCGTGGGAATTTGCGCTGAGCTTGAGTCCAGGGATGGAAAACTCCCTGGAATTGTTCACAATCAAGTTCCTCATCGTAGATCGATTCTATCTTTTCCTTCTGTGTGCAAACTTCCAATGAACTCTCTAGCTTCTTTCTAACCTCACCAGGTCAGGTGCGCGCATGGTGTCATGTTTTGCGTGTTTACAACAGGTATGCGGTATGTTTCTCATCACTATCATTCCTACCAAGGCCTCGAAGAGGCTAGTTGAGTGTATGTATGAGAAACTTGAGAGACAAGTCGAGCAGAAAAGAAAAAGAAAGAAAAGGGGGAAGGAAAGAAGAGAGGAGGAGAGGGAAGGAAGGGGAGGGGAGAGAGGCGAAGTGTGGTGGAGGGTGGAGACGAGAGAAGAGTAAACCAAGTCAACACACGTGTGTGCTGCGCGACTTGAATTTTTTGTGATAGAGATACTTTTTACTTGGCTTTGAAGTTTACGCTCACCTTTCAAACATGGGTGTCAAAAAGAAGATAGGAAAGCAACGTAAAGATAAGTTCTACCAGCTTGCCAAGGAAACAGGTTCGTAAATGTTTTTCAGCATGTTAGACTTAACCTCTTTTGTGCTGTCGGCGAATTATTATTTTACATCTGTGATTCCATACTGACTAGCGTTTCGGTTCTAAAGTTCTGCCAGTTTTAAAGACAGTTTTGTAGTATTACTTTGTGGATTGTGTTTCTTCTATTTATTTTCCTTCTCTTTTTGAACTGTACAGTTAAATGGTTTGCTCTTTTCCTCAGGTTTTCGTTCGCGTGCAGCATTTAAGCTTATTCAATTAAACCGTAAATTCAGTTTTCTTGAAAAGTCTCGAGTATGTATAGACTTGTGTGCTGCTCCTGGAGGATGGATGCAAGTTGCACGACAAAACATGCCAGTCTCCAGTATTGTTGTTGGTGAGTGCCTCAGTCTCTCATTGAGACATTTCTATGCATGTAATTCTTGTTTTTCCAACCAGGGCGATAAGCGTTTTGACACCACCCTAATTTTTTCTTTCTCAATCTCTCTAGGTGTGGATTTATTTCCTATAAAACAGATTCCTGGAGCTATTGGGCTTGTGGGTGATATTACCACTGATGAAACTGCGAAAGCTTTAGAGAAAGAACTGCAAACCTGGAAGGCTGATGTTGTCTTACACGATGGTGCTCCAAATGTTGGTAAGGTACCTTATGCAATTTGAATGATGTGCTATGTTCTTAAGTACATTTTTACAATCAATGTGCTCTTCCTTCTAGGTAAAAACTGGTTGCATGATGCCTATGGTCAAATTTGTTTAACTCTTAGTGCTTTGAAGGTAGCAACAAGGTTTCTCCGTAGAGGAGGGTGGTTTGTTACCAAAGTATTCCGATCCAAAGATTATCATGCTTTGGTGTGGGTTTTAAAACAATTGTTCAATAAGGTTTGTTACATGACTTGCTTTGCTGTTCATATTTATATTTTTTACTCCCAATCTACCATATACTAATTTTCATTTTGCTGTAGGTTCATGCAACAAAACCATCTGCGTCTCGTGCTGAATCAGCTGAGATTTTTGTTGTATGCCAAGGCTATGTTGCTCCTGATCACCTAGACCCCAGGTTTTTAGACCCCAAGTATGTCTTTGAAGAACTGGAATTGGAGCCCAAAGTTCGTGTCACAGATATTATGCATCCTGAAAAGCAAAAGAAAGCCAGGGCTCAAGGGTACCGTGCTGGAGATTACACACAACACACCACAATAACAGCCAAAGAGTTCATTGCACATTCCAACGGAATTGAGGCTCTCGCTGGCCTAGCTGAGGTAATTTGCTAGATATGTATATTCTTCATCTTATTTATTTTATTTTTATCTTTTAAAAATATATTTTGTGATCTTTGTAGATTGTATTTGAAGATGATGAAATAAGTAAACACCCTAAAACAACAGCTGAAATTCGAGAATGTTGTAAAGATATTAAGGTTCTGGGAAGAAAAGACCTACGTGTAGTATTGAATTGGTACAAAGCTGTGCGAGAAGATCTTATCAGTAAAATTAAAGTGGAAAAAGGAGATGGAGATACTATTGAAGTGAAAGATGATGAAGATGAGAAGCTGTCCATTGATGAAGATGAGTTAGAACTGCAGGAGGTTTCCAAGAGGATTGAAGCACTCAGTGTAAGCCAATTTCTTTTTTTAAATACTTGAAAAATTGTTGGTCTGGCAGTGTATTTATTGCTTGTCTACCTTAAGTTCTGTTCTATTTTAATTGTTAATGTGTTATGCAGGAAGAAGAGAAAGCTGAGGCTAAGAAGAAGCGAAGAAAAGCTAACAAAGAAAGGCAAAAACTCCAAGAAAGGATGAATTTAAAAATGGTTCTCAAAGGTGATATTGGTCCTACAATGGAAGGGGAAGAAGCATTTGACCTGCGTGCTATTACCAATGCTGCTGTATGTTTAACATAATTAAAGTTTATGCAGACGACCTTTTAGTTTAAGCAAAATCTGCATTTAACATTTTTTCAATTGTGCAGGACTTGTCAAGAATGACTGATCAGGCCCCAGAAATTGTTGCTGAATCAGATGAATCTGATGACGATGCCCCCAAGCTCAAAATAGAAAGATATAACAAAGAAAAATCCCATCTTGATAAATCTGGGAAGTAAGTAGAGCCTCCAGCCTTACCTGTACTGTGCCAATATTTTGAATATTTGTTTTTAGTAATGACTCTTTTCTGTAGGTTTTATAAGGACAGTGAGAGTGAGCCAGAATCTTCAAGTGAGGATGAAGATGAAGAAAAATATATGAAAGATGGTTTAGGTGGGTTAATTTTTCCTTTGTGTTGCAATACACATGCATGTGTTTCTTAATTTGCATTTTCTGTGGATTTTATGTGTAATGTGTTAAAACTTGTTTAAAATTTAGGTCTTGATAGTGACAACGAAGATGGTCCTCAGAAGTCGGGCAAGAAAAAGAAATCAGTAACATTTGCAGATACTGGAAACTCTAAGTCTAATGGCAAGGATGCTCCTTCAGGAAATAGAAAGTCCATGAAAGTCACTGATTCTGAAAGTTCAAACCCACTCATTACTGATTTGGATCCCAGGGATAAAAAAGACAAGCGAGCCCAGAAAGCCCAGCTGTGGTTTGAAAAGGTATGTATTCTAGATTCCTTTTAATAATTATTCCTTTTAATAATTATTCCTTTGAATAATTATTCAAAGGTTTTTAAATTTACCAATGGTGAGTTTTTTTCTTCTTATGGGTAAGGCATTACGAATTCTTTTGTGTACCTGCAGGATGCCCTAAAAAATCTTATGAATGAGGCTGATGAGGACTTTGAATTGGACCAACTTGCAGAAGAGTATCATAAAAAGGGTGGTCGTATTCTTGGCGAAGAGAAGCGGAGTAAAAAGCGAACATTTGATCCTATTGATGAGTATTCAGATGACGGTGATGAGGGTAGTGATTATGATGTTGAACAGTCACTCACAACTCAACCAGACAAAAAAGCTAAGAAGGCTAAAAAGGAGGCAGATAAGGATGGGTTTGAAGTAGTGCCCAAAGAAAAAGGTATGATGCAAATACTTGAATCACTTTATCAGTACAAAATCTTCAGTCAACGGGGTTATTTATCTGGTTTCTCTTTTCCAGTTTCCAAAGCCAAGAAAGTCAAGTTGGATGAAGAAGGTCTTGCTCTTGGTGCCTTAATGGTATCCTCTTCTAAAGCAAAGCGAAATATTGTTGATGCTGGATGGAATAAGTATGTTTTTAATGATGACAACCTACCTGATTGGTTCGTTGAAGAAGAGAAAAAACATATGAAGAAGGATGTGCCAGTACCAAAGGTATCTGTTAATCCATGTTTAACTTTACCCTCATTGTTTTTATTATTTTTGTATCAGTGGCTCTAGCATTTTATCCTTATTATAGGAAATGGTGGATGAATACAAGAAAAAGATGGAGGAAATTAATATCAGGCCTATTAAGAAGATTGTTGAAGCTAAAGCCAGAAAGAAGAGGCGAGCTGTCAAAAAACTTGAGAAAGCTAAGAAGAAATTGGAGAATATCATGGAAAATGTTGATATGTCAGATAAGGAAAAATCCAAACAAATCAAATCGTAAGTTTTGAAGGTCAAACTTTATTTTCCCTATCAAAAATTTTCCAAACTGTTAACTGATTATTATTTTTCCTTTTCAGACTTTACAGGAAAGCTAAAGAAAAGAAGAAGGAGATCACTTATGTTGTGGCCAAGAAGAGTGGTGCAGCCAAGAGAGCGAAGCGACCTCAGGGAGTAAAGGGACCTTACAAAGTAGTAGATCCACGAATGAAGAAGGATCAACGAAAACAGAAGGCTGCTTTCAAAAAGCAAGGGAAAAAGGGTAAATCAACTAAACCCGTTGATAAGAAAGCTTTGAAGAAAATGAAGAGAACACAGAGAGCGCAAAATTCTTCGAAAGCTTAAAATTAACTTTGTAGACTAGATTTTATCGTGATTACTTTTCAATTTCCCATAGCAAGAATTATGACTCAAATTGATATTTTATCTATCTATGTTTTTGATTGACTGTTGTGATTACTGGCTTTTACTGGCTTAATATGTCAACTGCTGTGATGTATGAATTGAAATCAATTCACTTGTACCTTTGATGTATGTCATGTAATTTACATCTTATTGTATTTATTATTTTATAAGGTTGTAATTTTGTTTTTGGAAAGCTGAGCTTTGATGTGCAGCTTTAATAACTTAAAAATCATTTTTGAAAAGGCATACATTTTTGTAAATACATACAAATGAAATGAACCACTATTCAGTGGCGGCCATCGTATTTTGAGCCGGGTGGGCAAGCTAGTGGACCTACCTACCTCCTCGACCAAAAACCTACCTCCTTTTCTGAAAACTTACCCCTTTCCTTAATGAACTACCAGTTTGACCATTTTTATTCAAACTTGAGGACTTGACATGCCATGATACGAAGCATCCTATATTCAAAACCGCGAGCGAAGCGAGCGAAAAAAAAACGACTTCATAAGTTGAAAAGTGCGTTTTTAAGAGGGATTGCGCTATGCTATAGTCGACCCTTGAGGCACCGTCTCCAAATCTCTTATAGTATCGTCAGCCAGGGCTGAGCCGTCTTTTAGGGTTTCACCCTACCCCACCTCCCTTTTTCAAATGAACTACAATTACTATTTTTGTCCATTTTGTCCATTTTTATTCAAACTTGAGGACTGTTTGACATGCCATGATAGGAAGCATCCCCTATTCAAAATCGCGAGCGAAGCGAGCGAAAAAAAAAACAACCTATTTTGCAAGTTGAAAAGTGCAGTTTTAAGAGCGATTGCGCTATGCTTTGGACTTATTATTGACCGTAGAAGACCGCGAGCGAAGCGAGCGAGAATTTTTTTTTTTGGCTCTACACTCTAAATGTCCAAGGACAATTTTTGTAACTAGCACCGGACTTCTGTGTGCATAACTAGCTCAGATACAATATT
>NW_026267174.1:25492-28378 GCF_000697945.3 Frankliniella occidentalis | reverse complement strand
CTTTCCCTCCCTCTCTTTTCCTCCCTTTCTCCTCCCTCCTCCCTTCTCTTACCTACCTCCTCAGACACCAAACCTACCTACTTTTTCAAAAAGCCGGGTGGGCAGCTGCCCACCCGGCTCCATACGATGGCCGCCACTGCCACTATTAAAAGATTAGCGGGAAACAAAAGATCACTGTAATTAGTATTCCATTCATAACATGACCGATTGTCTCTAGTGAAGCAGAAAAACTGTGGCAATTGCCAGATATTGGGCCGAATCCCCAAAGTCTTTGGGCCGGACTGAACGGGCGTCTAGGCGCCAGGGCGACGATTAGCCGTCACACGCTTCCGCTAAATGAGGCAATGAATAGCCGACTCGCACCCTCTGCACCGGGACCGAGACACGCCCTCCTGCCGGGTCCCCCTGGCGCCCCCTCTGTCTCCGTCGCAGCAAGTTATAGAGAGAGAGAGAGAGAGAGAGCTTCACGTGGGAGTCCCACACAACCCTCTACCACCCCCCCCCCCCTCAACACGTGGCGCTGGACTGGCACCCAACGATCCTCGCTGGACCTCGGCCCGACCCCCGACCGCACATGTGTTCCTACGCAGGAACGAGAACGTGTTCAGATTGTGCTCCTCTGAGGTGGACGAGTAATAAATGAAAATCGAGAGGGTATTTATTTTCAATCGTAATAGCCTGTGTGTCTGATCCAGATATTTTCACGTAATACCAACAACTGAATTTTTGTTTCCAGTCTGTTCAGGGGGTTGCGGAAGGATGGGCAGGCAGGGGGCGGGCGGCAGCGGCCCAGTACCAGGAAGAGGCCAGCCCAGCCGGAGCAGACGCAGCGGGGGCGGCGGGGGCGCCCCGAACACGACAGGACACTCATGTCAGCCGCGCCGGCCCTCCACATATCAAGTTGCGCTTCACACGGAATCCCCAGTACGGGACGCAACACCGCGGGAAAAGGGGACCCAGTGAGAACAAAAGTGCCCAAAAGATATTTTGGGCGTCCAAGATAACTGACTACATCGAACATTATTAGACCCGTAATGCCTACCATAACGACCCTAGAGGTAAGTAACTTGATTTTCTTGTGCTTTCCTGAGCACTATTCATTCGACTCCCTGATGAGGTTTTATGCCTGACCGTATAATTCTCAACTGACCTGCTGATCACCCTCCCAGTGCTTGCCAACGTGCGTCAATTAAGTAGGTCACCCACGAGAATATTGTAAATTTACAGCATTAATAATGCTGCTTTCCTTTTCGTTGAGAAATGGACACGGGTTGCTGGAGTTGGCGCCGGCGCCCATGGCCCGTGTCGCAGCCGACGAGGCCTATCCCTCACCCTCAGCCCGTCCTGACTGACACACTGACACGGACAGCGAGTAAACGGGGCTGGATGGATGAATGGATGATGGCCCGCAGCGATGTGGGGACAGGTCCAGGGGTTGGGTTTCACAAAATAGCTAGGAAAAGTGTGTGTGTGTGGGGGGGGGGGGTGCAAAAAGACGAAACGACCTTTCGACACGGTCTTGTTCTAACAGCAGGCTATCTCAGCTGTGGCGATGCACCGGGCCGTCTGTCTGGTCTTGCGGGGTCATTTGCGTTACCCCGCGGCGAGGGCAGGGGGGAGGGGGTAGCGGGGGGCGCGGGGCGCAGAGGACCGGCTGGCACCTTGAGGCACCGGACAAAAGAGTCGTGCGAACCCATGTTATTTATGTATTTTCAATACTTACAGGACTTGCTCTCCTGCTCCACTCTCTGTTAACAACCCAGCGGCTAAAATAAAAGAAGAAATGGACATCGACTCGCTTGGTCTACGCTGAGCGCGATCAGGCGCGTATTAAGGGGGGGGGGGCGATCGCCCCCCTGTCGTCTCTAGACAGCCGCCTGAAAGGTAGGCAATTTGTGCCACAAAACCCCTGTGTGTAGGCAACCGACAGTGCATCGCCTCCCCTGTCAGCCGGACCTTAATCCGCCACTGAGCGCGATACTACACCAGGTTAGTGGTTCGCCCCCTCTCACTTCTGCATGATACTGTACCGCCATGCACGCGTGCTGCGGTGTTGCCTACTCGCTGGCGCGCCACGCTCAGAGACGATAGGCGGTCGAATCACTCCATGAAGCGGGCCTCACCCATGCTCACACTTATTCAACCGATAGTGCCATGATCTAGTGCGTAATTAGTGCAATCGGATCGTCCTAAAGTTAGAATTAGTTCGCATTTATGTACCCTTCTAATTCGTAATTCAAATTGGGCGAGGCCAGCTTCACAGTAGCCTCACCCAAATTGTGCAAAGGTCAAACAAAGGCCCATATTTTAGTACTCAATTATTGCAATCGATCAGTACTTATATAGTGCACACATCCTTAGGGTACATTAGCCGCCCAAAAGCGGGTGAGTCAGGTGATATATATGGCTAGGGCTACACGGGCTGTCGAACTAAACCGATTTCGAAGTTGAGGCTTCGTGACGCTGACCCCTCTCCCCAGACCTAATTACCCCTACCAATAGATGGAGTGCGAAGTGCGCTATAGTGTTTTGAACAGTTTTGAACCCTGCTGGCGCCATGGAGTCCCCGGCGCCTCAGGCGCGCGGTGGTGGCGATATACCGAGAGCGATAATCGCGCCCTGGAATGACTTCCGCTGCCCTCCTCTCTCTCTCTCTCGCGGTAGATTCCAGGGCTCGCGTTTCGTGCCTCACTTCCCTACGCAATTAGGCCCCCCCTCTCTCCTTTCTTCTTCCTTCCGCCCAGCCCGAGCCAGCCGCCGAGAGGCGCCGCTGCGTCTTGAGCCGCGCCGCTAAAAAGACAGCGGGTGTCGATAAATCAGGGGGCGACAAACGACAATGCGCCCCCGTCCCCTGCGCTGTGTGCGAGAGAGAGAGAGACCGGCGGG
>NW_026267174.1:15673-25442 GCF_000697945.3 Frankliniella occidentalis | reverse complement strand
GGGGGGGGGCAGTGTTACCTCTTCTCTCTGTCTCGTCGAACCCTGATGTTCAGAAAGGTAATAAAATCGGACCATCACCATCGTCGTCGTAGTAGCTCTCCTCCAGCGAGTCTCGTTTCGATAAGTTGCACTCATCAGTGCAATAAACCTATATGTTACTGTAGCGATGATCCTGTTATGCTGTGCATGACCACGCAGGACGTATAGCTACCCGTACCTTAGAGTGGTGGCGAGGGGGGCTGGGACTGGCTGCGGGGGAGGGAGGGGGAGGGGAGGGTGTCTGGCGCCGCCCTGCGCCTCAGTCACTGTCCCCAACCCTGCGTCCTAATTAGCCGGCTCGGCTCGACTCGGCTCGGCTCGACTCGGCTCGGCTCGGCTCGTCTCGGTGTCACACGCGGCGGTGTCACATGGCTGGCCTATCGCTCAAACTATCTCGTACAGAGTTTCTCACATAAATCGACGGCTTGCCAGTGAGCTGCGGCGGCAGGCGGGCAGGCAGGCGCACGCTGCTCCAGCCCCCGGCATGGGCGGCCAGGGGGAGAGTGAAAGAGGTGTGGGAGAGGGGAAGAGCGGGGGAATAGCGGATGCATCTAATCTCACAAAATCTGGATCAAAAAGAAAAAATTCCCTCTTTAGATTTTTGAGTACGAAGAAACTTGACATGTCCTTCTTGTGGCTGTACAGGAGACATGACGAGCTGACTCACTAGTATACTACTTGACTTGACTAACCACGAGGCCTCTTTGAAACAATATGGGCAAATATTTTCACACTTATGTACGAAACGTATTAATTTGCACATTTCATGGTGTTCAACTAAAATGCACTCATCGTACTGTGCAAACAATAAACATGAACTAAACGTGGGAATTTTTTTTCATTTTACCTTTGAACGCCAATTCTAGTTTAGTTCAAAACCATGAAGTGTTTCAAACTGCTTTGCGCACTTTCAACTGGCACACAATTTGGTGTCTAAATTTTTACATTTATTTTATCTGTGTAGTCATACCCCCCCCCCCTCCTTTCCGAACGAAGATTTCAAAAATCTATAATCGTGGATAAAGAGGAAAACAGGTGAGACAGCGGAAGTGCGAGCGGAAAGGAAAGGCGGTGTCGGCGGCGGCGGCGTACTGACGGGCCTCCACGCGGACGAAATATTGCGATAGCAGGACGAGCCGCGATAATGGAGAGGGAAAGGGAGGGGGGAGGGGCAGATACAAAACAGACGTACGCTTCAAGTTAGCCGCGCCGCCCCGCACTCGCATCAGCCAGCATCAGCCCAATCAACTAATGGGAGAGCGGCGGAGGGGCGCTGCGCGGCGGGGGTGGAGGGGGGGGGGGCACCTGGCAGACACGCCCTTCCCAGCATCGCAACCACGCCCCACCTCTCCCGCCCCGCCCCCGATCCCCGCGCTGGTTGAAGAAGAGATTTCTCGGTGCGGTAACTCCGGTTCAAGCCGGTTCAACCACTGCTGTGCATGTGTTCAACTTCTCTGTTGAACACTTCACACTCAGAGTGCACTCAACCGCAAAGGGAAGAAGTTAGAGGCCTGCAAAAAGCGCGCTGCTCAGCGAACTAAATGAGCACTTACAAGTGGTGTTTACCAGTTGAACACGTGATCTACCAGTGTTAGAGATTTTTGGAAGAGGATGGATGTGAATGTACTTCCCTTGGTCCGACAGAAAGATTTCCTTCCGAGACGAAGTTCGCCCCCTGCGGTGCTGCACCACCTCTGCCCCGCTGCCCCCGCTGCCCCCCGCCGCCGCCCCTCGACGCCCCCTTCCTCTCCACACGCCCCCCGGTTGCAGGTTGCAGGCGCAGCTCATCCACGACGCTCCCGGTCTGCTGGTCCATTTGTGCGACTAATCGGGCTGCCAGTCGCGTGGAGCGGGTCCAACAGTTCGCCACACCGCATCTGCAAACGTTCACGATATTCAGCCAAGTTATTTTTATTTAGTTTTTTTTCCGCTGCCCGGCGGAATGAGGCCGAGAAACTCTGCACCCAGAAAATGGTTTAGTCCAGAGAACCGATGAAATAATAATGTTTCGATTTCGACGTCGAATCATTCGAAATCTCATTTTTGGCTGCAACCCACAACCCCACCAAGACGTTAGGGCACTCTCGTCCCCCAGCACACATGCATGCAGGCGTGCGGGCAGGCTTGCCTACCAAAGCGCCTTACGGCCCCGTGCGGGTATGCAACCCGTCCGTCCGCACGCCTGCATCCGGTACAGTGTAACCAGAACAAAGTAGGCTTACAACACCACCCTAATAACGATATGTAAAGCAGAGTTGCAGGGTGGTGGCTCAAGGCACCCACTTCAGACTTTTGGAAGTTGAAAGGATGAGTCATGGATCATATCACAATTCGTTGCGAAAATTGAACGGAAGGCCGTCCCTGCGGGGCTGCACGGTGCGGGGGTACTATACTGCGTTCTGGCTGGCGCAGGGGGTGCCTGAGGTTGCGGCGCTCCTTCAGAATGCAATTTGGACATATATTTCAACTTCAATGAGGGTTATAACGTTTACAGTGATAATACTTAAATCCGGCGTGTATCAAAGTACTCCGCTACACTACACTACACCCACCCCACGCTCTCAAAATTTGTGAACTGGGCACAGATCGCAGATATACAGAACAAATACTTTGTTCAAACGGAGGCAGCATGTTCCTGAAGCAGCTTCCCCCACCCCTTGGTCTGGCAGCGATGATGCGCCTTGGTGGTTTTGAAATCAGTCTCGTAAATACCCTTTCCTTCAGGGAAGCAATCCATAGCGCGGCGTGTCGGTAAGGGGGGGGGGGCGCTCCGCGCACGTGTGCCGGGGGCGGAGGCCTTCGCCAGGGCGCGTGGCGGGGCGGGGTGGGGCGGGGAGGGGAGGGGCAGGCGGAGAAAAGAGCAAAGATCCCAAATTTGAGAGGAAGTTTTTACGAGCCTCGGGCCGTTACTGCTCCTGCCCCCTCTCTCTCTCTCCGCGCGCCTCCCTCTCTAAACAGGATGCCACGGCATCAGAAACATTTTCTTCGTCAGTTTTAGTTTGTAATTGCAACCGGGCACCCCCTGGCGCGCGCCCGTTCAGGCAGTATGGGGGGAGGGGGGGGGGGGGCGGTGAACCGTTCTTTCTTCTGTGAGAGCTAGCGAGGAGTAGCTCATTATGCATATTTCGGACGACTCTCCCGTTAGTTGTCTTAAGACTTGAGAGTAGTACCAGGCCACGATGTGAGGGGGTGCATACGTCACAGGCACCCGTAGGACCCATACTGAGACCCCACACGACCGCTGCACTTGGCGGCCGCCCGCCGCCGCCGCCCCGCCGCCCTGCCCGGCCCTGCCACATCCCGCTTCCGTCTAAGATCTTACTTTGTAGTCAAGTGGCCAGATGGCCCGACGGCCGACGGCCCAGCGCCTCTCAGGCGGCCGTCGGGACCGCGTCGGGCACTCACTGACCAGTCCTTCCCACGGCCCCGGCCGCGTCCGAGAGGCTGTGTCCGAGGCTGGCGTTCGAACTAACTACTGCAAGAAGTTTGTGGGAGCACTGACATTCCACCATGGGACGCATATTATGAGTGAAAATGAACTCGTCTCTCGACTCCCCTCCGTGCCACACACTCGCGTGGCAGCGGAGGAACTTGTTTGTGCTATCAGCCACCGGCTTCCCTCACCCCTCCCTTCCTATATCCTTTCCTCCCCTCCCCTGACCTCCCCCTCCCAGCCCACCCTTCCCCTGCACCCTCGACGACCCCCGAGCTATTACGCTACCGAGCAGCTACTCCTAATTCACTTAGTGGCTTTATGACGCCTCTCTTTCTCTTTCTTTCTATCCTCCTCTCTCTCTCTCTTCCCACGATAACAAGTGCACAGACCTGGTCCCTATCTCCGTTCAATTACGGACCACACAGTTTTCCACCACCCCGGGTCACACGGTCTCACCTCCCAAGGACCTCCGCGCAGGCGGCAGGGCCTTCACGACCGTGCTCTCGAAAAGACGTCAGTTTCAGCTTTCAGAGGAGAGTGTTGAACAGAATACGCTGTTTTACACTTGTCAGCACGAGTCAGACTATAGGAGATCGATGTTCGAGTGCTGTAATACACACACATCGTAGAATCCTTTGCGAGCGAGTGTAGCTGCTTTGTAATTGCCAACCACACTGTTAAATTTTTGCTTATCAATGCTTTGCAAATGCAAATTGCAAAGGATTTTGACGCTTTGTAGACTACAAAGCATTTCATCTAATAAAATTACAAGTATGAAAAATCGACTACAGAATGCAGCGCGCGTCCGCTGCCTCATAATGTTCCGCTTGTTGCGAAAGTCGAGGTGGTCTGGCTCTGGCGCGAGCTGATGATGAGGGGCGGATGAGCTGCAGCAGGGATGGTTGGCGGGGCGTGATGTGAGACTGACAAGGAAACCGTTTTACGGAAGAAGACGCAGGCGAGCTCCTGTCCGTGGCGGGTGGGCGCGCTGATAATGGACTTGTAGGGGGTAGCATCCCCCCCCCCCCCGGCCGCGCCTCGTCGAAACGTTTATGGTAATGGTAATTGGACTTGCACTGCGGTCTGCTCACACTGAAAATGCTAGGGTCCTCACTGCAATTGGGCGAGGTCGGGGAAATCTGACTCTTCCAGAGTAGGAGTTCGGTGCATATGACTCAAATAGGGTGAGCCTTGAAGTCATCGATCTGATTATGCGAGGCAAAATTGTTTTGCCCCGTTGGAGAGAATGGGTATGCTAGCCCGACCCTGGAGTTGCCTATTCGCTCGGGACCCGCAAGGCGCTGTGGTAAAATTTGAAACCCGCGCGACTGCAAGCAGGATTCGCCCATACGGGGCAAAAGCAAAACGGCAACCCTGTATTACGAAGAGTATTGCTACGTTAAAAGCACCCAGTGAAATCAAAATCGTTAAAAATTTGCTCAGTAGATTCCCATAACGGCGAAGTACTGTATACACACTTTGTGCACCGGCATAAAGCATTTTTATTGCAATTGAAAACCAATTTTAGCACCATGCAAAACTTCGAGGCGCATTTACAATTTCAAATTTTGCTGTGTAATTGCAAATTATTAC
Organism: Frankliniella occidentalis; assembly: GCF_000697945.3. Taxonomy (NCBI): domain Eukaryota; kingdom Metazoa; phylum Arthropoda; class Insecta; order Thysanoptera; family Thripidae; genus Frankliniella; species Frankliniella occidentalis. Next base: position 20,374 of record NW_026267174.1, on the reverse strand, counting down.
CTACTCTCGAGAGTAGAATAGATCTATTTTGTTTGGAAAATTGTATGAAATTCCGTACTTATGTAAAATTCCGTACTTACGTATCACGCCCACTGCCCGCTGCACGATGACGTTGTCTGGGTAGTTCAGCCATTCCCGTGTGGAACGAAACCGAGTAAATAAATGGTTGTTTTGCCATGGTTTTGCTGTTATTCTCACGACATATTAACATTTAAAAAACAACATGTAACACGTAAACTTGTCATGAAGAGGAGGTAATTTTGTCGTTTTCCTCTTGTTAAAGTGGTCCATTTAACAAGAAGAAAACGACAAAATTACCGCCTGTTCATAACAAGTTTATTTGTTATATGTTGTTATTTAAATGTTAATATGTCGTGCGAATAACAGCAAAATAACCATTCATTTACTAGGTTTCGTTCCACACGGGTTCAAACGTCACACTTACTCCGCAAATTATTTTTACTTGGCTATGCGGGTCTTTTTGATATTTTTTCCTTAGAAAACGATTTTTTTACGCTACGGGCGGACATGCATTTCCCATAAGGTTCCGTGCGGGGCGACAGTCGGTGACAGTACGGCGCCCGCGCGACCCAGCGCCGCGTCTCATCGCAGGTTGTTTACGACAACCATGTGTCGCATGGTGGACCTGTCTCCCCCCCGCCACACGGCGCCCCGCTGCGCTGCGATGTCCGTGGAAACCAAAGAGCCATTTCAATATCTTTTCCCATACACCCTTGTCCTGATGAGTTAATATATTTATTAAGTCGGAAGTTTACACATTTCAGCATTAAGATGGATTCAGAGTTCACAAGATGCGAGCGTGATTTTCACGCCGCTAGCGTGAAAAGAGTTGTTTTGGTTAGCAGTTGACTCTATGCGACAGCCAATAACAGGCCGCCGTGAGGCTATGCCATTATTTTCAGCTGAATCAGCTTTGGAGCTAGCGCGATTTTTCACGCTTCCGGCGTGATTTTCACGCAGGCGTCTGCTAGCAGCGTGATTTTCACGCAAGTTCGAAAGTGCACATTCTCGAATATCTCCCAAGTGCCCCTTCGAACTTGCGTGAAAATCACGCTGCTAGCAGACGCTTGCGTGAAAATCACGCTAGCTTTGAAGCTTATTCAGCTGAAAATAATGGCATAGCCCCACGTCGGCCTGTTATTGGCTGTCGCATAAAGTCAACTGCTAACTAAATCAACTCTTTTCACGCTAGCGGCATGAAAATCACGCTCGCATCTTGTGAACTCTGAATCCACCTTTACGCAAATTTTCGATGTTGACAACTTTGATAGTGTCTTTATCGACTGTATCTTGTACTTTTAACACAAATTTGTGTGTTTCAAACAAACGGGACAATACAAAAAGGGCAACAAAATCCTAATTTTATATTGCTCATCCTAGTCTCACCCTCACCCTACCCTTGGTTTCAACGTATGCAGCGGGTTGTTTGCACGTGCTCATCTCAGGTAGGAGTTCACTGGAAAAACTAATGTGACATGTGTCATGTGTCACACCAATTGGTGTGACCGGTTTTGGTCACACTACGTAATGTGACCTGAGTTTTGGTTACATCAATTGATGCGACATCAGCCAAGAAGGTAAAGGTAGAACACATAGGAGGTCGCACCGCAAACGTGACCAAAAATGCGGTCACACCACACATGCGACATGCGAGGACGTCACACTTGTAATGTGACGCATGTCAAATTAGTTTTTCTAGTGTTAGTGTGCACTACATAGCTACACAAAGAAAGCCAATAAGGCTAAAATCTATTGGCTGAAGTGTGTACTTGACCATGTATACACACACTACCTGCTGCATACACGTAGGTATTCAGGAGGTAATGCATTGTATCAACACACTTCCACACTGGTTTCCAGAACGCCCAGTGCGTTTTAGCCAGTCGGGTGCTTCGAAGCGGCCCGGCGCCCTCGGATGCGTTTGTGGTTTATGATAACAAGCCAGACACGCAGTTTCGCCAGGTCGCGCTCGCCGAGCTCATGGCGCCACCATTAGGACCACCCCGGCCAGACCTTCCTCGGGGGTCTCCACGAGGGCCTCCACGGTCTTCCCCGCAGTCGTTTGCCTCTCCTGCTCGGTGGTTTGGCTGGCGCCAGCCTGGAGCCCCCGGCCCGGAGAGCGTCGCGCCGTCCAGCTCGTAAAATGTTTCGTCAAGGACATGTCAGTCTAGGAAGTCCATGCGTAAAAACTAGGCCGGGGCGGCGAAACAGGTGGTGTGACGTGTAGTATGCGGAACTACTCCGCCCCCTTACACCCCCCCTCACCCTCTGCTGGAAAAAGGAGGAGAAAAAAAAAGTCTCCCTGGCTGGACTCTACGGGATGAGGTTGCTTTCTCGGAAGATGACAGCGGGAGCATTATTGTCTGGTGCACGTGTGTAGCGAGCGAGTGCGCGAGCAACACGCCCACCGCCGCGCGCCGCAGCGCCAGCCAAGAACGCGTTCCAGATGGTCGTACACTATACCTTGGATTTTTAGATGCATGTCTCGATGGGAAACTATGGGCGACCACAGGTAGCAGAGCAGCCACGTGAAGGGGCCCATATGTGGCACAATCAAAATGCACCAAAACATTGCGCCAAAAAAATTGGACAAAATATGCAAGTTAGGAGGGTCCACAACTTGAGCGACCCAGGTCATATACCAGGTGGCTGATTCACGCCACGCACTTCTGTGGTTATGCTGTACCGCATGCACGAGTGCAGACGGGTTGCCTACTCGCTCGGCTCGTAAGGCGCCGTGGACAGAGGCGATAGGCAAGCCCGCCCACACTCGCGCATGCGGTACAGTATACCTACAGAAGTGCGCGGCGTGAATCAGCCACCTGGTATGTAGTCTCGATGTAAGGGCCGTCAACAGTGCAGCAGATGGGGAGTGACGAAGTAGCCCCCGCTGAGCGCCCCGCAAAGTGACATGTCGCGATTCGCGTCAACTCGACTGCCTCGCGATGACGGTGACTCGCGAGGGCGAGGACATCCGCGAAGCACCCGCACGGTGTGGTGTGACAAACCGGGACATATCACTTCGAGAGGCCCTCGTGAGGGGCAGCAGCATCCTTTTAACCTCAGTTCTCTCCCTTTAGGAGAAAGGCTCATCAGCCCTAGTTAGCGATGATGGCTGTAACATTTGGACGATTATCATCTTAGTCAAAGTAAGTAGCGTTTAAAACACCAGGTGGATACTTCTAATTATCTGAGTTCTAATAAATTTAGGACTAAAAACCTTCATGTTTGGTAAACAAATTGTAGAAAGGTGAAAATTAAAATTTCACTTATTAGTTTGCCACAAAATTTTATTCTCATGAGGAATCCCCTCCATGTGAAAGGTTTACCGTTTGTTTTGTTTTTCTCGGTTAAACGAACTTTGATTCCTTCTCTGTTCCGTTGCGGGGTCGCGTGCTCCTGGTGAACGGCTCGGTGAACGGCCTGAACGGGGTTACATCAACAGCCCCACACTGTGCGGCGCGTGGCTCGGCGTTGCGCCGTTGCGGTCCAAACGCCTTCCGACGAGTCTTTTATTTCCCTTTTGGAAAAACGTGTTGTTGCTTTTAGAGGCGCGGTACGGAGCGGGGGGCGGGGTGCAGCAGTTTAGCGCGGAACACGAACACAGGTCGCCTTGTTCTCGGGAGCGCCGGCCGTCGGCGCCGCCCACCGCGCGGGGGGGTCGCCGCCGCCGCCGTGAGGCGCGAGGGAGGGCGTGGCCAGCGAGGCTTGGTCGCGCGCGGGAGAGGGAGAGTGAAGGGCGCGGGGAGAGAAAGAGAGAGAGGAGGGAAGAGAAAGGGAGAGGGGGCAGCAAAGCCTGCGCATGGCCGCCGCAGTGGCCGCTGCTGCAGACTGATTCCGAATAAGAGCGCTCAAGGGGGAGCTGCCCTATGAGTGCGACAAGGACGAAACTATACCAAAGGTATGTGAGAGCGCTCTTCGGAATCAGTCAGTTGGTGCTGTTGAGTCTGTTCTTCCCCGCAGGAATAGTGACCACGCGGGTACGAAACGTCGAAACCATAGCGTATGGGGGTGCAAGGGCACGCAAACTAGATGTAAATTTACAGCATTTGCTGTGATTTTTATTTTAAAAAATACAGCATTTGCTGTGATTTTTATTTTAAAAAATATGTTGTAAATTATTTGCGATGGCCTCTAATTGCCTGACGACCGATGCCAAAGTCGACACAAGTGCTCGTAAATTCACAATTTCAAATTGTAATTTTTCGACTCATATCATGGAAAATTTTCCCGTAAACCTACAACCTATTTTTCACTGTACCAGCGATCACGGGACTAAAGGAAACTCCTATACACCAAATCTGAAAGGACTTATATCGTCCAGAGAAAGACGCGTTTTTGTGGAGATCACAACCGGATGCAGATTTTAATCCAGCAAGTGACCAGGGCGTCGTAACGTAACGAAATTGTTTTTGACCATTTTCCACATTTTTGTAAATATCTCTGGAACCGTGCAAGATATTTTAACAAACTATAGCTCATTTTACAGTTCGGATGGCCCTTTCAATTCGTTTCCTTGTGACTCCGTGCTCAAATTGGTCCTTGTGCCCTAAAATAAAAATAGTTTTTTTGGGATGGACATAACGCGTTATACAAAAATGTGGAAAATGGTCAAAAACAATTTCGTTACGTTACGACGCCCTGCAAGTGACAAATTAGCATCCTTTTTCTGGACAATTT
>NW_026267174.1:0-10778 GCF_000697945.3 Frankliniella occidentalis | reverse complement strand
CCCCCCCGCGCCCGCGCTGCTTTTCTATGTACTCGGGACGAATATGCACCGAAATCTGTCGCATAAGTACAGTTTCCTGTGCGAACGTGTGGGAAGGGAAGGCCGCCGTCGTCGTCGTCACCACGGCGTCGGCGGCGGGGATCGTTGGCCCAGATGGCTAATGGGATTAGTGAGTAGCGGGTCCTGCTTGCGACCTGTCACCGTGGGGAGGGGGAGGGGGGGCAATAGAGATCGGGTCCGACAATGATACACAAAGCTGTCGCGAGAGCCCTCCCTTCTCAGTAGCTCGACTTCCGTGCGCGTTAGATCATCGCGCGTTTGTACTTCCGGTCTCCACTAACGGCTTTGTTCTGTGTCTCCCCCGCAGCTCGGCGGCGGCGCCATGGAGTGCTCGGACGGCGCCAAGTCCAAGGGCAGGACGGGCTGGCCGGAGCACGTCTGGGCCCTGGAGCTGAAGCAGGAGCAGGTGTAGGGCTCAGCGCCCGCACCAGCAGCACATCGCAGCGGGACCTCCTCGAGCGCTGCAGCGACCATGGTCGCGTGGCCGACGACTGCACGGCCAGGGAACATCACCTCGGTCGGCCCCGCAGCTCTGCCGTCTCCGGACGAGTGACCGCAGTGACCACGAGCAGGATGGACCAGCCGGAACAGAAACTCTTGTCCCCCCCCCCCTACCCCATTCCTCCCTGCCCCCACCCGGCCCCGTGTGACTTCTCGATGTCGCAATTGTATGTAATTACTTCAGATCATTCTGTGTCGATTTAAATAACCTGAGCTTTAATCTAGAGTTAGTTTCAATTTTGGTACCTAAGTAAAGGTAGGAAGCTTAGTAGCTTAGCCCTTTTTTCACTCACTGATGAGAAATAGTTGAGATTCTTGAGTCCTGCGTAAATATTTAGCAAAAACCAAAGATTAAAGTGGCATTTTTTTTTTCAAAAAAATGTTCTGCGCAATAATGTATATAGAAAATAACTGCAAAAACCCACCTTGACTGTTGCTCTTTGTCTTCTACATTTTAATGTTGCCCAAAGAGGATTTTTTTTCTAGAACTTTGTACATTTGTGTCAAAAAATTGTGGTGTTTGTGGTTTATTCGAATAAAGGATCGCACTTACTGTGATGTTCTCTTATGAAAGTGTGTGTGTGCGTGTGTGGTATTGGAATGATATGTCGTGCGTATGTTAGTTTTAGTTAGCGCATTAATGATCCCGTTGGGTTTCTTGTTATCTTTATTTTAAATTGAGAATTTATTGGCACCATGTTGTTTTTCTTTTCAATAAGGAATAAAAAAATTGAGTTTCAATTTCTATTATTCCTAATCTGGTTTTCTCCATCCCTCTCGCATCCCCACCACACATTACACTAGGCCTACATCTATAAATACTTGTTCTCTGAGCAATCATGAAATTTCATTGATATAGAAAGAGCCGTGTTCAACAGAGAACGGAAAAAGTTCCCCTGGACACATCTAATTATCTAAAAAGATCAGCTTTTTCTTAGAGCTGTACTTTTGTAAAAAAAAAATTATCCCATATTGTTAATATTGTCATTTTTTAAAAGTTTTGAGGTAATGCGCATAAAGGTACTCTATGCAGATCTCTTTATTCGTTAGGTCAAAAGGGTCCCTCGTTTTGACGTCTTTTTGCACTCATCCTGATGTTATTGTGACTCAAAAGCCAAACATTGGTCCCGGTCTTCCCTCGCACACTTCCTCCCTCTTCATATATCTGCCGCTATCATCTGTATTCCTACCCGCAGCATTCTCAGAATCATCGACACAACACAAGAAGTATGAAAAATTTTCCGGTCAGTAACAACTAAACAACAACCTTATTGACCCTTTTTTAGGGCTCTTGATTTTAATTTTTAAACTTTTTTATTCTAACAGCATGAATGGCAGGGTTCGGGGTGTTCTGTGTTGCGTGTGTGTTAATTTATTACTTCGTTGCATTGTAAGTTTTGTTAAGCCTCGTTTCATGTTGTACTGTATTATGAAATGTTAAGAACTGAAGGTTAAGTCTCTTGGAACGTTTGTTTTGGTTGATCCCATTAGCGTCAGGGGAGGCATTTTGCTCTATTTAATCCATCAGTAGCATACAACTATGAAAATGTCACTAATTCAATCCATCTATAACTCTCTGTCCCATATCTTTCATTATTACACATTTAAACTTGTCGTTAAGATCTATGTCAGTACTTGACAGATATCATCAGAGATACATTTTCTGCTGCTGTTTGAATTTATTAGTTTTCCTCATCCATTTGCAGAATTTTACCAAAAATCCTTGCTTGGTTATGTAAGCAACGATTCAGAATAGATGTTCAAATAGGAAAGATATCTTTTTTCTATTTGCGACTTCAGGATGTGGTCATCAAGAGAAATGAGTTTTCTGTGGTGAGTACATTTAGTTTAAGGGCTGTTGCTTTTTTACTTCGACCTGTCCTTGTAATCTGTGGTTTTTTGAAAATTGAAATTTACAGCACATAGAGGAAGTCAGCTTTCGAAGCAACTTTTTTAGCAGTGAAGTAACCAAATTACTAGCAGTAGTCTTACGAGATGTTCGTATTAATAAGGATGTCGGCAATTACAGTGAGGGTAGCAGGCCTATCCGCCATTTGCCAGATGATTGGTCGCACATTGATTTTCGCAACAAAAAGATTCCACCCTCCATAATTACTTTTGCTCAGGTTTGGTCCTTTGCTATTATTTTTACCCATATTTCTTGTGGTTGAAGAGGCAATTTTAAAGCTATCATGTTTTATTGACATTTTTCAGTTTATGGCTGTTCACATTACGAACTTCAATGCAATGTTGCTACACCAACAGTCACCAGAGTGGCTTGTTCATGCCACTGCAGCAGAGGTCCATCTGGATGGTAGTGTCGTTCATAGTGCGAGGTCTCTCCTAGTTAATGTGGTGCTTGTAAATGCAGCAGCCAAATTGTTGAGACACGCCTCCCAAGAAAGCAACTTACCTCCATCGCAAACATGTCTGGGTGAATTATCTTTTGGTGTTTCATTTGAAGCTATGATGGCTGCTCAAGGATCACTCTCTGTTGAGGTAATTGACCTATTTTTAAATTATTTTATTTAAAGATTAATATACTGTAACAATACTCAATTTACAGAAACTTCATGTCAATTTAGAACATCTAAAAGCTGTAATAAATGATGGTTTATATACATTTGCTGCCCAACGGAAAGAACAAGAGGGCCATAGAAAACGAGAACGTAGTCAAAAAGATTATAAAAAGAGCAAAGACAAAAAGAGTTCCAGGCATGATCTGGTTTCAACCACTCACCCCCAGTTATATAGTCCGTCAATGATTCTCTCCACTCTTTCTCCTCTGATTCCAAAAGAAATGACACTGAAATTAGAATATTCTCTTCTCACTGGTATGAGAGCTGCAAGCAGTACTGAATTTCGAGCGTCTTTACACAGTCTCCTAGTCCAAACAAGTTTTGTTTTAAAACTGGCAGGTATGTTACAAGTAACACCCAAGTTTAGATTATGAAGTCAATCTTGTTTTCACTATTATTAAATTTTTACAAATATTTCTCTGCATAGGAATTCATGGTGAATCAATTATACCTGAAATATCTGTTGGACTCCAACTAGATGAATTGGATGTGCGTGATGAGAGAGAGAAAGTTTTCCTTCTCCAGAAATTAACATTTAAATCAGGGGTATGTTTTTGTTTGCATTTTCCATGCATGACTTCACGCTTTGCTGTACATTTAAAAGTGGAACTGTAAAAATTTTGTTGTTGATTGATCATATTGCCTTATGCATTCACTCTCCATGATTTTTATTTTGCCAATAGCTGGAAGGCAAGCTGTTGAAGGTAAATCTTCGACTGAATACTCTGTCAGGCACTTACAATCACCGAGCTGTACACTCCTGGGTGTCCATGAATTTCCTTCGCACTGCGCACTCCTTGCACTCTTCATATTCCACTCACACTTCTAATGACTCTCATCCTGTGAATTCATATCCAAGGGTAAGATAATTTAATTATTAATCTTGATGAAGCTCTTTATCTGGGCTTTGAAAGTCCATGATTCATTGTGTTTACTAATTTCTCAGGAAATGGAGGTTGAAGCACAAGACCTTTCAAAAAAAAATGCTAGTCACAGTTGGATTTATGAAATACTAAGTGGATGCAAAGTGTCTGGCAGTTTGGAATTGTTTGATGTCTCAGCCCGATTACGAATGTCAAGTTCTGAAGGGAGTGCCTGCATTGGATGTAATCATATCCGCTTAGGACTTGATCAGGTCCTCAACTCACATGGTCAGTAAAAAATACAAATCGTCTTCAGGAATTTAAATCCCTCCATCTACACATATTATTTTTTTCTTATCTATTATTAAGGCATGGTTTTATTTATACCAGGTTCTACCTCTAACTACAATCCAGAGGACTGGTCCGGTGAACTTCTGGTTGAGGCATTGTGGTGTCGCCTTGGTTTATCAAGAGTTGATTCTGATGTAGATATTTATCAAAGACGACGTTGTCATGTGTGGGGCACACCTCTCTTTCTTGGTGTTATGCTTCTTAACATCCGAGGTCGAGCTGGAAACTTCTACCCTTATAAACTAGAAGGAATGCTGGATATGTTATGTGCAGAATGGAGTCCTCAACTGGCTGCTTTTATCATTCATGCTCAGAAGTATGGCTATCTTCAATACTTGCCTTAGTAAACTAGTACATATTTGCTGTGCTAAGTTTTATTCCCATAATTTTAAAAAAATATTTGTCTAATCTTCATCTGCAGGTGTTACAATGACTATAAGCAAAAGAGAGTGGGTACTCAACAACTCAAGACTAATTCCCAGTTTTTGCCATGGATCAGCACATGTACTGTGAATGCTAATATAACAAATTCCAACATATTTTTCATTACAGATCCTCAAGGTATGGATTTTTACCCTCACTTGACTTTATGGATCACTTATTACCTATCTATGCTATTTTTTTTTTTTTTATTAATATTAATGCTATATTATGTTTCTGTAGTAGGTGTAATGGCACGTTTAGACTCCATCTTAATGGAGAGAAATGAAGAAAAATTAGTTCTGACATTTGAGGGTTGTAAAGCTGTATCGCTGGCCCCCTCGGGAAGCCCATACAACTGCCTGAAGTCAGAAGCAGTAAAAGTCAGTAAAATAATAATAATTATATTTACAGTGACCCTGTTCTATACTGGAGATGTAAGTTTGGTAATTTTGCTCCCAAGATATAAGAAAAATTGACATTTTTTTCAGATATCATGTGCCCACATCCAACAAGCAAGAATACAATACCGAAACAAAGGTGTTGCTATACAGTTATTAGAGGATGTTTTTGCTATGTGGAGTACAAATCTTCATCTGAGACTGCTTGCAGTGGGTGAAGATCTAAATCAGTTTTTTTCCCAGTTGATTGGTAAGTATAGTTGTTATTCCAGTTCAACTCTAATGGAATCTTTAAATTAATCTTTTCTTGTTTTTCTCCTTTTAGACAAGCCTCGTTCCACTTCCTTAGAGGAAGGAAAGGATAAGGGCAGTGTTTGGAATGTTCTAGACCAATTGAAAATCCTTGCTCCTGGGCAGGTTAAATTAGGTGTCCATTTATCTGAAAACCATAGTATGCTTGTGACTTCTGGGGATTTATCCTTTCAAATCAGCTCCCAAAATAAGGGGTTCACTGCCAGCTCCATTATCATCACTATTGATGGTCATGACATTTTCCACATTGATAACATTTCCATAGAAACTCTCCTTGACCATGAGGAAGTACAACTTGAGCGACAGAATACAGAAGGTTTCCAGCTTTTAAGGAATAAAACAAGGTTGGTACTTATTCTGTATCTGATACTGTATCTTCAAACTCTTTGTCTGAGCTATGAATTGATTTTTAGGGCGACAACTATTTCCTCATTCCGTGCCATATTCCCTTATGAACACAATTTTGCTGATGCTGTCCGAAAAGAACTAGTCAGCATTATAAAGTGGGTGAGAATGATTCACTATCGCCAGAAACCTCCTTTCACCTCCAAAAGCCCTCTTCCAGCAGATATGGTTATAAAGGTATGACCCAATACTCAATTTACCTGCTTTTACCGGGAGAAATTTCACCCTCTTTATATCCAGCTCAGTGAAATTTTCATTATTATTTTTGTTTGATAACTCATTAAATACTTAAATATACAGGTGAAAGAGTTTTTGTTTGAAATGACTGATGATCCTTTTGAGGTAAAACTGAGAGACAATTTTGAACTCCTAGAAGATGAATACAAAGAAAGTTTAAAGAGACAAAAGATGCTGGATGCAAAGGTAAATAAAAAAAAACTCAAATAATACCATTAACCCAATCTATTGAATCAAATTACATTTGCAGAGTTAATGATTACCTTTTTTCCTGAACTCTGTAGGTCCAGGAACTTTGTAAAGAGCACCTTCTAATGCCAGCTGGAAAAGTTGATGAGCTCTACTCATCTCTAAACATGAAAAATGCTGAAATTTACATACAGCGCTCTAAGCAAATGAACCAGACACCTCCCCGAACCAGATTATTTGCTTGGCTCATGTCTGATTTAGAAATCATGGCCCTAGCTGATCCTTCCATCCACGGAGCTGAAAATGTTGTGAAGAACATGACAGAAATCGATCCAGACAGCCCATGGCCTGAGGAAGGACTGGAATTCTCTACTTTGTGGTGTCGCTCTGTATCAGCTTGTTGTAGAGAATGGAAGTTTCAGTTACGAGATTTTCCCCAACCCCTATTGCATATTCAAGAATTAAGTATTTGGGGCAGGTTGGTGGGAGCAGAACAGGTAGCTCCTAAAAGAGCAAAGCGAGGAGTCACCATTGATTTAGGAGATCCATGGGGAAAAGTGCAAGTTGATCGGAGTATGACATCTTTGAAATTTTACCATGACTTCAACTGTGATGTTGAAACATTTAGTTATGCTTTTGGACCATGCTGGGAGCCAGTTATTGCTCAGTGCAATCTTAGTTTTAGTCAAATTTCTCCCCCTTCATTAGACCCTAGCCCAACTCTCCCCTTTTGGGACAAAATGAGACTTCTTTTCCATGGTCGACTTACCATGGTTACAAGAACACTGACAGTGCTTCTTCATGCTTCTCTAGATCCCTACAATACAACAGAAGAAATGGAATTAACCTGGAGAGATGTTGCACTAGACTGGACTAATGGTAAGTGTAGATAATCAAAAAAATTTCTTTTAATCAAAATCTAAACAAAGTGATTGCTTTGAAAATTTGTTTTTCTATCTTAATCTAAATTTTTTATTCCTTTTCTAGCTAAAGTTGTCTTAAAGGGCTCTCTGCATGTGTACGTGCGAACTGCTTCAAAGTATGATGATTGTCGGCTTCTATATTTACCTGATTTGCGCCTCACCATTAAGCTAGGCTGGGTTTGCTTAGCTGACCCGAATGACCATCACTCTGTAATGCCCTGTGCTCCTGATAAGCTTCCAGAATATTCAAGCAACCAGGTACATTAACTGTACAATTGAAATTAAAGATTTGGGACTGTAATTGTTTTTCTTAATTTTTCCAATATTTACATGTTGTTTTTTTCTGTATCCAAAGGAACATGATTCATTTAGAGCATTCCGTTCTCAAAATCTGAATGTGAGTATCTCAATGGAGACTAAACAAAACACAAATGCACCCCCAAAAGAAGACCCAAATATTGTTCTGCATGGAAGCACACTTAGGTAAGATGAATATTTGAAACTTTAAGGTATTGCTTTGTTAATTGTTGCCAATGATGTTATGTGGAAATTGTTTCAGATGGTTTGAGAGCTTAAAACTCATTCTCTCAGGTGTAACAAGACCTACACGCCGGGGAGCGTTGTTTAATAATTGTCGGTCAAAAAAAAGGCAACTTAGCCGACATTACCGTAAGGTTCACTTGTCTTTAGTTTTGCACTGTTTCCATGTCAGGTATTGGATGTCGTCATCAATGCAGCGAGGCTTTGAAGTTTTGGGAGGTCGAGTTACATGTAGCTCAGGTCAGTTCATTCTTAAATATACAAATACCAAAACTATATTTAGTTTTGTGAATACATACTGTTTTATCCAAGTTTGGACTGATTCCCCACTTACTATCTAAACAGAGCATACCCTTTCTCTGGTTCCAATTGATGATGGTTTAAAACATCGTCCAAGATCAGAATGGTCTGTTATGTACATGAATTGTGAATCGAATGATGCAGAAATCTGGCTTAAGAGTGCTCTGCTGAATGATGAAAGCAAAGAGGTAGGATCTAATCTCTATGTTCTTTCATTTATAAAGATTTATGAGACTAATTTCAGAATACATATTGACAGCATATATTCAACCAATCGCCTGTAGAGAAATGCTATTTCTTAAGTGTATCCAAAGTTTCATATGGGAGGGAGGCTGTATTGCCCCATAATGCTGAACAACCCGTTGACACACCTACGCACAGATTGGTTGTGCATGGATTGAAGGGTGCTTGGACAAAGAGTAACAGAGATATAGCCTTTGCGCTGTTTGACACATTTGTGAAAAACAAAGTAAGTGTAACATCTTTACTACATATTTCACAGGTTCTCTGCTATAATTATTAGTCAGTTTTAATCATTTATAATTTTTACAGCAACTAAAAAAAAATCTATCTACTGAGGCTCTGAAAGGTTTCCGGTCAGAGAACACAACAACTCCTCTAAAAACAAGAGGACGACCCTCAGATGGACAACTTACTCCTCCATCAAATACTACTCTCCAGGTAAAATGAATGGCGTCATTTGACCACCCTTAAACTAATCATATAAATTGTACTATAAAAAGTTTATTTTGCCTCCACTAGGCGGCTGGTATCCAAGCAACACCTTCACCCATGACTAAAATCCAATCTGGTCATGCAGCAAGTATGTTGCAGCAGCTTATTGCTGAAGCTGATAAGAAATCAGTTGTTTTTAGTGATGACCTCTCAACTCAAACTCGTGATCAGAGCCTCCAAGGTGTCACAGCTTGTCAAGAAGATGATGTAGTGCACAAAAATTGGCTAAGTTAGTCTATAATTTTTGTAATCGATTAAAATTTAAAATTTTCTAAATGAGTGTACCCAAATGTAAAAAACTGATTGCTCCTTTTCGTTTTTCAGTCGCTCTTGTGAATAGCCAAGTTCTAATGAAAGGATGTGAGACAAAAGGTTACGTCATTATAAGTGCTGCCAAAGCTGAAGTCTTAAAGAGAATTCATAGGCCTGCGTGGAGAGATCACACATTAGTATCTAAAACAACATGGGTTGGGTCATTGGAATGTATGCAGTACTATGCAACTGTGAGTGCTGGAGAAAACGATTCAATAGATGGTAAAAGGAAAATTTATTTTCAATCTAATAATTAATATTACCTAGTTTTAAACTTCTAATTCTTTTAATTATGTTTCTAGAAAATATAATGTGGCTCTCAGTTGAAAATATACAAGAAAAAGATTCTAAAGTGATTGCAGACTTACCAGACTTGCCTCACATAGTAGGCAGTGGACAGTCTGTAGGAGGAGTTGTCAGTGAGACAGTTGGTGGCAGCAGCACTGGTGACAATCCAGCTGTACAATTGCAGCGTATTGTGTCTCGGTGTAACTGTGAATTTTTCTATGTTGGTTATGGTGATAGTAGTATTGACCCTAGTACTCTTGGAGAGGCCCAAGTACCACCAATCCCTATAGATGAGGGGGCACCTTGGGAGAGAAGAGAAAGAGCAGTTGATGCATTCACTCTCATGCACCATGACCTAAATGTTAGCACCAACTCCCTGCAGTATGCTATGCTTTTGGACATCATTAATAATCTATTACTTTATGTCGAACCACACCGCAAAGAGCGACTGGATCGTCTTCAACGTCTGAGGTTCCAGTTGCAGTTACTTAGCAGGCAGGAAGACGAGCGCAAGCCAATTCAACAGCTTCAAAATTATGTCCGAAGTCTTGTCTCTAAACTACGACGCCTGGAGAAGGAGACGTATCTCCTTCAAAGAGCTGTGGTGGAGGAACCAGAAAATGCTAATTTTTTGGTTCAGAAGCGAGAGCTAGAAGAGGCAGTATATGATTGCAAAGAAAATCTAGCGGCAGAGAGTGAAGAGCTTGATATGATGTTGTCATGTTACAAGGAAAGACAACTTTCAGCTACCCAGAAGGTAGCCACATCTAGAAATGACAAACCAATCACAGCTGTTAGAGCTTCTGAGATTAGCTTTAAGCATGCTAAGTGGCAACTAACTGACAGTGATGGACAACTTGGTATTGCTGATCTAATTCTCAGTAACTTTTTGTGAGTTTCATTTAAAGTTTTTCTTCAGGCGGGAGGTGAAAAAGATGTAATGAAGATAAATTAAGTATATTAATAATATTTCTTCTCTTTTTTTGTGTTTTGAAATAGGTACACCAAACAATCAAAAAGTGATGACTCTGTTGAGCACTTACTGGAACTGGGATATATTAGTGTTGAAAATCTATTACCAAATGAAACCTACAAAGAAGTTCTAGTTCCAACGGAGAGTCCTAATATAATGCCAGTTGACCGAAAGGCAAGCAGTACACCCACTAAATTCTCTTAAGATTAATCTGTTCCATCTGATCATGCAAATTTGTGTTTACAGAGAGCTTTAAGAGTATTTTGCCGAGAGAAAGCTCCAGTTGCTGGTATATCAATAATGGAGCATTTTGAAATAAATGTTGTTCCTATAACCATTGGTGGGTTTTTCTAAAAACATTGTTCTTTGAAAATAACAAACTACTTTTC
>NW_026267173.1:2081357-2082672 GCF_000697945.3 Frankliniella occidentalis | reverse complement strand
CGCACTACCTCCCCCCGCAGCACACACGCCACCCCCACACCCCCCACCCCTTCCCTCCCCGCCGCCGCCACCCCGTCGGCCGTTTCTCTTTTTCTCCCCCAATCCGATCCTACATGCGATCGGCTTTCGGGAATAGCAGTGCTGATGGACGGCCGCTCCCCTGTATGTATCTCCGCCCTGGCCGGCAGCAGCGCTCGTAGGCCACATTTCTCTCTACGGCTGACCAAATGACCATCCTGACGGACAGTCCACGCAAGTAAGTCCACTGGTCGCCGCCTGACCTGCCGAAGCGGCCGAAGCGCGGCACAACCACTGCTACTGCTTCACCCAAGTTTCTCTTCGTCCCCGACTGGCTGAGAGTGGCGCTGCAGCGGCGTGCCGTGGCTGTGTTTGGCACGTTGGACTCCAAGAATGTCGTTTGTTGGGCTGGGCTGTTTCGCGATTGTGTGTGCCGTTCAGTGATTAGAAGGGTGAACGTATCTGGTGAGTAATGAATGGAAAATAGAACAACCATTGTGCAAATTATCTTGTGTTTTGTAGTGTCAGTAGAGTCTTGCCTCGCCATAACCTCATAACAGGTTACCATGAGGTTACGGAACCAGATAGTGCCCGGTCAGTAGTATTTAGTATCCTTATTTGATCGTGTCTCGTCGAATTTCTAAAATAAGCGATTCTTACAACCCTTGATTGGACGCTCAATGTAAATGACTTACACTCTCAGTATATTTATGATGACTACTGAAACACCTGAATCTCAAGGTAGTCCAAGCCTGAACACGTGATGTGGTATCAGACATCTTCGTTTGCCCTTGTGAAATATGTGTTAGTTAATTAGTAATGCTTTGTTGTTTCGCGGCTTTCGATTTCTGCTCTAATTATTGCTACAAAATTTAGGGAACTAGTAACCTATAAATGTAATCACCTCCCATTGCATGCATGTCACTTGGGGTAACTGCATAATAGTACTAAGACACTACGACAAAATGAAATTTCTTAAATCAAAATTTTGACAATTTTGGTGATAATTGATTTAGTAACATTGTTCGATGCAATGCGAATCCAAGAGAGTCTGCTATTTTGGTGCATTGGTAACATGTTGTCGTAATCGAATGTGTACTAGTAAAGTGCACTGCAATTTTGGCTGAGTGCTGTTAAAATTTTTGTGAAGGCTCGCTTCAGCACATGTCTTATTGTTCTTTTTATAATAATGCACTCGTAATGTACTCATCTTTAACTCCATTAATTTGGTTTTCTGCTTTGTCAGGCTGGCTGCAATTTTTCATTTCATGGATACGTTGTAGCTAGAAATCAGCCA
>NW_026267173.1:2072487-2081307 GCF_000697945.3 Frankliniella occidentalis | reverse complement strand
TATTTCATATTTCAACACTCTACCACAAAATGAAATTTTGTAAATCAAAATTTTGACAATTTTGGCGATAATTGATTTAGTAACATTTTTCGATGAAATGCGTATCCAAAAGAGTCTGCTCGTCTGGTGCATTTGTTAGATGTTGTCGTAATTGAATGTGTTAGGTGCAGTGCAATTTCGGCTGACAAGGGGGCTTAGGCAAGTGTAAATTCCTGATCTTGCCCAAACTCGGTATATTTGTTTCTTATCTATATTGATGACGACTGACGGTAGTATTTTTTCCTGAGAGTCAATTTCTGGGGTACTTTAGGGGAGGCAATAATGGAAAAAATATTGAATTTGGGCCAAAAATGACGGAAGGAGGCCTCAAATCGAAAAATGCCAGAGGAACTACCCCCCCAAAACCACTCATTTTGAGTCAGAATTTCACTTAATATTTATACAAAAGTAGAAATTTGTATTTTGTGAAATTATACGCTTTTATAGGGAGTTTCGGCACATGACTCTCAGGAAAAAATTTGGTCAGCTTTCGTCACCTACATAGATAACAAGCAAATATACCGAGTTTGGGCACGATCGGGAATTTACACTTGCCTAAGTCCCCTTGTGAGTGCTGTCAAAACTTTTGTGGAGGCTCGCTTCAGCACATGTCTTATTGTTCTTTTAATAATAATGTAAGTACTCATCTTTAACTCCATTAATTTGGTTTTCTGCTTTGTCAGGCTGGCTGCAATTTTTCATTTCATGGATACGTTGTAGCTAGAAATCAGCCAATCAGAGGCCTTGAATGGCCACTAGAACGTATCAAACAAAGTGGTAATTGCAAACCTGCTGGCAAACGCCACATTATTGACAAGGCAATCCTATCTGTACATATTCTAGTAATTCCCCCCTGCCTGCTCCACCTCCCATTTGCCTCCAGCATTGAGCACCGGCATCGAGAGCTCACAAGGGGACAGTACGTAGTATCCCGCAGCTCGGTCAATGGATGGAAAGAGGATGGGCCGTTGGCCCTGCCTGCCTGCCAACGCTCACACACACACACAGGGGCGTTACGCACAGCGCCACCGCACCACGGCAACAAGCAGCCGACAGGCCGGCGGGGAGAGCAGAGGGTCGGGGGGGGGGGGCTAAACAAGTAAATCAGTGGGCCAGCGGGGCCTGACAGCTCAGCTCTGCGCTTGGACTTGGAAGGAGGAAGAAGAAGGGATCTTCCTGAGCAGCAGGCTCCATCCACTGGTTTGGTTTTGCATGCAGTAAAGAGGAGGGAGGGGGGCTGGGCTCACGGCTCACTGCAACGCCATTGACAAGTCCGGTGTGCAGGACCAGGCAGGGCGTGTGTGTTGTTCCCTTTCTCCTCCCCTCCTCGGCAGATACGCGATCAGCCAGCACGGCCGCCGCTTCTTCCATCTCGTTACTCAACGTGCTCGTCGTTTTGTTGTTGTTCAGGTGGAGGAGGATAAGGGCCTCGCCGGCCTCGCCCAGCCTCAGTCAGCACCACGACCTCACCGGCATTCTGCCTCACTGCACCCCGCCTACCCCGCCCCGCCGCAGACATGGACCGCCCCGGACGGACAACGCCACACATCAGCACAGATGTTGACTTTTCACCGGGCCGTGCGGGGGTGGGTCGTGCGACCCTACCCTCCCCGCGCCCCTCGCCCCCCGCCGAGCCGTGCCGTGCCGAGCCGCGGCCGTGTAGCCGCGCGCCGAGCCGGTCCGGAACCGAACGGGCCTACGGCCTACCAAGGCAAAAGCAAGGAGGGGACGAGCCGACAACGCCGCACTGGACTTGCCGCTCCGGTCGCACGAGTCGAGAGGGATTCATTCAAGGGCCTTATTGGACGGTCACTCGATTGTGTGTGTTTTACACTCTCCGATGTGCTTTTCCGGGTGCGGGAAAAGGGGAGGGGAGGCCCAGCCCAGCGGGACGCCGCTCTGCATTTCGGGGACCTGTTTGCATCGAGGGCGACGCGGGGGTTCGCGAGAATGACAGCCTCCTTCACGATAATGTCCCTCCTGTCCGATCATTTAGCCATCGGGGGTGGGTGAGGGGGATTGCGGGAGGCGGAGAAGGAGGGAAGGGGGTGTAGGGGAGGAAGTAGGGTAGACGGGCAGAGGGGTTGGTGGCATGAAGGGGGCGCTTCGGGTGGTGGTTATCAAAGTAAACCATACGTGTTTATGTTATCCATGAGTTTTTAATTTGCCTTTATGACTCCGATTTAAGGTCGTGGACACCCGAGGAGGCAGAACGGTCTGACTCTGAGGACCTTTGGCCCGAAGAAGACAAATCAGCGATGGTTGGACTCTGATGACGAGAAAGACCCAGGAAAGACCACAAACGCCGAGGACCAGGGAAGACCAGCAGACGCCAAGGACCATGTCAGGCACCAGGCTGTGCCGCGGCTTGGGTGACGGGGCTGGTTGGGGTGAGTACAGACACCAGATAGTTGTATATACCTGTTCAATCACCGATTATATTGGATTCGCGAAGTCTCTGCTGGAATGCGCTCCGCCCGCCACCTCCGCAGCCACGGTGTCCGCAGCACACATGCAGCAGAGCACCCACAGGTGGAGGCGCTGCGCTGCGGCTGCGAGTTCCTGGAGAGGCGAGCGCAGCTGTGCTGCTGCGGCGGTGGTGGCGGCGGCAGCGGCGGCGGCAGCGGCGGCGGTGTCCTGGCGCGGCGTGGCGGAGCGTGGTCCTCGGCGGAGCCGAGCGCGTCCTGCGAGCCTCCGAGCCAGGGCCGAGTCGGGTGAGGGGGAGGTGGGGACCACGGCGCGCTTGGGCACGAAGCGGAGCGGATCCAGTTCAGTGTGCGGCCAGCCGCTAGCCGAGCAGGGGACCGCCACGCGCGCGCATCCCCGTCAGCACCCTCACATTGTGCAGTTGCTGTTGTGCCGTTCGACGTCAAGCCGATTCGGCGAACCCTTTGGATTAGTGACGCAGTCCCGGAGCCCGCCGAGGCCTTGTGTGTGTTTGTGCTGTGTTCAGATAATTCGGAATCGAATCGTGCTGTTTTAAAATAATATCTGTGAGTGAGTGCGGTAAGGTCCTGGTGGAGGTCCTGACACCGAATTGTGCTTTGTGTTCGGCCCACGGGTCGAGAAGAATTTAATTTGTGACAAAATCAACATCTCTACACCTTGAACTTTGGATACGACGCATCTTTCGCTGCTAAAAAGGTAAATTCGCGACTATTTCGAATTATTTTGAGATGACGGGACGTAGAGGAGTTTGGGTTTGTTTACAAAGGTATATTGTTGATTGCGACTTCGCGTGGGGTACTCTTCTGGTTGCCAACGAGCGTCCGAGGCCCAGTAATTGCCGTTTTTCCACCCCCCAAGTCCGCGGAGAGCCCCTGCGAAATTGGGGAACAAAGAACAACTGTCTCGTTTTGAGGTTATGTTCACGCAGCGAGGCGGCTCGGCTCGGCAGCTCTCGCAGCTCAGCTCGCTCCTCGGCTCTCGCCACCCCGCGCACCTCGCTCGGCTCGCACTCCGTCCCGAAATAACGTTCTCTGTGGTGGATGGGGTGCTCTGGTAGATTTTTAAAAAGTGTAAGTCGCGTCTTTTCCTGCTGTCCTCTTCTCGCAGCCACTCTGTGTTTTGCTGAAGCTAATGCGCCCTTCCCCCCCGGTCTGCATAAGCACGCTGGCATGTTTACGTTTGTGCCCCCCGGGCCCCGCATGCGAGGATTTCTTGTGTTGTTCTTGCCCGGCGCCAGGGAAGCGCAATCTTGTTTCCGTTCGGTCCTCTTTCCGAGCTGAAGTGTTCGTGACAATAGTGCCGAGGCGCCCCGTCACTTGAACACCACCACCGCCGGCCGCCGGCTCCACTCCAGAGACCACCTTGAGCGGAGGGCGGCTGGACCACACGGTGCACGGTGTGTGACTACTTTCAGGTAGATAGCTTAGCACCATATTGCCTATTCACTAGGAGTATTGTCATAAGGTTACGCCCCCCCCCCTCCCCCACACCCAAAAATAAAAAGACATCCTGTGTCTGCAGTCCGCACCTGCTTTGTCGGCCGGGTGACGTCACGGTCGACCAGTTTTCCGAGGAGCAAACGTGTATATCTGCGTGACCGACCAGCGCGCGCTCCCCGCCGCCGGCCGCCCCCCTGTGCACATCGCGGCCGAGGAATTCCGTAACGAGAATCTAAGAATGCCCTCCTCGCGAACGGCTTGAATGGCGTGCGTCTCGTCTTTCCCAAAAGGCAGCCAGCCAGCCAGTCGTCGTCGTCGCACCGGGAGGGGCACACATTAGAGAGGAGGCCAAAGAGCCCCGAGAGCCATTCCAAGCCTGCTGGCCGGCTCGGCTCGCCCCGCTGCTGTGCAAGGGGATACGACGACGGCTGAAAAACAATTGGAAGAATTCCAGCAATACGCAGCAGCAGCAGCGGCGGCACACTCACTCTCGCTCCCTGCTGCTGGGGCCGCGCCAGCCACCGAGGTGTGGGCGCCACAGCGCGCACAGCGGGCAATCGAAAAGCGATACAGCGGGATGGGGCATCCAAGTGATGCATTTTGGTTTTCGGACGATTGCGTTACCTGCTGTGGGGGGCGAGGGCGGATGCTGTCCTATTCAGAGCATATGGGCGCGGCGCTCGGGGGGGCGTAAGCCGTCCTATGGGGCTGGGAGACGGACCCCGGGCCGTATGAATGCGCCGTAAAGTTGTAGCCTCGCCAATCCCGGGGCGGCTGGTGCCGGGGCTGGTGCCGAGGCTGGTGCACGGCTTCCCCATGGGGCACGGGCCCGGGGATCCCCAAAGTTGTCCCGCATTAGTACGTGGCCGTGTGCACAAAGGGGGCTAATGGGCCTCCCGGGCTTCTGCACCCAATGAGCGGCGGGGCGGCGCGGGCCCCGGCGTGCAACTCTGCATGCCAAAAAGGGAAGGCGGAGGAACTAGGATCGCGCGGGCGGGATCACCTCCTCGTCGTCGTTGTCGTCCTCAGCCCAGCCCAGAGGTGGCGCGCCACGCCCACGGGGACACGGCGAGTATTATGTGCGGTGCACGACACGGCGGGCTCAGACAGCTTACCGCCCCCCAATCGCCGGGGCGGGGGCGGGCCCGGGGCCCGGGGCCCGGGGCGCAGGAAGGTGGGCGCGGGAGGGCTACCCGTCGCCCTCCTGTCCCCGGGGGAGGTGGCCGTCACCGCTCGGGTGATTCCTTTTGTTGCCCCGTTATGCGTAGTATGCGAATCTCCCGCCGCGCACGTTCATTGGAAAGGGACTCTGGCCGGCCATTTTCTACATTGGCAATATCCCTTTGAGCTGCCACTGCGCCGTTTTTTTAAAAAAAAACTTTTTTCATTAAATCGATTGCCTTTTGATGTCGGCGTGTGATTCCATTTCATGGGATGGACATTACTACCTTTCATACGTGATTGTTTGCGGCTGGCTTGCGTTTTTTCCCTCGTTTTTTCTTTCTTTTGGGCATCCATTTTGCGTCTGCCATGAGGACGCCCATCCCCCATTTGGGAAAGTGGGGAAAGGGGGCTGGAGGGGGCTCAATGGGCTCATGACGCCTGGGCCCGACGCGCTCCGACTGACAAAAGGTTGGCAGGGCGAATTTCCCAATCGGGCCCAAGAGCCGAGTCCGTGGCGCGTACTCCCGGCAAACAGAAGAACAATAATGGTGCAGATTTGGGGAAATGAGTGGGAGGAGCTGCTGCTGCTGCTGCTGCTGCTGCTGCTGCTGCTCCTCCTGCTGCTCCTCCTGCTGCTCCTGCTGCTCCCCTTCCCCTTGCACGGGACGCACAAAGCCCGTGCCGGGCCTCTGCCCAGGCCTTCACGGCGTCCGTTCCTTTGCTGCTTTGTTTGTTTGAATGGCTTCTATTCCTTAGTAGAGTGCAAACAGCGCTAGAGTGTTTGAATACAGGTCTTATAGGAGCGGGAGCCGATCCGATTGCTATGGGGCTGGTCCGAGAGAGACGGGGTGCGCGCGCGTGTCCGTCGTGGCCTACGGGGTTTGGGCGAGAGAGAGTGGGCGTAGGCCGGACCATCTGCCTCCGCAAATAGCGTCCGTCGAGATTGCCCCGGAGTGAGTGTCGATAACAGGATCCTGGCGTGTAGGCCCACCAGCTCGCTTGAGGGGTTTCTGAGCCCCCCCTCAACGGGGGGAGGGCGCGGATGCTCCCGGGCCCCCGTGTGTCTGGGCGGACTGAACACCCCCAAGGCTTTTGCATGGAACAGGGGCTGGTCGTGTTTTCCCTGTCGCAGATGGCGTATGCGCGGAGCAGCGTGGATGCCGGTCGGGCTCGTTCATATAATAAATTGCTCAAACCGTTCGAGACGACATCGAGATGGAGACAGGTCAAGAGATGTGCGTAAATCTCCGCACCGTTTCACACACCGGCCGGGGCGTCGCGCCCATGTGGATGAGCAGCTTGGACTCGAGTGTAGCTCGCGCGCCTCCGGACGGACGCGAGGGAGGCCGACGTTTTGTAAACAATTTATTAAAATTCAGAGCTCGGCGCCGTGGACGACGGCCGTCGTGTCCGCCGTGGCGCGGCCACCGCAACCCGGCCGGCGCTCGGGCGGCTCATTGTGTGCGAGACGATGGGCGTGGAATGTAACAGCACAGCGACCTCCTCTCCTCATGCTCTCCCCTCCTCTGCAACCCTTTCTTTCTCTCTGCCTCTTCCTCTCTCTCTCTCTGGTCCGCCGCGGCAGTAGAGCGCCTCCGCAGGATGGCGAGAGAAAAGAGGAGCACGAGGAGGAGACACGAGCAGCAGGAAAGAAGCTCGCGTCCCGGCGGCGCGCGGCACCCACTTCACTTCTCAGAGCGAGGACGAGGACGACGACTCCATCCTGCCAGGGGGACCCGCCAGGGACCGTCCGGAACACCGACCGCCTTCTGGGTGTCTATGTGCCCCGCGTCGTCTGAGTAACCGCGTGACCTTGCCGCGAACCTCGCTTTACATGTCAGGTTGCCGCTTGTGAGGGGGAGAGAAGGGGTTACAAACTTTTGCAATCACGTGCACTATATTTAGCAATCAGACTAACAAATTTGAAAATTACACTCGATTAGGGTAAGTATTTTGAACTCAGTGGGCCTTAAATACTTAAGTAACCAAAATGAAAATCTGCGTAAATTTTTGTTGAGTTGCGGGACACTGCTGGAAATTCAGAGTGCTTGCTGACTCCTCAACGTGCGTGTGCTTGTTGAAGGGGGGGAGAAAGAGCGAGAGATAGAAGGGGGGGGGGGCTTTTGTGTAATTCCCTCTTTCAGTGCGAGCGTATGGTTGACATGATCCCCGGCATTGTGGTGGCTTGTTCATCTCAGCTGCGTCTCGCCAAGCTGCTGATCTCCGCAGCCGCACCCACACAATACTACCCCCTCCGTCCCTTTCTCGCGCAGCACCAGGTCCAGGTTGAAACGAAGGGTGCTCCGGGCGCGGGCGGGTACCTTTCCGGCGACGGTACCTCTTGTTCGGTCGTGATACACTCCCCTCCCCCGGCCCCCTCTCCTTCCCAACCTCCCCTCTCCTCCCCCTCCCGCCACCCCTTTTCCCCCAAAGACTCGCGGCTCCAGACCCTTTCTCCACAAGTTTCGGTGCAGATGGACCAGTGGGCCACTTCGTCCGCCACTTGGTGACAACTTGCGGGGGGCGGTGGTGCGGAGGAGCCCTTGCGGGGGAGGGAAGTGTGGCCCTCCTCCTGATTGAGTTATCAGTTGGTAACTGTCCGAGTCCTTTTCCCTGCTCGCCGTCTCGGAATCGTATCCCGAAGCAGCGCCACAACGGCGCGCTCCGCCAGCACCTGATTGGGAGCGTCTTTTTGTTGCCAAGTCCTTCGTACTCGTATTATTGTGTAGTTGGGTACCCGGATAATCGTTTCGTTGATTTGACACAGGTTTTTAATTCGCCTCATTTCTTTAATTTAAACAAATTGCTGTGAATCAAAGCGACCTTCTTTGATTTAAAGAAAACGTTTCCTTGAATTAAATTTCTTTCCTGGAATCGAAGGTAACAGTAAAATGCTGTATTAATTCAAATCGACACAGATCTAAAGAACGATCTCGAAGAAGAAAAAATAGTTTTGCCTTTTTTTCTTTCTTTGAATGAAAGACATGTTGCTTTAAAATGAAGAAGTTTGTTTCTTTGAATTGAATGAACTTTGAATGAAAGAAGCCATTCAATGGGTGAGCGACGTCGAAGGCGGTTGCGTCCTTTGCGATCCTCGATTGGCGAGCTTTCTCTGTGCGCTCCGCGCTCCTTGTCGAGTTTGAGATTGCCTCCCCGCCCTGCAGTTGCAAACGCGTAGTACTGTATTGCAACACGACCGCGGTGTACGCGTCCAGACGAGCTGCGCGCGTCGTATGTATTCTGCCGACGCTGGCCGAGCCGACGACGACGACACTGCTCCTTACGATCGTACGTGTGGTGGTGCGGCCACGTGGCCCGGGCGTTGCCCTGCTGAGAGATTGGAAAGGTAGGGATTGGGCGAGGGGAATGATTTTTTGGCTCTGCGGCGCGGCGTGGGCCTCTATGGGCCTGGGCCCGGGGGTGGCGTCGTCGCGCCGAGGGGGTGCGCAGCGTGTGCGGCTCAGGTGATGGCGGCGGCGGGGAGGCGACCGCCCGACCCGACCAACCCCGGACAGATAAGGCGCGATGGCTCGGTTTCCTGGCGCGTTTCGATCCGATTCGTCTCGGTTTTGGACCGACTCGCCATCGCCACCCGCCATCCGCCCGCCTCGCCTGCTTGCCGGCGGCAGCTGGAGTGGAGTCCGCACCGCACCGCCGTTGAGGAGGATTTCCACGGCTCTGGTCCCGTGGCGGGCGGACAAGGTGAGCGCATTATTTGTCACATTCACCC
>NW_026267173.1:2067648-2072332 GCF_000697945.3 Frankliniella occidentalis | reverse complement strand
CCCCCTCTTCCCCGACGGCCCCTCTCGCCATGTCGGATGTGTTGGGGGGTCGTCGGCTCGCCGCGTGGGACCGGGTGTACTTCTGGGCGTGCGCGTGCTTTTGTGTGCGTGTGTGTGTGTATATATGTGTGTGAGGAAAGGGGGGGGGTATGTGGCCGGCCTAACATCATCATTTTGTAGGAGGGTTGAGACCTCCAGGCCCCGCAATACGACCGCCGCACTGCTCGCCGCGTTCCAGCCCCGGCCGGGCCGAGGCGGAGGGGTCAGAAACTGCCGGCCGAGATGAACAACGTAAATATTCGCGCAGCCCGGATTATTGCAATGTCGCCTCCGCCTCCTCCTCTTCCGTGGCGCCGGAAGGCCTGCGACGGAGGCCCTGGAGGAGGCGGAGGGAGCCGCTAACCTCGGCCATGACGACGACACCGGCCGTGATTCTGATTTATCGGGTTTTATTATTAATGCCTGCAGTGCGGGGCTAGGGCGGCTAGGGCCACCACCGCCTCCCCTCACCTTCGCGTCGTCCCGCTGATGCGCCCTGATGGCCGACTGCCTGGTCACGTGTGGTCCACGTGCACAAGCCTAATGGCCGCGCCAGGTCCACGTGAATCAGGACGGCGGGTGGGGCCGGCGGCAGCCCGCGCCAAGTTAGATTACCACCCCCAACACGGGGGTGCTGGAATCATCCCCCGAAATTGCAGTTGCGGGGCCGCAGTCCGTAAGTCAGTGCGCGGGAGCTCCGGCCAGAGGGGAGAGGCCCAGTGCGAAGGGGTGGAGGGAGGCCGTAGCGCGGCCGGACAGCACCATCATATAAGCTCCTCTCGTGGGCACATGTACTACTGCTGGCGTGGACTCTACCAAGTACCAAGTGTATGAACATGATCAAAGTAACGCATTTACGTGTTGAACACAGCCTGCGTTTACCTGCTCACGCTTGCTCGCTTCTTGAAGACATGTCCTGCCGGGCCGTGAGCAGCTGTTGTTGAAATGGTTGAAATGACTCAATCATCGAATGATGCCTGCAAGCGCGCCAGAGCCCGAAGGAAACGGGCGGGGAGCGGTGGTTGGTGGAGTCGGTGCAAGATTGGCCGAAAACAAACCCATTAATTTCCCTCCAATTTTTAATCTCGCTGCTCGCTCCTTCGTCTGCTGCTGGCTCCCCTCTCCTGCTCGACGGCCCGAGCGGGCCCGAGTGGTCACGGCTAATGTCTTACTCCGATCTCCCCCGGGGCTCGGGCCGGGGCCCGGCGGCCGCAGCCTTACCTCGTTTGTTGGTCTAGGTGTCAGCCGGGCTATAATCTGGCAACCTCGCCTTGCTCCTGGAGGTGTGGCGGGGCGGGGCAGGGCGGGGCGCGGGGCCCGCAGCCGCCGTGCCATAATGATAGCGACTGTCAGGCCGGGCCTCTGACCTGCGCCGCTGCTGCTGCCCCACCTGCTGGAGCAGCGCTGGAGCGGCGCTGGAGGAGGGGGGCTGCCGCCACCACCTGGACCCGGCCGCCGGCTCCAAAACTCCGTCAATAGCGCCCGGCCGGACGGTCTTTGTTGGCTCCGGAGGGGGGCCCGCCTCGGCCCGCCCCGCCCCCTGTCACCGCATAGCCCGCGCAGCCGAGGTGCGATGACATCGCCACGTGCATTTATACTTGGTGGCGAGTTGTGGCGTGGCGTTCTCCTCGTGAAGAGCCGCAGTGCAGTATGTGGAATGTCTGCGCGCGCTTGAGCCGCAACACGCCAACGATAGGACTGTGCTGACTGCAGGAGGAGCTCCCCTCCACGCCCCGCCCCGCCCCGCGCCTCATGGGACCTGCTGGCCATTACTCCGGGCCCCGCCACGACCCCCCCCCCCCCCCCCCCCCCCCTAACCCCCTCTCGCTCGATCCAGACGCCCAGATGACCCACGGGCCTCTCGCCGGCAGCGGGAGCAACGCGGCGCCGCGCCCTGGCGAGCCGGCCCGATCGAGCTGGGCAGGGCCGTACCGTACGTATACAGGCATGGAGCCGCCTTGCCTTGGTGTGTGTGTATAAGCAGCACACGCCGGCACGCATATGCATTGCATTATACCGGCGCGAGCTGGCAGGCTCCTCTAAAAACGCCAGTTTAGCTCAGCAGCAGCCACGCTGACTGATCCCCACCCCCCTTTTTCTCGGGCCCACGTCGAGTGTCTTGCGCCTTCTCCATGTCCCCGTTGCCGTTGGCCCTGTCCAGCAGCAGCAGCAGCGTTCGGCCGTTGCCTTTTGCTTCGCCCACTCCCTCCGCTGCACGCTGCGGAGTGGACCTTTGCACGGCCAATATCAGATCCAGATGGCGCCCTCATCCTCCTCCTTCCCCTGGCCCTTCTTCTCCCTTCTCCAACCCCCACCGTTCACCAGTACTCGGGCCCGCCGCCGTCGTCCCTTCCTTTCCATTATGTGGCGGAAGCGCCGGGGTCGTAAAATTTGCCCGCTGTTGGTTTTCAACCCGGTTTTCGCCCGCGGTGGCCGTGTTGTTATGGGCGTGCCAAAGAGGTGTCGGCCGTTACGGGCCGGGAGGACTCGCTCGGCTCGGCCACTGTGTGGACTGCGGGCACCACTTCAGGGCCTTCAGGGCCTCGTCGACGGCCGTCAGGGCCTCACACTACAGACTGGCCACCGCCCTGCAGGACCTATGGGCCCGCGGCGGAAGACGTCACTCTCTCCGGTATGACAGCTGCGCCCGACCGGGCCGCGGGCCACCGTTTTACCCAATTTTACAATCTGCTTCCGGCCGGGAGCACCGCCGGGTGCCTCGCGCTGCCCGCTCCGCCCACGCCCACCTCTCGCGCCCCACTTCCACCTCACTCCACTCCCACCACCACTTCGCCCTGACTAGGCGCTTCACTCGCTTTGCCGCTTTACGACCTACCCACCCCCGTGGTGGCGCAGCCCCCGTTTTCTAGGAGGCTCCGCGCGTCTTTACGGCCGGCCGGCCTCCCCCGCGGGGCCGCCTCCACGCGCTGCCGCAAGCCGCGAGGAGGAGCCGACCCGAGTGAAGATAAAGCTGATGAATTCTTTATGGGCGAGTATTGAATGAAAACGTCCCCCGCGCCGCGCTGCTGGTCGGCTGGCCGCCGCAGTGTCCGGTCTGTCGCGGCACGGTGGTGATGGTCGCCAGAGCCGAAGCAGATTTGATTCGTACTGTATTCTCTTGATCATCATGAGAGAGGAAGTTTACATAGCTGCGCGGCTTTGCAGTTTGGATTTTGTGGTCTGCGCGCTCGCGGCGTGTGGGTGTGCGGTGCGGTGACTACACTGTACACGTTTGCACGTTTTTCATACCAGCGCCAAAGTCACTGTAAACGGTGGTGTATGAAAATAATTTGTCGCGCGGCTGGCTGGCACTCAATGACGAGCGGAGCTTTTAGCGCGAGCTGGCCTGGCCTGGCCTGGCCGGGGTGTGGCTGGCTGGCAGGGCGGGGCGAGGTGTATCAAGGTCCGTCCGGTTTACGAGGCCGCGAGTTATCGCGACTAAGTTTTTACGAGCGGCTGTGCGGGGCGGGGCTGGCTGGTTGGGCTTCCCTCTGCACGGGGCCCGGCCCGCCAGGTGGACCCATCTTTATTCAAGCCTTTTTAAAGGGTGGCGGTGCATAATGCATGCACGCGCCCCGCGTCACGTCCAGGACTTCTGGGGGGCGGAAAGTGCTGCCTGGCGGCCGTCAACTTGGAGTCACCTTGTCCTCCCACCACTGCCGACGCCGCCGCCTCCGCCCCCCAGCTAGAGCAGCGCAGGACGAAAGTAAGCGCGTGGAGGGCGCGCCGCGATGCCTCTACTATATACCTCGTTTTGCAACACAAATTTCAGTCGTCCTCACTTATTCGCATTCCCCGGACGTCGTCGTCGGCGTCGCGGTGTGCTCTGTGCTCTCGGCCTACGCGTGTGCTTCTAGGAGAGCCGGCGAGCGAGGAGCTATGGGGTTCTGATCCTGATCGGATCGCAGCTTCGACCATGATGAAATGACGAAGCTCTGCAGTGTGCAGGACAATTTCGCTGTGCCATA
Organism: Frankliniella occidentalis; assembly: GCF_000697945.3. Lineage (NCBI taxonomy): Eukaryota > Metazoa > Arthropoda > Insecta > Thysanoptera > Thripidae > Frankliniella > Frankliniella occidentalis. The sequence continues at coordinate 2,068,325 of NW_026267173.1, read as the reverse complement.
ACGCCCCGCTCACCGTCGCTGCGGTACTCTTGCCCCCCTCCCCCCCTTCCTCTCACCACAGCGGCCATAGCGTCGGCCAGATAGACTAGCGGGTCGCGACGTTTTTCGTCAGTTCGCTTGCTGGAGCGGCTGTCTGTCGTAGCGGAGCCACACTATTGTCATAATTTCCGACTGGCCGTCGTTGCTGCGGTCGATCAGGACCGCGGAAGGCGGGGACACAGCAGAGGACTGCGGGGAACGAGGTGACAGCGGAGCGGGGAGTGAGTGTTTTCTTGTCTGCCTGGCCGGGCGACGGGGGGCGCGTTGGTGCGGGCGGGGCGGGACGGGTCGAAGGGCTTAATCCCACCCCAAAGTCCATTATTAAAGACTTTCCTCCCTCTCTCTGTCTCTCGCCCTTGCTCGCGGAGTCTGGGCGCCCGCTCGCGGAAGTGTCCTCTGCCAGTCTGCCCTGCGCTGCTGTCTGTCGCCCGTTTGGTGTATACAGTGCCCCCCTCCCCCCCTCCAGCTCCTCTTTTCGACCACACCCCTCTCTCTCCCCCTCTCTCTCCCCCTCTCTCTCTCGGGGGATGAGGTAGGTGGAGCAGCGAATTTATATTTATGCCTCCCGTCGAAACTTTTGGAATATTTCTGAGAGTCGTTAATTAATGACTGAGCCCGGGCTCACCTCACAATACCCC
>NW_026267173.1:2063881-2067598 GCF_000697945.3 Frankliniella occidentalis | reverse complement strand
TCTTTAGGGCCACGTGCGGGGCGGGGCGCCGGCGTGGGGGGGACGCCTGCGATTTACGGTGGGAATCTTCATCTGTTCAGTGACGTCCCCGCCGCTGCTCCTCCGCCTCTTCCCCTCAGCACACTGCCTCTCGCTCTGGCCACGCTCGCGCGCCGTATGGCGGGGCTGTGGCAGCCCCCCCCTGTCTCCGCAACAAAGTTGTGTGGATGGGCAGTCGGGAGGTGACATCGTTGTTCTACACCCAGAAAACGGTGGTATCTTTTGGTCTAGTGAATTTTAGGATAAATAAACTTCTACTTCAATTCAAAGAAATAAAAAGCAGGCAAAAGTTTCCTTACCCTGGATTTAGGTCGAAATTTCGTTGAAACTATTCTCTGGGTGGATGACTGAACGGAGGACCTGGGGTCATTGCTCACGCTACCACAGGCAGTTTCCGTATTGTTTTCCATCGCTGCGTGCGACCTGCCTGCAGCACTCCCTCAAATGCTCCCCTCGCTTTGCCCTCCCCGCCGACGCGGCTTCTCCGCGCCACCCGAAAACTGTCTTTGAAAAACTTGGCCCAAAGTGCAAGGCGTCTGCTGCTGCTGCTGCTGCTGCTGCTGCTGCTGCTGCTGCTGCTGCTGCTGCTGCTGGTATTATTATTATCAACTCTTTGTGCGTCTCGGGGGGAGGGGAGTGCCCCGCCCGACCCGGCGCTGTCGTCATAACTCAGCTGCACTTCGCGGAGGGGCGGGGCGGCGCGGCGCGGTGAGCCCCGCTGGTGCCCGCGGGGTCGGGGCCGGGACGACGCGACGGGACGGCGCCTGTACACTTTCGCTTGCTAGTGCCATACGGGCGTGCGCCTTTATGTCGTCAATTAAAAAGTTGTAAAACTGTGGAATCCACCGGTGTCTCTCTCTCCTCCCCTTTCCGGTCGCTGGCCCCGCCTGCTGCCATCCCATCCCTCACTCCACTCCCCTGGCCACCTGCGTTTACAACTTGTCGCAGAAAATAACGCCGTGTGCCTGGCTGGCTGGTACTGCACGCGAGAATGTTATGACGAAGCAAATCATTCTAACTGCGCTTGAGGGTCATCACAGCAACGCATCTCCTCAGCAGTGATGTGTGCGACGGATGTGTGTGAGTATGGTTGCAAGAGCAAGAAAGTCGGCTGATTCGCTATGGAAATCCAAGTGTACGAATGTCGCACACCTGCGTGAATATTTTCTTGCTCATCTACAAGGGTGCGAATTTTTACACACACCTTCAGGTGTGTGACGTTCGTTCACTTGGATTTCCGGTGCGGCAGCCGCTTATAAGAGCTCACAAGTGCGCCTCGTTTGAAGTCGCTCCTCTAGCCTCTAAGGCGCACCTCGGGAGCGCGTAGAGCAGAGCTCTGCATCGCTGCCGCCTCCTCCTGGGTCCCTTTCCTACCCTTGCTTCGTATAATCGTTGCTTACGCAATTAATTAAAGTTCGGCGCGCCGGGGCTTGCGCTCGACCTGACCCGCCGAGGAGCCGACTGGCGGAGCCGACTGCGACCCGAACTGACTCAGTACTGTCTTTCATTAAATTTCATGAGTTTAGCATGTAAGACTCTCAAAGCAAAAGTTTTGCCGGCGTGTCTAATATCATTAGACACTAGAATTTTGTTTTTTTGCACTCCGTGTTCCTGCCTTCTCTCCCTCTTGCATCTCTCTCTCCCTGCTCGAGGGAGGGGCTTGCTTTGATGGTTGTAATGGGGATTGGATGCTACAGTCAGCGCGGGCGCCGTGTCGCGGCCCCAGTTTGGGGGGCTCTCATCACTGGGTACTTTGGGGCGGCCTCACTATTTGCAAGCAAGACTCTTGTCGAGGGAATGTTGTGCCAACTTTGGAATTATCCCCCGCCCCTCACTCTCTACTCCCTTACTTCCTTAGGCTCTCGTCTGGGCCTTCCCTGGGGTGCATACTTAAGCACCCCCATGGCCTGCTCCCCACCAGCATCATGTTCGCCACCGCACCGCCGGTCGTGCGTACTCGTCTTCTCTGTCGTTGCTGCACATTAGAATATCTCTCGACTCTCATGAATCACAATACTCCGAGCTGTAAAGTGTTTTGACATGTAGCAGCGAATGTTTACTACCCCTTGCTCTGCCGGGCCTTCCCCACCCTCCCCCCGGAGTAAAACTTTTGCCATGTCGTGTGGGGTCGGATTACGCAATCACCATGTGTCCAAAACACGCGACGCGTAGGATTCCTATTTTATCATTTTTCATTTTGTAAAAACTTATTCCGGCACACTGTATTTTTCACGTCACGTGGGAGATCTGTGATTTATATATTTTTGCCTCTTACGCATTTCCGGTTTAGATAGCATTTGGATGATGATAAACCTAAAGACTGGCTGGTCAAGTTTGTCGCTCGCCGGAGCGGGACGGAGAGAGAATCGAAATCACACCCGAGTGCGGCAATTATGAAATGAGGTGTGTTATCAGAGTAGGGGAGGAGGGAGTGGGGGTCGAGGTGAAAGAGTGCATGTTTAGCGTTAGGCCGGCGATAAAGCGGGCAAAGGGGTTGAGGGGAGAGGGAGCTCGCCTCGCGGGGGTGGGGTTGGCGCCGCCGCGCGTAACGCATTCTTAACAAGCAAGCGGGCGCCGCGCTCTTTAGGGCCACGTGCGGGGCGGGGCGCCGGCGTGGGGGGGACGCCTGCGATTTACGGTGGGAATCTTCATCTGTTCAGTGACGTCCCCGCCGCCGCTCCTCCTCCTCCCCTCAGCACACTGCCTCTCGCTCTGGCCACGCTCGCGCGCCGTATGGCCCGGCTGTGGCAGCCTCCCCCTCCCCCTCACAAACACACACACACACACACACACACGCACGCAGACTGACACAAACTAACGGGTGTCGGCTGCTCACTATTGGTTGCTAAAGAATTTATGGCGCTTAAGCCTGTACTCCCCCCACCTCCACCCTATGCCCCCTTTCTCTCCTTCCCCATGCCAACCCTTCACCCGCAGCAGCCCCCCTCCCCCTCCTCTCCACTACAAGAAAGAGGACTCTCTGAATGCAAACATGGCGCGCTGAAATTATTCACGACGTCAATTCTTTTGCAATAAGCGTTCGGCGAATGGAAGGGGGGGGGGGCGAGTCTTTACAAACCGATACGCTTTCCCCACCTCTCCGCGCTGAGGTCCGTCGAGTTTTACCTTTCGGTTCGTTTTTATTATGCGTTGTTTGAGAAGTATATTCACTGGTCTTTCGTAGGTAAAGGGAAGCGAGAGAGGGCGCGTGGAATAACGACGCGGGGGTTGCAGGAGGAAAAGGGGGGCAGGGGGATTCTCCCCGCAAAACTTGCCGCTTCCATTCATGTAATTGCGTTTTTAGTTCGGCGTTCCGCCTAATTGTCGTCTTGGCAAGGTGGGGGGGGGGGCACACCTTTAGGCCCCAACTCCTCTCTTCTCGCAGCCTCTCGGTAATCGCCCGTCATTGTAACTTCCCCCCTGAGCCGTGAAAGTGACGTGCGCTGCTCGGCGCACGAAAAGAGAGAGGGTGGGAAAAAATAAAAATGTGCCGCGAAAAAGAAGAAGAGCAGGAGGAGCTGCGGGCGCGCACGCGCGATCTGGAATGCCCCTCCGGAGTGTGTCGAGGAGGAGGAGGAGGAGGAGGAGGAGGAGGAGGTGGCGTATCTGTGAGCGACGCCGCCGTGATGCGACGCACATTAGCCTGACATGCAGGCGTCGCGGCGCTCAGGGCCCCGG
>NW_026267173.1:2055831-2062936 GCF_000697945.3 Frankliniella occidentalis | reverse complement strand
GACGCTCTACGGGTCTGCGGAGCAGGAGGCGATGCCGCGGAGACAGGAAGGCAAACAATGACGCAGACTCCTCGTCCCCTTTCCGCTCTGCCCCGCGCCGCGGTCCCTTGACCCTCCTGAGCCCGCTGCTATAGGTACACACTCACAACGTGGAGGAGGTCGTATATAGCTCTGGACGTTCCATTATTCGTCAACCTCTGGGGGCCTCGTGGCCGTGCTCGTGGCCCCGGGGGGAAGTCGCCGTCCTCCGCATCGGCGGCGGCAGCGGGTGGCCAGCGAGCAGCCAGGGCGGCCCCCGACGGCGCCTCTCTGTGCGGCACGTGGCGGGGCGTGGCGCCGCGTGGCGGGCGGGGGCGGCCCTGTAAGCGATCGCGGCCCTGCGGGGCGGGGTCGCGGGGAGGAGAGGGGCGAAGGGCGGCCGACGTCTGACAGTTGGCGGGCGTCTGTCTGTCCGTCTAGCTCCGCCATGCAATGGAATGGGATGGGATGGTCCGAGGCATGTGCTGCCGCTGCCGGTGGCCGACAGGCGGACGGCGATGTCTTGTTACTCCCCGGGGCCGCCCCGTCCGTCCCGGCCGCCGGGGTCCTCTGGCCTTCCCTCTGCCTTGACGTGAGCGTGATTAGCCCCAATAATGGCGCTAGCCGAGCTCCCTTGCGGCTGTTTGCCTCCGTCAGCCCGGCCCAGTACGGTACTGACTGTCACAGCGCGGTCAGGCTGGGGCTGGGCTGGGCCTGCTCGGCCAACCCGCCCTTCTCCTGCAAATCACCTTACAGCCCCCAATGCCCTGCCTGTCGGACGGCGTGGCCAGCCGCCGGCCTATCCGTCAGTCTGTCACGTTGTCACGTCCTTCGCATCTCTCTCCCTCCCTCTCTCTCTCTCTCTCTCCCCGTTCCGCATTTGCAGTGTCCCGAACGCCCTGCGCTCTAAACTGAAGACTGCAGTACATTATCACATTGCTTGCATGTAAGAAACGCACATTGACCGTTATGCTTTTGATAAGCAACCATGAAAATTCTCGTTAAAATTTCAGCCCTTTTATCGAAATCCGTTCCGAAGTTATCGTGTTTACAGGCAGACAACTGACGCGAAAGTATTTTGGTTTTGGTATCCCGCAGCCAATAACAATTTTTTTGTTTTTTGTTTATTGCGTTTTCCCACTTTTTCTCCGGCGCGGCTTTCCCCTGGTGTAACTACAACGCTGGCGCGGGCTCGTGTCCATTTTTCCTCATCCCGCGGATAACACATGACCCGGCACGAGCCCGCGGCCACCCTCCATGCAGGCGCAGGGCAGGGGAGGGGCTGGCGTACAGGGGCGATTCACTTATTTCTGTTAGCTGGGCTGGCGCTGCTCGCTGATGCCCACCCCGCCCTGCCCCACGTCTTCTTCGCCTAACGGCTCATTTATTCGCGGAGCCGCAAAGGCGAGGGTAGCTCAGGGCGGGGCAGGGGTGAGGCGGGCTGACCGAGCAGAGCACGCTCAAACAGTAGCGCAATGTATCGGCGGGTATGGTGTGTGTGTGTGTATACGGCGGTCACCCTCCTCACCCGCCTGCCCTCCCCTGCGCACGCACGCACACACTCGCATATCCTGCCGGGGGGATGGCGCTGTCCGCGGGGACCTCCGGCCCGGACGACCCGACCGGCCGGTATCCGCCCCGATCTGACATGTCGTCCTGCAGCGGACGCGGCGGGGCGGGGCCGGGCGGGGCTGACTGTGCGTGCGCTGGCGTGCTGGTGATGGGCGCGCGCACCACAGCAAACCGATTCGATTCGATATCCCGGCGTCGCTACGTACCGGACTAGACTAAATGCGTCAATTTCGGAGGGACACCCGACTCGACTTGTTGCGCCGTACCACTGCACTATGTAGTACGGGGTGCTGTGCTGGCAGCGCTGCTGCGCCATTGTGTGCCTCTCCACTAATTTACGCGTGGACGCAATGCCACCGCCAGAAAGAAACTTTGCACCCGTTTGATGAGTATGTCACACTTGTGGATGGATGGAACAGGCGACACGTTTCCGGCCTATGAACAAACGTCCTGAAAATGGACCCCCCACCCCACCCCTCAAAACCCAAGAGTTTCTGGGTGCAGTCGCCAGCCCCACAGCACTGCGCCGCCGTCCGGCACAAAAGAGAAACAGGAAAGGAGAAACAGGGAGAGAAGGACGCGAGACGAGAGAACTTTGCCATTTTACATTCGCACAAGTCACACATGTTATTGTCACACACGAGAGGGTGCGAGCGCCCCGCCGCCGCCGCCCGCCGCCGCTGCACCGTTTGGGATCGCGGCGCGTAAAGGGTGTCATAACTTGTTGACGGCAAGTACAAATGCCCTCCTTTCTCCTCCTCTCCCTCCGTCCTGCCTCTGTCCCGTGCGTTATATTGTCACGGACCATAACAGCCGGCCGCTTCGGCCACCACGTGGGGCCGCCAGCCGGGCGGGGCGCGGCGTGAGATTGCAGCTCGTTTTACAAACGGTCCGTAATGGCGATGGCTGTCGGTTCATCATGTGTGTCTGCCTCCGACCGGGCCAGGGAGAAGGAGGCGGGCCCACACAGGCCTCTCCCTTGCGGCAACACAGTGGACCCGCTTTCATTTCTGCAGCAGGCGGGTGGTGGGGCGGGGGGATCGCGCGGTTGATACCACCATGTTGATAGTACGTAGTGCAGCGCGACCGACTCTCGACCACACGGCGACACGCATGCTGCTGCAGAATATTAAAGTCGATGCAGCGCGCCCCCGCCGACTGCACTACACTCCACTTGCACTCCCCCGGTTTTTGTCCCCTTTTACATCGCGCGGCTGGCAAAGAGAGTCCTTTTCGAGGAAATGCTGAGAGAGACTCGCGGTAAAGCGTCGCACGCCACCAGGGCCGTGCACCTTTGGCACATTTGAGGGATAACAGCAGAAGAGTCGCACAAATTGTAAAGGGGTCGCACGGTGCACCCTTAAAATGTCAAAGAAGGGGCAATTTTTGCCCATTGCAAAATGCGTCTGTTGTAAGATGCAATTTTGAACCGTGTGGTGTGCCAAATTTGCATTTTCAGTCGGACAAAGTAAATATTTGGGTAGCTGGAGTTACACGAATTTGCAACTGCTAAATTGCATGCTGCAAGATGTGCACATAGACGCAATGGGCAAAAATATTGTCTGTCTCTTGTTATTTAGAGTGTGCAGATTTTGAGCAAAGGAGGAAAAGACGACAGACTCTGCCTCAGAGTGAGACTGATGTCTCCCCGGAGCGACCCGACAACCGGCCACCGAGAAGGAGAAGGGGGGCTGACTGTGCGTGGCGCGCGGGCCCGTGGGGATGGCCTTTTAAACCTGGACGAATTCATTTAACTTTGGGCCCCGCGCCTCTACTACCCACCACCACCACCAGCACCACCGGGCCTGCGGCCAAACGACAGCACAGAGATGAAGGGCCCCGAAATTTCCAAGGAAACGGGATTACTCGGTCCTGTGGCGGTGCTCGCTGCGGTGCTTGCGCTGCGCTCGGCGCGGCCAGAGTCGCTTCTTATGGAGATGGCGAGATTTTCCGGGAATTAGAGCGCCGGCGGCAGCGGCGTTCTGGTGGTGTCCTCCTGGTGGTGTCGTTCTGGCTCTGTCCTCCTGGCGGTGTCATCCTGGCGGTGTCCTCCTGGCTGTGTGATAGTTGTGTCATGGGGAACTGTTACCTCTGAGCGTGTCGGCACCTCACCCCGAGGGACGTACACACACACTATCGATCTGCGACTTCCCTGCGATGACCGGCGTGTTTTTCCATATACTAACTCAGTCCGTCGTGCGATGGCTGCGCCGCGCCCGATGTGAGTCTCCTGATAATCCGCCCCGCGCCGTGTGCCGCGGAAAAGGGGGGCGCCGCCGCCGTGCTGGGCCGCCATATAGCCGCGCGCGGCGCGCTACGGAAATGTCGCGTGGAGTATCAAAGGGGGAAAAGAAGGGGAAAGGAAAGAGAGAAAGGAGGGGGATAAAAGAAATCAATAAATCTTGCGACTATATATGCACGTGAGCACGCATGTGTGTATGTGCGCGTGTGTATCGCGCAGACGTATTTATCTGCGTCGCGTGCAAACAAGATATCATCTGATGTGCCGGTATGCGCCGCCTGGGTGAGGAATGTGAGCACCGCCCCACCCCGCCCCACCTCGGGAGGGAGGGAGGGTTAAGGCTCCTCACTTTTCCGTATGAGGTGCGCGCACCGCGCGCCGTCGGCGGGAGAAAGGGGGAAGGCAATGGCGGTGCGTCTTCTAATATGCCCCCCCCTCCCCCGCGCCTCTCAGGGGCCGCCTCTCCAACGTCCCGATGCGTAATGATGGCGCTCCCTAGACAGCGTGCCGGCCGGGCAGTACCTCCCTCCCTCGCACCCGCCCCCTCTGGCAGCCCAGAGGAGCAGAGTCCTTTAGACGAGAAGGGCCCTTGCCTATTTGCAGGGGAAATGGAGCATTTTGGCAAGCCTTGTGAGGGCTGGCTGTGCGCTTGCCGAGCCGCCCGCCGTGACCCTCGACAGACAGAGGGGCCGACCGAACCCAGCAGCAGCAGCAGCAGCAGCAGCAGCAGCAGCAGCAGCAGCAGCAGCAGCAGCAGCCCTCTGCCAGGAAGTCCTTTGAGGTGGTCGGCCCTCGCTAGGCCCAGGTGGTGCCCCGCTGCTCCGCGCCGCGTGGGGCCGGGGCGGGCAGGCCGAGGAGCCCGACCTGGAGCGGAGCACGTTATCGGCTCCCCGATGAGGATTAACCCCCGGCCGCGGCGCGCCCTTGTGTTTTGCGGTCCGCGGGGGGCGGCGGCGCGCGGGGTGACCTTCCCTCTCTGTCACCCTCGCAAGCCACCTTGACAGCTGATGTCGTTAGGATGGCATGTCACACCCCTACTCTAGGGCGGCGGCCTCGCCGACGCCATCGCCCGCCCTCCCCCTCCCCTCCGCTGTTCCCTTCTCCTCTGCCAAAGATTGATTCCCTGAGTGATTTAAATAATCTCCCTCTTGGCGTGCCCTGCTCCTCCCCTTGCCCACCTCTCCTAACCCACTACCACCTTCCCCCTCTCCCTCTCTCAACCCTTTGATTGCCCCTCTCAGTGTTTTCACTGTGTTCGCACTAATCGGGCCGCTTTCGGAAAGTGCGTTTTAATGCGCCCCGCGCTACGCCACGCCGCTCCGCTTAGCGCTCTAAAATGGAGGGCGCCACGCGCCTCCCCCCCCCCTCCGCCTCTCCCGCCCCTCCCGCTTTTGGTTCGCCGGACCTGTTTATTGATTTCGACCCGCCAAAACGGAGGCGCCGCGCTTTGTGGCGCTGACCGGGGCTGACCAGCGAGCACGTCCGTGGTGGTGGTGGTGGCGGCGGCGGGGGGAGACAGACGTCCCCGCAGGGCCGCAGGATGTCTTCTCCAAGGCTACCCTATCGGAACATCCACCACCACCACCACCACCCTCCCTCCACCCATCTCCGCATGATCCGGGTGGAGATCTAGGGCACGTCCACGTCAGAGCAGCAGCGGCGAGGAGGAGGAGGGCCTTGGCGAAGGAGCAAGGGCCAATTTAGCCCCCTCCGGCTCCGCCCCTGGGTCCGCGCGCCTACCCCGACGGCCCCGCCGGCCCCGGCGGCAGTCCTCGAGCGGTTTAAATGGCTGCCAAGCGGGGCGTATGAGCCAAAGGCACCGCGCGTCTCTCTGGCTGAGCGGAGCGAGCGAAGGGGTGTGGCAGGCAAGGGTACGGAGGTCGTCCGGGTCGCTGCGTCCCCGGGTGTGTCCCTCCACCTCGGTGGTGTCGCCATCTCGATGATGAGGCAGGCGGGCGCGAGGAAGGCTGGGGCCTTCTTACCACTTCTATTCTCTCTCGCGCTCCCAATAAGACAAAGTGAAGACTTGCCTCCTCCTCCTGCGTCCGCGTCCCGGGGCCCGCCCGGGCCTGGCCTGGCTGGCAAGGGATCCGATCAGAATCTGGAGGAAGACGCGCTGCCAGCCTGGCAAAGCAGACAGGCCGATCCCGGGGGAGTTAAACGACCCGCGGTGGGAGTGGGAGGGAGGTGGTGGGGGGATGGGGGTGAGTCGAGGAGGAGCTTATCGGGTGGGTTTAGACGTATGAAGCGTGGCCGTGGTGATTACACACCATCTCGCCGTGGCTTAGGCGCTTAGCGCCCTTATACCTCACCTCTTGAAGCCGCCGGTTGTCGTGGTTTAAGGGCTGATCCCGTACGCAGAAGACCCGTTTAGTCCAGCAGAGAACCAAAAATCAAAGGGGATTAAATTATTGGGTTTAAGGAGGTCATCAAATTTTGTTTCTTATCACCCTCTGTTCAAAATTGGGTTTGAGGAGGTAATCAAGTTTTGTTTCTTATCACCCTGAATTTTGGTTGCACACCTGAAAGGTCTTCCGAATGTGGCCTCGGCGCCGAACTCGGCGCCCTGAATGACCCTTTACGTGTGCTGCTCCTCCTCAGAAGTCTTGGGACAAATGAGTAGGGGAGCGGCCCGCGGCGGCGCTGCTTTGCTCTATGGTGGCGCCTCGTCCCGCATTATTGCCACTCGTATTTGCATGTAAATTGATTGGCGGCTGAAGGCTGAAAGGGTTGATGATGGTTCTGAGGGAAGCAAACGGGGCGGCCGCTTTCTGCGCGTGAAGGGTTGGTCCGCGCGCCCCGCGCCGCCATGCCGTCGGTAAACAAAAGACGCCCATGGTAATGTTTCGGCGGGGACTAGAACACCTGCCACGCGCTGCTGCCACGTGGCGCAACGACGGCATTCAGAAGGCGTAAGATATCTCGGGGCGGAATCAACATCTCATTCAAGCAGCATCGAGGCCTGCAGGACGGGGACGGGGGTTGGGTAGGCTCAGCGCCGGCTGACGTCCGACCCCCACCGGGACAAAGTTTGTCCGGCGTATGAGACGCCCGCCCCCGCCCCGCCCCCGCCGCCTCTTACCACTGATTAGCTTCCTGGGTGCGCCGCCCCCGCCCTTAGCCGAACCCTCCTCGCGGCGGGGCGGGGCGGGGCCGGGAGGGGCGCACCCACCACCACCACGGCGACGTTCACGTTTCACTGTTGGCACGAAAAATGTCGTAATGTATTATTCAGGCATTAGGGGGGAGCTCCGTTGCACGAGTTTGGGGTCG
>NW_026267173.1:2052376-2054425 GCF_000697945.3 Frankliniella occidentalis | reverse complement strand
CCGCCCCCGTCGTCGTCGGCCTCCTCGTCCTGCATTCCTTCGTTCTCCTCATTTTGTTTCTTTTCCCCGGCCCTCTTTTGGGTCAGCTGCGAGTCGGCGCGGTGGTGGTATAGCAGCGGCGCCCGTGCAAATTTGCAATGGCCCTCTTCAGTCCCACTCGAGTCTTAAACTCATTTACCCTCGCTCCGTCCCTCTCACCCTCTCCGACTATTTCCAGCGAAAGCACTTAGTTACCACGTCTGGGACGCGCGTTTCGTATAAGGCGGCAGCCGACCAGTTCGCTTATTTCTTTCTTTTCACCTCTCCTGCTACCTCCCCCATGTGCTATGCATCCCCCTGCTCCCTCTGTTTCTCTCTCTCCCATATCTCTCTTCCTCTCTCTCACACACGTGCTGTGCTGCACTCGCACTCTCCTTCTCCTTCTCCTCCCCCTTCCCCCAGCCGAGCAGTAATTAATAAGCGCGCCTCGGCCACTGCTCGCTCATGGCGAAATAAACAGCACCGGCTCGGCTGCGCGCCTGCACTCACACACTCACACACTCTCAAACTCACATGTCTGCACTCACACACGAGCGAGTAATGGGTAGCTGCTGTTGCCGTGTGTGAACCAACGGGCTTAAATAACTGGCGAAGTCATCATCTGCTGCGAGCGCGAAGCAGCGGCGGACCTCCGTTCTTCTTCATGTCCCATATATTATTCCGCCTCGCAGTTAAGTCTGAAGGGCAGTGCGGGCTGTGTGTGTGGAGCAGTAGCAGTGTTCAGCCGCGGCCCACAGTGATGCGGCAATGTCAAGGCTGAAGGCGAACGGGGAGCGGGGCGTGGCCGCGGCATCCCCTCCCCCCTCTCCTCCCCTCCGCCTGATCCAGAGCGCCCGCGGGGGATATATATCGGCGGGTGCGGCGCGCAATGCTGCTTGTCGCAGTGTCAGCCCTATTTGTTTACCTCCCTCTGGATTTGTTGCGCGCCGCTCAAGAAAGACGACATATTCCTGGAGCTGGTGCTGCTGCTGCCGCCGCCGCCTCTGCCCCCGGGGCTCGCTGCTCCGCCCGCTCTGGAGGGGGAGCTGCGAGGGTGTCACGGTCCAGCTGCTTGAGGGATGCTGTTGGCACCCTTGCTTCCTCTCTCCGCCTCCTCTTCCTCCTCCTCTTCCTCCTCCTTGCAGACGTGTTCATCGTTAGCTGTGGACTTGTGTTTTTTCTTCTTTTTCTTTTTGTTGTTATTGTTGGTGTGTTCTCCGCTCTCACCCTGCTGCTGCCCGCTACGCCGCGTTGTCATATTAGACGGGGCTTTATTTCTTTTCTGGCACGCAGGGGTCCTAGGGGAAAGGGGAGCTGGGGGAGAAAAGTTGGTGGCGGGGGTGCTGCTGGTGCCGCAAAGAGGGCACAGCGGGGTGGCCAAGGCGAAGCCAACCATCCCGTAGCGAGCCATCGCGGGGGCAAATGAGGCTTGGCGGAGAGTGGAGGTCTCGGGGGGTGACCGGGTCGTTCCGGGGGTTTGGGTTGGACAGGGGGAGGCTTCCAGAGCGAGGGGGGTCGGCGCGGCCTGCGTGGCCAGCGGCGCGGTGGCGCCCACCGAAATCGGACACCGCACTAATGTTTCTGGGGAGTTGATGGTGGGACAGCAGCTGTCCCCCCCGACAGCCATGGCCGCTGTCCACACGCACCGTCGCCTCTCCCTTCTACTTGTTGTGCTGGAACACGAGTCGCCGCGCTGCGCCACAAAACAAACAAAACAAAAATGAAAGCGCAGAAACTGGAGAGGAAGTGGCAGTGTGTCGCCGCGCAGGACGCCAGCGGCGGCGCGCCATTTTTCAAACAGCGGCACCCGAGCGCTGCTCGCCTCGCCGGATGTGGGCCACCCGCCTCTCGATAAGCGATGGCTCCGGGGCGGGGCGAGGCTGCTCACCGCTGGCCGACTGGGCAGGGAACACACCCACTGTATTCGTCTCTCTCTCTCTCTCCCTCCCATAAAGTGCGCGCGAAAATTTATGCTGACGATCCTCAGAGAGACGGGCTATTGGAGGGCCTTGTGAGCACAGGCAGCTCGGC